>NC_137334.1:89630415-90067915 GCF_965287045.1 Carcharhinus amblyrhynchos
CTATTTGCTCCCATTGTACAAAACCCCCATGCACCAAACTCTTTCCCGTTCACTCCTGCCCTACAAACATTCCTCCCAACAAGCTCCTTCACAATCATTCCCAAGCTAGAAAACTCAACGTCCGGACCTCTCAGAATTCCGACGCAGAAAATTGATTCCCATTTCCTGCTTTAGCTCGGACTTCCGGCGGGTCGAACGTCATTTCAACAGTTTGCCATTCCTTCCATGGTTTCGCCTCTCCCTTTCTCTGTCCCTTCCTCCGGTCCTCTGCGAGACCCTGGTGCTCTTCCAATTCCAGACACTTGAGCGTTTCTCGTTTTAGGCGGATGTGGTGATTGTCCCTTTAAGGATCCATCGGCAGAACGGGGGTCACATGACCCCAGACGCCCAATCCCAGAGAAGCAGGATGAGGGGGGAGTCACTCTGGTGAGCTCGGGTTTCTGTTCCAGGGCATTCTCGAGAGCCGACTGGCGGCTATGAGGCTGCAAGCCTCTGTATATATACACAAGATATACGTAGTTCATTATATGTACACAAGTAGTATTTTGTTTACCTAGCTGGCGAACAGGAATTATTATAGTGGCCGTGCCTTCAGCAGCTGAACAATAGAATTCTCTCCTTTAAGTTGTTCCTTAAATCCACTCCATTGGCTAGGTTTTGGTCGCTCTTCCTAATATCTCGCCTTTGGCACATTGCAGCTACACCATGTGCCAACCACACTTCACACTGCTACAATTCGCCCATCTTATTTCAACAACATCCTGCCCCATCACATATATCCTTAAGAGAAGGAGCGACAAAATGCCCGGGTTTGGGGGTGGGGGTGCAGGAAGGTGGCTGTGTAGTGGTAATATCACTGATTTGGTAATCTAGAGGCTCAGGCTAATGACCTGTCAACAGAGGTTCAATTTCCACCGTGGATTTGGACTTAAAAGCTAGTCTTGGTGATGGTGACCTTGAAACCATCATCATTTGTTGTATGTGGTTCACTGACACCCTTTTAGGGAAGGAAATCTGGCATCCTTAATCCCAGAGTAAGGAATCACTCATTTAAAACAGAAGAGGAGAAATTTCTTCTCCCAGAGGGTTGTGAAACTGTGGAATTCTTTACCGCAGAAATGGGTCATTAAGTATGTTCAGGTTTTTAATCAGTAAGGGAATCGAGGGTTAAACATAGAACATAGAACATAGAACACTACAGCACAAACAGGCCCTTCGGCCCACAAGTTGCGCCGATCACATCCCTACCTACCAGGCCTATCTATAACCCTCAATCCCATTAAATCCCATGTACTCATCCAGAAGTCTCTTAAAAGACCCCAGCAGGTTCGCCTCCACCACCACTGACGGCAGCCGATTCCACTCACTCGCCACCATCTGAGTGAAAAACTTACACCTGACATCTCCTCTGTACCGACTCTCCAGCACCTTAAACCTGCGTCCTCTTGTGGCAGCCATTTCAGCCCTAGGAAATAGCCTCTGAGGATCCACCCTATCTATACCTCTCAACATCTTATAAACCTCTATCAGGTCGCCTCTCATCCTTCGTCTCTCCAGGGAGAAAAGACCAAACTCCCTCAACCTATCCTCATAAGGCATGCCACCCAATCCAGGCAACATCCTTGTAAATCTCCTCTGCACCCTCTCAATAGCTTCCACATCCTTCTTATAGTGAGGCGACCAGAACTGCGCACAGTACTTCAAGTGGGGTCCGACAAGGGTCTTATAAAGTTGCAGCATTATGCAACTTTATGGGGATAAGGTGGGAAAGTAGAGTTGAGGATTATCGTGTCAGATCAGCCATGATCTCATTGAATGGTCGAGCAGACCCAATGGGCCAAATGGCTTACTTTTTCTCCTCCGTTCCATGGTTTTACTTGGTCTGGCCTACAGGTGACTCCAGACCCAGAGCAATGTTGGTGACTTTTAACTGCTCTCTGAACTGGCCTAGCAAGCCATTCAGTTCAAGGGCAACTAGGGACGGATACCAGATGTTGGCCTTGCCAGTGACATTCACATCCTTGGAAGCATAAAGGACTGCAGGTTATGAAGAAGTTGTATTAAACTATTATAGAACCTTAGTTAAACCATACACAGCTCTGGTCTTCACATTACAAGAGGGTGCAAGAAATCATCTACAAGGCCAGATACCAGAACTGAGAGGTTAGTTCTAAAAAAGAGAGGAATATATGATAGATATTTATCTGGCAATAAAACATTATAGGGATGGCACAATGGTTAGCACAGCTACCTTTCAGCGCCAGTGACCTGGGTTCAACTCCGGCCTCAGGTGATTATCTGATTGGAGTTTGCATGTTCTCCCTCTCTCTACTGGGGTTTTCTTTGGGTGCTCTGGTTTCCTCTCATAGTCCAAAAATGTATGGGTTAGGTTGATTGGCCATGCTAGTGTTGGGGATTAGCAGGGTAAATGCGTGGGGTTACGGGAATAGGGCCTGGGTGGGATTGTGGTCGGTGCAGATTCGATGGGCTGCATGGCCTCCTTCAGCACTTTAGGGCTTCTTTGAGATATTTTAAAATCCTGAAATAAGTTAGCCAAGAGAAGACGATTTCACTTGGGGGGTATACAGATAAGATAATCACCAATAAATCCAGGAGGTAATTCAGAAAAATCCTCATCGTCCAGAGAATTTTGGAAGTTTCAAAGGGGTAATTAGAACTGATACGTTTTAAAAATTTATTAATTAAACTATCATATTATTAACCATATTATTAATCTTTATTAATAAAGCATTTATAATGACAAAGGGGTGCTTTAAAGTACTTCACAGTCAATGGATTGCCTTTGAAGTGTAGTGTCCATTGTAATAAAGGAAATCCCGCACAGGAAGATCCCACAAACAGCAGTGTGATAGTGACTCAATAATCAGGAAGTTTTTTTTCCTGATAGAATCCGTACAGTGCAGAAGGAGGCCATTTGGCCCATCAAGCCTGCACCAACAACGATCCCAATCAAGCCTATCCCGTAACCCAATGTAACACTAAGCAGTAATTTAACATGGCGAATCCACCTAACCTGCACATCTTTGGACTATGGGACGAAACCCACACAGACACAGGGAGAATGTGCAAACTCCACACAGACACTGGCCCGAGACTGGAATAGAACCTGGGTCCCTGGCGCTGTGAGGCAGCAGTTTTAACTACTGTGTCACCATGCCACCCCTATGATGTTTAATTGTGGGGCAAATATTATGCAGGACATTTGGGATAACTCCCCCGCCCTTTTCCCCTGCCATGGGATATTTTACATCACTCAGGAAGACAGATGGTTTCAGTTCAACATCTTATCTGAAACATGGTGGGCAGACTTTTCTCTTTGTTTTGACTATGTGTTAACTCAGATGGGTAAAGCGGGCTGTTACCTACCAGCTGCACTGCTGGCTTTTCCTGTCCTGTTTCGTCACAGATTGGTCAAAATAAACCCAGGTGGTGGGCCCCACAACGGCACCCCGATCTGAGAAAAATAAACTGAAAGCAAAGAAAACGCCTCCCACAGGCATGAGACATCCCCCCATGGACACAGGACCATGCCCCCCACGGACATGGGAGCGCTCACCCCCACCGCCTACACCCCACACCTCGCCCCCCCCGCCGTCCCCCAGCCCCAGCCGCATGGACTGCTCCATACTCACCCTGTCTATACCCCTGCTCTATACTCACCCAGTCCATACATCTGCTCTATACTCACCCTGTCCATACCCCTGCTCTATACTCACCCTGTCTATACCCCTGCTCTATACTCACCCTGTCCATACCCCTGCTCTATACTCACCCTGTCCATATCCTTGCTCTATACTCACACTATCCATACCCCTGCTCTACACTCACCGTCCATACCCCTGCTCTATAGTCACCTTGTCTATACCCCTGCTCTATAGTCACCTTGTCTATACCCCTGCTCTATACTCACCCTGTCCATACTCCTGCTCTATACTCACCTTGTCTATACCCCTGCTCTATACTCACGCTATCCATACCCCTGCTCCATACTCATCCTGTCCATACCCCTGCTCTATACTCACCCTGTCCATATCCCTGCTCTATACTCACCCTGTCCATATCCCTGCTCTATACTCACCCTGTCCATACCCCTGCTCCATACTCACCCTGTCCATACCCCTGCTCCATACTCACCCTGTCCATACCTCTGCTCCATACTCACCCTGTCCATACATCTGCTCCATACTCACCCTGTCCATACCCCTGCTCTATGCTCACCCTGTCCATACCTCTGCTCCATACTCACCCTGTCCATACATCTGCTCCATACTCACCCTGTCCATACCCCTGCTCTATGCTCACCCTGTCCATACCCCTGCTCTATACTCACCCTGTCCATACCCCTGCTCTATACTCACCCTGTCCATACCCCTGCTCTATACTCACCCTGTCCATACCCCTGCTCTATACTCACCCTGTCCATACCCCTGCTCTACACTCACCCTGTCCATACCCCTGCTCTATAGTCACCTTGTCTATACCCCTGCTCTATAGTCACCTTGTCCATACCCCTGCTCTATAGTCACCTTGTCCATACCCCTGCTCTATACTCACGCTATCAATACCCCTGCTCTATACTCACCCTGTCCATACCCCTGCTCCATACTCACCCTGTCCATACCCCTGCTCCATACTCACCCTGTCCATATCCCTGCTCTATACTCACCCTGTCCATATCCCTGCTCTATACTCACCCTGTCCATACATCTGCTCCATACTCACCCTGTCCATACCCCTGCTCTATACTCACCCTGTCCATACCCCTGCTCTACACTCACCCTGTCCATATCCCTGCTCTATACTGACCCTGTCCATACCCTTGCTCTATACTCACCCTGTCCATACCCCTGCTGTATACTCACCCTGTCCATACCCCTGCTCTATACTCACCCTGTCCATATCTCTGCTCTATACTTACCCTGTCTATACCCCTGCTCTATACTCACCCTGTCTATACCCCTGCTCTATACTCATCCTGTCTATACCCCTGCTCTATACTCACCCTGTCTATACCTCTGCTCTATACTCATCCTGTCCATATCCTTGCTCTATACTCACCCTGTCCATACCCCTGCTCTATACTCACCCTGTCCATATCTCTGCTCTATACTCACCCTGTCTATACCCCTGCTCTATACTCACCCTGTCTATACCCCTGCTCTATACTCATCCTGTCCAAATCCTTGCTCTATACTCACCATGTCCATATCCCTGCTCTATACTCACCCTGTCTATACCCCTGCTCTATACTCACCCTGTCCATACCCCTGCTCTATACTCATCCTGTCCATATCCTTGCTCTATACTCACCCTGTCCATACCCCTGCTCTATACTCACCCTGTCCATACCCTTGCTCTATACTCACCCTGTCCATATCCTTGCTCTATACTCACCCTGTCCGTAAGCCTGCTCTATACTCACCCTGTCCATACATCTGCTCCATACTCACCCTGTCCATACCCCTGCTCTATGCTCACCCTGTCCATACCCCTGCTCTATACTCACCCTGTCCATACCCCTGCTCTATACTCACCCTGTCCATACCCCTGCTCTATACTCACCCTGTCCATACCCCTGCTCTATACTCACCCTGTCCATACCCCTGCTCTACACTCACCCTGTCCATACCCCTGCTCTATAGTCACCTTGTCTATACCCCTGCTCTATAGTCACCTTGTCCATACCCCTGCTCTATAGTCACCTTGTCCATACCCCTGCTCTATACTCACGCTATCCATACCCCTGCTCTATACTCACCCTGTCCATACCCCTGCTCCATACTCACCCTGTCCATACCCCTGCTCCATACTCACCCTGTCCATATCCCTGCTCTATACTCACCCTGTCCATATCCCTGCTCTATACTCACCCTGTCCATACCCTTGCTCTATACTCACCCTGTCCATACCCCTGCTGTATACTCACCCTGTCCATACCCCTGCTCTATACTCACCCTGTCCATATCTCTGCTCTATACTTACCCTGTCTATACCCCTGCTCTATACTCACCCTGTCTATACCCCTGCTCTATACTCATCCTGTCCATATCCTTGCTCTATACTCACCATGTCCATATCCCTGCTCTATACTCACCCTGTCTATACCCCTGCTCTATACTCACCCTGTCCATACCTCTGCTCTATACTCATCCTGTCCATATCCTTGCTCTATACTCACCCTGTCCATACCCCTGCTCTATACTCACCCTGTCCATATCTCTGCTCTATACTCACCCTGTCTATACCCCTGCTCTATACTCACCCTGTCTATACCCCTGCTCTATACTCATCCTGTCCATATCCTTGCTCTATACTCACCTTGTCCATACCCCTGCTCTATACTCACGCTATCCATACCCCTGCTCTATACTCACCCTGTCCATACCCCTGCTCCATACTCACCCTGTCCATACCCCTGCTCCATACTCACCCTGTCCATATCCCTGCTCTATACTCACCCTGTCCATATCCCTGCTCTATACTCACCCTGTCCATACATCTGCTCCATACTCACCCTGTCCATACCCCTGCTGTATACTCACCCTGTCCATACCCCTGCTCTATACTCACCCTGTCCATATCTCTGCTCTATACTTACCCTGTCTATACCCCTGCTCTATACTCACCCTGTCTATACCCCTGCTCTATACTCATCCTGTCCATATCCTTGCTCTATACTCACCATGTCCATATCCCTGCTCTATACTCACCCTGTCTATACCCCTGCTCTATACTCACCCTGTCCATACCTCTGCTCTATACTCATCCTGTCCATATCCTTGCTCTATACTCACCCTGTCCATACCCCTGCTCTATACTCACCCTGTCCATATCTCTGCTCTATACTCACCCTGTCTATACCCCTGCTCTATACTCACCCTGTCTATACCCCTGCTCTATACTCATCCTGTCCATATCCTTGCTCTATACTCACCATGTCCATATCCCTGCTCTATACTCACCCTGTCTATACCCCTGCTCTATACTCACCCTGTCCATACCCCTGCTCTATACTCATCCTGTCCATATCCTTGCTCTATACTCACCCTGTCCATACCCCTGCTCTATACTCACCCTGTCCATACCCTTGCTCTATACTCACCCTGTCCATATCCTTGCTCTATACTCACCCTGTCCATACCCATGCTCTATACTCACCCTGTCCGTAAGCCTGCTCTATACTCACCCTGTCCATACCCATGCTCTATACTCACGCTATCCATACCCCTGCTCTGTACTCATCCTGTCCATACCCCTGCTCTATACTCACCCTGTCCATACTCCTGCTCTATACTCACGCTATCCATACCCCCTGCTCTATACTCACCCTGTCCATACCCATGCTCTATACTCACCTTGTCCATACCCATGCTCTATACTCACGCTATCCATACCCCTGCTCTATACTCACCCTGTCCACACCCATGCTCTATACTCACCTTGTCCATACCCATGCTCTATACTCACGCTATCCATACCCCTGCTCTATACTCACCCTATCCATACCCCTGCTCCATACTCACCCTGTCCACACCCCATGCTCTATATTCACCCTGTCCATACTCCTGCTCTATACTCACCCTGTCCATACCCCTGCTCTATACTCACCCTGTCCATACCCCTGCTCTATACTCACGCTGTCCATACCCATGCTCTATACTCACCCTGTCCATACTCCTGCACCATACGCACCATTTCCATACCCCTCATATACATATTGCTATCCCTCTATTCCCACAGGGGGTCAAACTCCTTTCTGGATGTCGTCACCACAGGGTTGCACTGGCAAGGAGTAAGTAGGCTTTGCCATCACCTTCTCAGGGGTACCTGCCAAGGGCGTTAATAGCAGCCTTGACACTGTCACCCACATGCAGAGGACAATTAAAAAGAAAATGCCACATGATTTTTTTTGTCTCTACCTAATTAGCCAGATGACAGCAGAATGCTGCCTTAGTGCAGTTTCTTCTCGATTATACCCAAAGAAAAGTCAAAATATTCAGCAAGAGAATTAGCAACTAAGTCAAGGTGACACATTGCTCGTGAGCAGAACTAAATTTGTTCTATGCTACCCTGAAGAAGCTGACACCTGCTTAACTTCATCAATTTGTGGTATATTTTATATCGAAGGTCAGTGGTGCTAGTCTCTGGTTTCCTGGCTTTAGGCAACACTTTACCATTTTTTGGCAACATTGAATCTGAGGGGTTGAACAAGTTTTGATCATATAACTTGAGAAAGGATATAATTGCAGAGGAAACAGTTCAGAGAAGGTTTACTGTGTGGAGTCCTGGGGTGAGGTATTTATCTTATGTGGAAAGGGTTGGACAGGTTGGGCCTGTATCTATTAGAGTTTAGAGGAATGTGAGGCAGCTTGATTGAAACAGAAGGGGGCCCGCACTATCCGTCTGTGCGAAAGGCGGGTGCGTGCTCAGAATACAGAGAGCGTGACATGTGCCAGTGAGTTTCTGAGTTCTGATCTTACCAGCCACTCACCGGTGGAGTGTGTGAAACACACTGCAGGACCACAGGAAGCTCATTTTAATTCATTAACATATCATTAACAAAGAACAAAGAGAAATACAGCACAGGAACAGGCCCTTCGGCCTTCCAAGTCTGTGTCGATCATGACGCCTGCCTAAACTAAAACTGTATGCACTTACAGAGTCTGTATCCTTCCATTCCCATCCTATTCATGTATTTGTCTAGTTGCCCCGTAAATGCTGCTATCGTACCAACTCTCACCATCTCCCTAGGCAGCATGTTCCAGACATTCATCACTCTCTGTGTAAAAAATTTGCCTTGTACATCAGTTGCATTGGTGCTTCAGACTCAACTTTTATATGGTAGCATGGACGAGTGGTCTAAGGTGCTAGATTAAGGCTCCAGTCTCTGTGGATGCATGGGTTCAAATCCCGCTGCTGTCAGAGTTTGTTTGAGTTGGCAGCATGGTGGCACAGCGTTTAGCATCGCAGCCTCACAGTGCCAGGGTCCCAGGCTCGATTCCCTGCTCCGGTCACTGTCTGTGTAGAATTTGCACGTTCTCCCTGTGTCTGCGTAGGTTTGCTCCGGTTTCCTCCCGCATTCTGAAAGGTTTCCTGGTTAGGTGCACTGAGTCTTACAACACCAGGTTAAAGTCCAACAGGTTTATTTGGTAGCAAAAGCCACTAGCTTTTGGAGTGCTAGCTGTTCCTTCATCAGGTGAGTGGGAGATCTTTTCACAAACGGGGCAAATAAAGGCACAAACTCAATTTACAGAATAATGATTGAAATGCGAATCTTTACAGCTAATCAAGTCTTAAAGGTACAGACAGTGTAAGTGGAGAGAGCATTAAGCACAGGTTAAAGAGATGTGTATTGTCTCCAGACAGGACAGTTAATGAGATTTTGCAAATCCAGGCAAGTCATGGGGTTACAGATAGTGCGACATGAACCCAAGATCCCGGTTGAGGTTGTCCTTAGGCATGCGGAACTTGGCGATCAGTCTTTGCTCAGCGACTCTATGCTGTTGTGTGTCGTGGAGGCCGCCTTGGAGAATCCCCACACCCCCACTTCTCGTCTTCAAACAACCGTACAACCTCAAACAGACCATTGTCCGCAGCAGACTACCCAGCCTTCAGAACAGTGACCACAACACCACACAACCTACCACAGCAACCTCTGCAAGATGTGCAGGATCATCGACACAGATGCCATCATCTCACGTGAGAACACCATCCACCAGGTACACGGTACATACTCTTGCAACTCGGCCAATGTTGTCTACCTAATACGCTGCAGGAAAGGATGTCCCGAGGTATGGTACATTGGGGAGACCATGCAGACACTACGACAACAGATGAATGAACACCACTCGACAATCACCAGGCAAGACTGTTCTCTTCCTGTTGGGGAACATTTCAGTGGTCACGGGCATTTGGCCTCTGATCTTTGGGCAAGTATTCTCCAAGGCGGCCTTCACAACACACGACAGTGCAGATTCGCTGAGCAGAGACTGATAGCCAGGTTCCGCACACATGAGGACGGCCTCAACCGGGATCTTGGGTTCATGTCGCACTATCTGTAATCCCCATGCCTTGCCTGGACTTGCAAAATTTCACTAACTGTCCTGTCTGGAGACAATACACATCTCTTTAACTTGTGCTTAATGCTCTCTCCACTTATATTGTCTGTACCTTTAAGACTTCATTAGCTGTAAATTTCAATCATTTCATTTCAATCATTATTCTGTAGCTTGAGTTTGTGCCTTTATATGCCCTGTTTGTGAAAAGATCTCCCACTCACCTGACAAAGGAGCAGCAAGTGCTCCGAAAGCTAGTGGCACTTGCTACCAAATAAACCTTTTGGACTTTAACCTGGTGTTGTGAGACTTCTTACTGCGTTTACCCCAGTCCAAAGCCGGCATCTCCACATCGTGGTTGTATTGACCCAAACAGGCGCTGGAGTATGGCGACTAGGGGAAGTTCACAGTAACTTCATTGCAGTGTTAATGTAAGCCTTACTTGTGACTAATAAATAACTAAACTTTTCTCCACGCACCTTAGACCTCGCCCCCCTAGTACTTGACTTTTCTCCCCAAGGAAACAGCATCTGACAATTCATTCTGTCCATGCCACTCATAATCTTGTAAGCCTCTATCAGATCACCCCTCAATCTCTATTGTTCTAGTGAGAACAAACTGAGTTTATCCAACCTCTCCTCATAGCTAATACCCTCCAGACCAGGCAACATCCTGGTAAACCTCTTCCGTACCCTCTCCAAAACATTCACATCCAACTGGCAGTGTGGCGGCCAGAATTGTACATAATATTCCAAAAGAGGCCCTAACTAAGGTTCTGTACGGCTGCAGTAAGACTTTGAAGTTTGCACATTCTCCCCGTATCTGTGCGGGTTTCCTCCAGGTGCCCTGCTTTCCTCCCACAGTCCAAAGATGTGCACTGTCCTTTTCTCTTTGCTTCTCAATTAAAAAAAAATCCACTCTTGCTTTTTCTTTAATTCCTGGTGCTTGCTGTGTTTTTATCACCAGAAGTTGGTTGGTTACTATGGCCGTTGTCAGGTAAATGCTGCATTATATGGAGATGGGATAATAGGTGGTGTGTGAGCTGTGTTAGTGTGTATTCCATCCTGTGCACCTCCAACCCTGGCATGCTTTAAATTCATCTTATTTTACGTAAAATAACAACAATGTGCATTTATTTTGCACGTTTATTGTAATAAAGTATCCCAAGGGTGGCACGGTGGCACAGTGGTTAGCACTGCTGCCTAACAGTGCCAGGGACCCGGGTTCAATTCCCAGCTTGGGTCTCTGTGTTGAGTTTGCACATTCTCCCCGTGTCTGCATGGGTTTCCTCCCAAACTCCAAAGATGTGTGGGTTTGGTAGATTGTCCATGTTAAATTGCCTCTTTGTGTCGGGGGGGCTAGCTAGGATAAATGTTTGGGGTTGCAGGGATAGGTCCTGGATGGGCCAAAAGGCCTCCTTCTGCACTGTAGGGATTCTATATCCTATGCTTCAGCTAATAAATAAAAGTATTCCATACTTCTTCTTAGCCATCTCACCAACCTGTCTTGTTACTTTCAGGAGCCTTGGACATTCCCTTTCTGAACCTTTCCACTTCCTCTGTGACTAAATATTTAGTGGGCGGCACAGTGGTTAGAACTGCTGCTTCACAACTCCAGGGACCTGGGTTCGATTCCCGGCTCGGGTCACTGTCTGTGTGGAGTTTGCACATTCTCCTCGTGTCTGCGTGGGTTTCCTCCGGGTGCTCTGGTTTCCTCCCACAGTCCAAAGATGTGCGAGTTAGGTTGATTGGCCGTGCTAAAATCCCCCCTTAGTGTCCTGGGGTGTGTCGGTTAGAGGGATTAGCGGGTAAATACGTAGGGATTGGGGATAGGGCCTGGGTGGGATTGTGGTCGGTGCAGACTCGATGGGCCGAAGGGGCTGTTTCTGCACTGTAGGGTTCTATGTTCTATTTAGGCATCTCTTAATATCTCTTCCTGTGCGTTGGTGTCAAAACCTGTTTGAAGTTCTGGAGCGCCTTGGGACATTTAAGGCGCTACATAAATGCAAGTTGTTGTTGAAATGAGAAGAGGTTCTTCCCAGAGGGTCATTAGAACATTGAGCCAAGTTAAAAGACAGGAAGGCCACTGATCTTTATTTTATGCAGCGAGTAACAATCATAGTTTCCCTGTAGTGCAGAAGAGACCACCCAGCCTATCGAGACTGCATCAATGGATAGAGCATCTTTCCCAGTTCCTCTCTCCCACCCTATCCCTGCAACTCCACACGATTACCATGGCTAATCCATCGAACCTACACATCTCGAGACACTGTGGGAAAATTTAGCGTGGCCAATCCGTCTAACCCGCACACCTGTGAAGCGTGGGAGGAAACCGGAGCACCCGCAGGAAAACTACTGCAGGCATGGGGAGAAACTCCACACAGACAGTGGCCTGAGGCCAGAATCGAACCCGGATCCCTAACACTGTGAGGCAGCAGTGCTAACCGCTGTGCTCCTGTGGTTGAGAATTTGTTGCCTGGAAGAGTGGGTGGAGGTATTTTAAAAGGGAGAAATCCTTACAAAAGGGCAACGGGGAAAAAGCAGGGGTGAGTGGGACTATTTTGACCGCCCATTACAGCCATGAAGGGTTGAATGCCCCTCACTTTTAACGCATGATTGTACAATTGCAGCTAGGCGTGGCCCAGTCCTCGATATATAAGCAGGTGCTGCTCAGTGGAGGTCAGTCGATAGTGAGGAGGACTGGCTGATGTATCCCCTTTTTAGCCCAAGCCAAGTATCTGTGTGAGAGGCAGAAATGTTAAGCAGACCATTTAACTCCCTCTGACATTGACTATTCAACGCGCTGACTCAAAAAATGTTGCCAGGAGGAATTTTAATTATATTGGAAACCTTTGGCCAGCTCACTTTCATTAGCGGAATGGCTGCAGTGTATTATATTAATCCAGAAGATTTAGGTTGCTCCATTGATTCTTCCAGATGGATTTGGTTATTACATCTAATAATGCACGGGGCTGCAGCATTCTTCAACTCCAGAGGGGAAATGTCCGTTTGGGAACTGAATCCTAGCTGCTGATGTGAAGTTTGTGTGCGGGCCAACGCTCTCCTGGCCACCTTCCCATGTTCCACCGTGCCCCCTCTTCCCACTGCCGTCCCATTCGTCATGCTGTGTATTGTTCACCCAGTCTCCCATTGCCCATTTACCTACATCGATTCCCAGTAAAGCAAGGCCGTGGTGTTAAAACTCTCATCGTCACGTTCAAATCCTTCCACGGCCTCCACCCTCGCTGACACGGTAATCGGGACATTCCCCACTTTACCAGATAAACCTGCTAGTCTGCCAATTTTGGCCTCTTGAACAGCCCCAGTTTTGGTCGTTCCAGTGTTGGCATCTCTGTCGCAGCTGCCTAGGCCCCTAAAACTCTGGAACACCCTCCCGCAGCCAATCCACCTCTTCTTCTTGCCGGCGCTTTTCAAAAAACTTGCCTCTTTGACCCAGCCTTTGATCTGGTCTTGGGTGGCATGTTGGCACAGTGGTTAGCACTGTTGCCTCACAACGTCCAGGACCCGGTTTGATTCCAGGATTGGGTCACTGTCAGTGCGGAGGTTGCATGTTCTCCCCCAGTGTCTGCGGGGGTTTCCTCCGGGTGGTCCAGTTTCTTCCCATGGTCCGAGTGACGCACTGGTTCGGGTGCATTGGCCATGCTGAATTCTCCCTCAGCGCACCCGAACAGGCACTAGAGTGTGGAACTTTCATAGTAACTTCACTGCAGTGTTAATGTAAGCTTACTAATGACGAATAAATCAACTTTAACTGCCACGATCGTTGGAATTCTCTGGCAGTTCATGCCCTACTGCCACTCCCAGTGAGGGTGGAGACTTTGGCTCTCAGCCGAATCACCGTTCACTGCAGCAGGACTGGAGAATCCCGTTGGCCTGAATGACCGGAGAAATTCCAGCCAATATTTTTCATGTGGCTGGATGTAAAACTTTGCCTGCCCTTTCGTTTCAAGCGCTACGTCAAGGCAAGTTGTCTTTGTTACATTGGAGGTCTGTGACTCACTCCTGAGTGTGTGACTGTCCTTTGTGCTTAGTTTTTATTCCGCCCTATGGAGCGTTTCACAAGAACCTTCTCAGGTTATTGTCGGCTCCGAACGGTCACATGCTTGTTCCTTTTCATTTGGACATTTCGATGACCTTGCGGCTGTTGACTGAATTGGAAATCCTGCCTGTACTTCCGCTGCCTGCCTGGGGATAAGAGAAGCAGGGGCCTGGCTAGTGGAAAATCATGCTGTTTTTTTCAGAATAATTCAGCCACCTCTGAAAGGCCACTCAATGCAACGTGGGGCAATGCACCCTTTGTAGGGGAATTATCTGAGGTGTCGAAAGTGCTTCCTTTACATATCTCTCTCCCATAGCTGTTGTTGCCCCTGAGGATTCAACCAAGCAAATCATTAATGGTGGGGTCATTCAGATTCCAGCTGCTTGGGCAAGGAAAGCTAATTTCTGATTGACAATCAGCAAGTAGATAATGTTCATTTGTTTATTAGTGTCACAAGTAGGCTTACATTAACACTGCAATGAAGTTACTGTGAAAATCCCCGAGTCGCCACACTCTGGTGCCTGTTTGGGTACACTGAGGGAGAATATAGCGTGGCCAATGCACCTAACCAACACATCTTTCGGACTGTGTGAAGAAACTGGAGCACCTAGAGGAAATCCACGCAGACATGGGGAGAATTTGCAGACTCCACAAAGACAAGTGACCCAAGCCGGGAATCGAACCCGGGTCCCTGACATTGTGTGGCAGCAGTGTAAACTACTGTGCCATCATACTGCCCTCAGTGTCACAAGTAGGCTTGTATTAACACTGCAATGAAGTTACTGTGAAAATTTCCTAATCGCCACACTTTGGCACCTGTTCGGGTACCCGAAGAGAGAATTTAGCGCAGCCAATGCACTTAACCAGTACGTCTTTCAGACTGTGGAAGGAAATCGAGGAGAACGTGCAGACTCCGCACAGACAGTGGCCCAGGCCGGGAATTGAACCCAGATCCCTGGCACTGTGAGGCAGCAGTGCTCACCATTGTGCCACCGGGCCACCTGTAATGGGCCACTTCAGGATCTCAACTGGGCCAGAAAGGGCTTTCCATCTGAGGCCGTGTCTGCCCCTCAATAAAATTGCAGCAAGATCAAGGCCAGCGGGAAGCCAGACAGAATCCCACCCCTGTAATTTCGTACAATCCACCCCCATTCCGCTCCCCCTTACCCCCCACGCCCACCCATCACCTCCCCACCCCCGCCCATCGCCGAGAAACCCACTGGGTGAATGTGCAATTCAGGCCTTGCTATCTTGTAACATGACGTAGGTTGCAATGGTTCAAGATGGCAGCTCACCCCCCCCCCCCATCTTCTCAAGGACAGTCAGTGATTGGCAACAATGCTCATATCCCATCATAGGATAAAGAAAGGAAAGGGGCCATTTGGCCCATTGTGACTGTACTGGCTCTTTGGGTGGAGGCTTTCACATATTTTTCCATTCCCCTCTGCTCTTTCTCATCCATTTATCCAATTCTCTTTGGACAATTATTATTGGATGAGTTCCCACCACCTTCTCAGGCAGTGCGTACCAGACTTACTGCGAGTCACTGCGCAAATAAATGTTTCCTTATCTTGCCATTGTATTGCCTCCAATCACCTTAAATCTGTGTGCTGACCCTGCTGCCACCAATTTTACTGTTTACCTTATTTACTCTTTCAAAATTCATCATTTTGGACAACCCGATCATATTGCTACTTAACCTTAAGAACATAAGAAATAGGAGCAGGAGTAGGCCATCTAGCCCTTCGAGCCATTCAATAAGATCATGGCTGATCTGTCGTGGCTCAGTTCCACTTTCCCGCCTTCTCCCCATAACCCTTAATTCCCTTGTCAAAGGAGAACAATCTCAATTTATCCTTGTAACTGGACCACACACCCCCGTATCATTTCAATAAATGTCCTCAGCGTGTTTTCCAAGATCTTGGCATCTTTGCTGATGTGTAGTGCCCAGAAGCGGACTTGTTGGCCTGGATTTTACCAGCCAGGGGTGTCCATGACTTAAAAAGTAGAGTAACCCTGTCTCCCTCGGCCATGGATACTCCAAGTGCAATTTTGTTCAGATAACCGCCTGCAGTTGGGGCTTCCACCACCTTAAGGGATGGGGCCCCACCCTCAATATCTGCCAGCCAATCAGCCGCACACAGCCTGTCAGTCTCAGCAGCGCCACTGGGAGTGGTGGCCACTGCCGGCACTGCAGCGAGGCCTAGAGCAGCCACATGGAGGGGGCCCTCATGAAGCTCACTCCCATCAGACTCTCTGGGACCAATTGGGCAGGCCCTGGCAATGTGACTGCCGGGGGTGGCTCTTTCAATGGAAGTGGGCCCTGCTACATTGAGCGTTCCATCCCGGACCACAGGATGGCCAAACGGGATTCCACCCCATGCACCTCATCACTCCACATTCCCCTTCCCCTGCCTGGCATGGTGAAGTGCCCATACCACACTGTGGGAAGAGCTCTTAACTGCCCCAAGGGCCTCAAGTGGCCTGAGGGAGAAAGGGTTCTCCACCACCTTGCCCATCGCTGGGGAAATACTTGGCCAGGGAATACCAGGAACTGTGGGAATGTCAGGGAGTACGCGGATAGGTGGGAATGCCAGGGAATACCAGGTGAAGTGAAATGTCAGGGAACACCAGGATAGGTGGGAATGTCAGGGAATATCAACGGAAGTGGGAATATCAGGGACTACCAGGGGCAGTGGGAATGTCAGGGAATATCAGAATAGGTGGGAATGTCACGGAATTCCAGGAGCAGTGGGAAGGTCAGTGACTACCAGGATATGTGAGAATGTCAGGGAATACCAGGACAGGTGGGAATGCCAAGGAATATCAGGAACAGTGGGAATGTTGGGGAATACCAGGGCAGTGGGAATGTCAGGGAATATCAGAAAAGGTGGGAGTGCCAAGGAATACCAGGAGCAGTGGGAATGTCAGGGCACATCAGAATAGGTGGGGATGTCACGGAATTCCAGGAGCAGTGGGAAGGTCAGAGACTACCAGGATATGTGAGAATGTCAGGGAATACCAGGATAGGTGGGAATGCCAAGGAATATCAGGAACAGTGGGAATGTTGGGGAATACCAGGGCAGTGGGAATGTCAGGGAATATCAGGAAAGGTGGGAATGCCAAGGAATAGCAGGAACAGTGGGAATGTTGGGGAATGTCAGGGGCAGTGGGAATGTCAGAGAATACCAGGATAGATGAGAATATCAGGGAATACCAGGAACAGTGGGAATGTCAGAGAATACCAGGGGCAGTGGGAATGTCAGGGAACATCAGGATAGGTGGGAATGTCAGGGAATACCAGGAGCAGTGCGAACGCCAGGGAATACCAGGAACAGTGGGAATGTCAGGGAATACCAGGAGCAGTGCGAACGCCAGGGAATACCAGGAACAGTGGGAATGTCAGGGAATACCAGGAGCAGCAGGAATGTCAGGAACTACCTGGGGAAGTGGGAATGTCAGGGATGGAGAGATTGGTCCACAGGTAGCAAGGCTACCACAAGGCTACCACATAGAGTCAACCACATAGGCCTATGCGCCTATAGAACGGTAGCAACTGGTAAATCAAAGCTTTCTTAAAAAATTCATCTGTGGGAAATGGATGTCACTGGCTGGTCAGCATTTATTGTCCATCCCTGGCTGCCCTTATTCAGAGGACAGTTCAGAGTCAACCACATTGTTGTGACTCTGGAGTCACATGTAGGCCAGACCAGGTAAGGATGACAGATTTCCTTCCCTAAAGGGCATTAGTGAACCAGATGGGTTTTTCCAACAATCGACAATGGTTTCACGGTCATCAGTAGATTCTTAACTCCAGACATTTTTTATTGAATTCAAATTCCATCACTTGCTGCCGTGGCAGGATTCGAATCCAGACCCCAGGACATTAGCTGAGCTCCTGGATTAATAGTCTAGTGATGAAACCATTAGGCCATTGCCTGCCCCGGTGCAAGTGCTCATCGGGAACAAATAAGGAGAGCAATTTCTGGACAGAATGGGTTTTTAACTTCCTGCGGTACCCTTCTTGATATCAGCTTGACAAAGCTTGAAATTTTTCTCTTTAAACATTTCTTCAAAGGTCAAAAAGAATCCAAAGGGGGTTGTTATAGCAACAGCACGCTCAGTCTCCGAGAGCATACACTGGGCGAGTTGAGAAGCTTGGGATATTCCACTTGGGAACATTGGCAAGGTCATTCCAGCAATCCCAACAGTGAGTTCGACAGGATGCCCCACACCTCCTGTGCTGTTGTTTTGACATCTGTTCCACCGGTCACAACATTACCCCATCCGTGTAAAGCCATCACTGCTGCGTTATCCGTAGAAAGATATAATTATGTGCACTGCCTGTTTATTCAGGCTGAGTTATGGTGCCGGCCATACTCGTGGACTGTTCAAAGGGGAACATGCATTTAGAATCATAGACATAGAGCCTCTACAATGCAGAATGAGGCCATTCAATGTAATACTGCGTTGTATTTTTAAAGGTTCACTTTAGAAATCCTCAATGTTCCTTTAACTTTAAACTTGACATGAAGTAATATGAATAGAGGTGGAAAAAGTAATTTACCCAAGTTTTACTGATACCATGGCAAGTGAAAAATTAACAATGCAATGGTTTGTAAAGTTATGAGTGGCAACATCGAGTCTGCACCAAACACAATTCCACCCACACCCTATTCCCATAGCCCCGCATTTTTACCCTGCTAATCCCTCTGACACTGGGGTCAATTTAGCATGGTCAATCAACCTAACCTGCGCAATCAACCTAACACGGGCATGGTTACACAGCGCCAGGGATTCAATTCCCGGCTTGCGTCACTTCTGTGTGGAGTTTACACATTCTCCCCATGTCTGCGTGGGTTTCCTCAGGTGCTCCGGTTTCCTCCCTTAGTCCAAAAATGTGAGGGTTAAGTTGATTGGCCATGCTAAATTGCCCCTTAGTGTTAGGGGAATGTCAGGGGGATTAGCAGGGTAAATACATGTGGTTATAGGATAGAGCCTGAGTGGGATTGTTGCCGGTGCAGACTCGATGGGCCAAATGGTTTTCTTCTGTGCTGTAGAGACTCTATGATCTTTGGGGTGCGGGAGGAAACCGGAGCACCCAGAGGTAACCCACACAGACATGGGGAGAACGGGCAGACTCCACACAGACAGTGACCCAAAGCTGGAATTGAACCTGGGTCTCTGGCGCTGTGAGGCAGCAGTGCTAACACACTGTGCCACCGTGCCACCCACAAACCTGGGGCATCTCAACATGCTTCCCAGCCAATGACATTCTTCTGAAGTGTAATGCAGGAAAGTGATTGGCAGAAGAATCAAAGGTGACACGAGGAAAATCATTTTCATGCAGTGATTAGGGTTTAGAGATCACTGCTGGGGAGGGAGATAGAGGCAAAAGGGATAAGCAGCGAAAGTGTAAAGTTTATTTGTTAGTGTCACAACTAGGCTTACATTAACACTGCAATGAAGTTACTGTGAAAATCTCCTAGTTGCAGATACTCCAGCAGCTCTTTGGGTACACTGAGGGAGAATTTAGCATGGCTAGTGCATCTAACCGGCACGTCTTTTGGCCTGTAGGAGGAAACTGGGGCACCCAGAAGAAACCCATGCAGACATGGGAAGAACGTGCAAACTCAGTGGGAGCAGATTGGAGACACGAGGCTGAAAGCTTCCGTTAACCTGAAAATAAATGAGTTGCGTTTTCCCTAAACTGGTGAACAAGCATCTGTACACATTCCAGAATTACAGAGTACTGTAGTGCAGTAGAGGCCCTTTGGCCCATCGAGCCTGCACTGACGCACGAAAGACCCTGACCTGCCCATCTAATCCCACTTGCCAGCACTTGGCCCATAGCCTTGAATGTTACGATGTGCCAAGTACTCATCCAGGTATTTTTTAAAGGATGTGAGGTATCCCGCCTCCACCACCCTCCCAGGCAGCGCATTCCAGACCGTCACCGCCCTCTGGGCAAAAAATTATTTTCCTCAAATCCCCCCTAAACCTCCCACCCCTCACTTTTAACTTGAATCCCCTTGTACCTAACCCTTCAACTAAGGGGAACAGCTGCTCCCTATTCACACTGTCCTTGCCCCTCATAATCTCGAACACCTCAATCAGGTCGCCCCTCAGTCTTCTCTGCATCAGAGAAAACAACCCAAGCCTATCCAACCTCTCTTTATAACTTAAATATTCCATCCCAGGCAGCACCCTGGTGAATCTCCTCTGCTCTCCCCTCCAGTGCAATCACATCCTTCCTATAATGTGGCGACCAGAATTGCACACAGTACATAAGAACATAAGAAATAGGAGCAGGAGTAGGCCATCTAGCCCCTCGAGCCTGCCCACCATTCAATAAGATCATGGCTGAACTGTCGTAGCTCAGTTCCACATTCCCGCCCTCTCCCCATAACCCTTAATCCCCTCTCTTATCAAAAACCCATCAACCCGCATCTTAAAAATATTTAGCGAAACAGCCTCCACCACTTCAACGGGCAGAGAATTCCAGAGATTCACCACCCTTTGAGTGAAGAAGTTCCTCCTCAACTCCGTTCTAAACCGCTCCCCCTTTATCTTGAGGCTGTGCCCTCTAGTCCTACTGTCCTTTCTGAGTGGGAAGAGTCTCTCCACCTCTATCCTATCCATCCCATTCATCATCTTATATGTCTCAATGAGATCTCCCCTCATTCTTCTAAACTCTAACAAGTACAAGCCTCGTTTATTCAGCCTCTCCTTATAGTTCAACCCCCTCAACTCTGGTATCAGCCTAGTAAACCTCCTCTGCACTCCCTCCAAGGCCAAAATATCCTTGCGTAAGTACGGCGACCAAAACTGCACACAGTACTCCAGCTGCGGCTTCACCAGTGCCCTATACAGCTGCAGCAAGACCTCCCTACTTTTATATTCAATCCCCCTCGCTATGAAGGCCAGCATCCCATTAGCCTTCCTGACCACCTGCTGCACCTGTAGGCTGGGTTTTTGCGACTCATGCACAAGTACTCCAGCTGTGGCCTCACCAAAGTTTTATATGACTCCATCATGACCTCTCTGCTTTTGTAATCTATACTCTGATTGATAAAGGCGAGTATGCCAGGTGCCTTTTTCACCATTTTATTAACCTGCCTTTCTGCCTTCATAGATCCATGGACAAACATACCAAGATGCCTTTGTTTCTCAAAACTTCCCAGTGTCAGACCTTTTATAGTATGCTTCCTTGTCAAATTACTCATTTCAAAGTGCATCATCGCACACTTTTCAGGGTTAAATTCCATCTGTCACTTATCTGCCCATTTGACCATTTCATCTATATCTTCCTGCAACCTAAGGCACTCAACTTCGCTGTTAACCACCCAGCCAACCTTTGTGTCATTGGCAAACTTACCAATCCTACCACCCACAAAGTCATCCAAGTCATTTACACAAACGACGAACAATAGGGGGCTCGGCACAGATCCCTGTGGTACGCCACTGGTCACTGGCCTCCAGTCACTGAAGCAGCAATCTATCAACACCGTCTGTCTACTACTGCTAAGACAATTATGGATCCACCTTGTCAGATCACCCTGTATCTCATGTGCATTAGTCTTCTTAATAAGTCTCCCATGTGGGACTTTGTCAAAGGCTTTGCTGACATTCATGTAAACTACAAGAACTGCACTACCCTCATCCACACACTTGGTTACATGCTCAAAAAATTCAATCAAATTTGTGATCTCCCTCTGACAAACCATGCTGACTATCCCTGATCAAAGCTTGCCTCTCCGAAAGGAGATAGATTTCTTGTTGTATCCCCTTCATTTGCTCGCTTGATAATTTTTTCTGCCGTCTCTCATGAACACACCCCTTCCACCTCCACACAGCTCCCCCCTCCCCCCCCCACCACCCTTCCCACCCCCTGCCCCTCAACCCCACCCCCTTCACCAGATATTTACTTAAATTGTTAAATTCACTTCTTCCCTAGCTGTTCACTTCTTTCCATGCCTGTTGGGAGCCAGAGTCTTTTTCTTATTCATTCGTGGGACCAATGTGTCGCTGGCTGGCCAGCCAGCACTTATTGCCCTTGGGCAGGTGGTGGTGAGCTGCTTTCTTGAATCACTGCTGTCCGTGTTCTATGGGCTGAGCCACAATGCCGTTCAGGAGGGAATTCCAGGATTTTGACCCAGCCACTGTGAAGGAACAGCAATATATTTCCAAGTCAGGATGGTATGTGGCTCAGAAGGGAAATTGCAGGTGATGGTGTTCCCATGTATCTGCTGCCCTTGCCCTTCTAGATGGAAGTGGTCATGGGTTAGGAAGGTGTTGTCTAAAGACCTTTGGTGAATTGCTGAAGTGCATCTTGTAGATTGTACACACTGCTGCTACTGAACATCCGTGGTGGAGGGATTGAATGTTTATAGATGTGGTGCCAATCAGGCAGTCTGCTTTGTTCTGGATGCTGTCAAGCTTCTTGAGTGTTGTAGGAGCTGTTCCCATCCAGGCAAGTGGGGAGTATTCCATCACACTCCTGACTTGTGCCTTGTGGATGTGGATAGGCTCTGGGGAGTCAGGAGGTGAGTTACTTGCCGCAGTATTCCTAGCCTCTGACCTGCTCTTGTAGCCATTGTGTTTATGCGGTGAGTTCAGTTGAGTTTCTGGCCAATGGTAACCCCAAAGATGTTGACAGTGGGGGATTCCGTGATGGTTACGCCATTGGATGTCAAAGGGCAGTGTATCTCTGGCAATAAGTTCCACCCAAGGAGAGGCTGGATAGACTGGGACTCTTTTCTCTGGAGTGTAGGAGTCTTAGGGGTGATCTTATAGAGGTCTATAAAATAATGAAGGGCACAGATCAGCTAGATAGTCAATATCTTTTCCCAAAGGTAGGGGAATCTAAAACTAGAGGTTATAGGTTTAAGGTGAGAAGGGAGAGATACATAGGGGATTGTGAGTGTCTGGAACAAGCTGCCAGAGGTAGTAATAGAGGCAGACACAATTTTGTCTTTTAAAAAGCATTTAGACATGGGTAAGATGGATATAGAGGGATATGGGTCAAACATGGGCAACTGAGCCTAGCTTAAGAGTTAAAAAAGGAGCAGCATGGACAAGTTGGGCCGAATGTCCTGTTTCCGTGCTGTTAACCTCCAAAATAGTTTAGGTTAGAGGGTCATTAGATTGGTTCCACTGGTCGGCGCAACATCGAGGGCCGAAGGGCCTGTACTGCACTATGTTCTATGTTCTAAAACTCTATGAAGCTAACCTGAAAAGCGTGGCACAATTTACATTCAAGAGCAATCCTTTGCAATCATTTGATATCAATTGCATTCGAAAGCAATCATTTCACAATTGTTTAGCATCCATTGTAATCAAAAACAATCATTTATCCACTATTTAACAGCAATTGTGCTCAACAGCAATCAATTAGCCATTACTTGATAGCAATTGTACTCAATTATTTAGCAATTATTTAACATTATAACTACTGTAACTGACATCAGTGTTATCAATTGATCAATGGCCCCAGACGGAGCAGCTGCAAATGTGTAATGCCACATGGCATTAAGAGCAAGGGCAGTAATGCCACATGGATCAAGCAACCTTCCCCCTGCCAATTCCCCCAGCTCCCCCACACCCGATTCCCCACCTGAGCCTGAGATTTCTGGCCTGGTTCAATTGAAATGTAATATCCTCGTCCTCCTTCACTGCTCAGTGACTGGTTTGAATGTGGGCATGTTTTACACTGTGCTCACCCCCACTTTTCCAAGGCCCTGTCACATGTTCCATTGGCCTGGAATCTTGAGATTATGTATACAGTTGGTGGAACTTACCTCCTAAGAAGAAACTAAGGGTGGGATTCTCCAGCCACACATACCTTAACACCTGAAATTTCTGCCCAATTTCAGCAGATATTTAATTGTTCTGCCAAAGTTTCTGTCTCGCCCGCTACATTTCCCACACTGGGTGAGATGGGAGAATTTCAGCCCATGTGTCATAATGGCAAGAGTATCAGAGTATTCCGTGGAGGTCTACCAGGCATGGTCCTGACCTGAAGTTTTTTTGGGAGGGCGGTGAGTTGCACAACGGTTCTGGGTGGGGGGTGGGGCCTAACCTCATTGGTGAACCCAGCTGCAATACACTTGGACACCGTATTGGAGGGACAACCCAATCTCACAGGAAACTGGGAGACGTCCTCCCCCTCCCCACAGGCATCGAACCCCTCCACTCTCATCGGTGGCATTCTTCCCTATCCCTTGCCCATCTGGGATCACTGGCATTGGGGCATGGGGGCCCCCACGCGTCCTCCTTCATGACGCCTGATATGTCCCCCCTCCAATGTGATCTCCCCTTCATGATTTGTTTTGATTTGATTTGATTTATTATTGTCACAAGTATTAACATACAGTGAAAAGTATTGTTTCGTTCGTGCTATACAAAGCATATCGTTCATAGAGAAGGAAATGAGAGAGTGCAGAATGTAGTGTTACAGTCATAGCGAGGGTGTAGAGAAAGATCAACTTAATGCAAGGTAGGTCCATTCAAAAGTCTGACAGCAACAGGGAAGAAGCTGTTCTTGAGTCGGTTGGTATGTGACCTCAGATTTTTGTATCTTTTTCCCAATGGGAAAAGATGGAAGAGAGAATGTCTAGGGTGCGTGGGGTCCTTTATTATGCTGGCTGCTTTACCAAGGCAGCGGGAAGTGTAGACAGAGTCAATGGATGGAAGGCTGGTTTGCCTGATGGATTGGGCTACATTCACGACCTTTTGTAGTTCCTTGCAGTCTTGGGCAAAGCAGGAGCCCATACCAAAATGTGATACAACCAGAAAGAATGTTTTCTATGGTGCATCTATAAAAGTGGGTGAGCGTCACAGCTGAATCCTTAGTCTTCTGAGAAAGCAGAAGCATTGGTGGGCTTTCTTAACTATAGTGTCAGCATAGGGCCCTGATAATATAAGAACATAAGAACTAGGAGCAGGAGTAGGCCATTTGGCCCCATGAGCCTGCTCCGTCATTCAATAAGATTACGGCTGATCTTTTTGTGGACTCAGCTCCACTTACCCGCCCACTCACCATAACCCTTAATTGCTTTACTGTTCAAAAATGTATCTATCTTTGCCTTAGAAACATTCAATGAGGTAGCCTCAACTGCTTCACTGAGCAGGGAATTCCACAGATAATATTTTGACATGCCCCCTTTATGACACCCAATACTAATACAGATAGGAAATACATAGTACATGGCAGAACCCTGAAGAGTATTGATAGGCAGAGGGATCTGATACACAGGTCACTGAAAGTAGCAATGCAGGTGGAGAAGGTAGTCAGGAAGGCATACGGCATGCTTGCCTTCATCGGCTGGGACACTGAGTTTAAAAATTGGCAAGTCATGTTGCAGCTTTATAGAACCTTGGTTAGGCTGCACTTGGAATTATAGTGTTCAATTCTGGTCGCCACACCACCAGAAGCATGTGGAGGCTTTGGAGAGAGTACAGAAATGATTTACCAATATGTTGCCAGGTATGGAGGGCATTAGCTATGAGGAGAGATCGGAGAAATTTGGTTTGTTCTCACTGGAATGACAGAGGTTGAGGGGTGACCTGATAGATGTCTACAAGATGATGGAGATCTTGGACAGAGTGGATAGTCAGAAGCTTTTTCCCAAAGTGGAACTACTAAGGGGCATAGGTTTAAGGTGCAAAGGGCAATGTTTAAAGTAGATGTACGAGACGAGTTTTTTACAGAGGGTGGTAGGTGCCTGGAACTTGCTACCAGGGGAGATAGTGAAAGCAGATATGATAGTGACTTTTAAGGGGTGTCTTTTCAACTACATGAATAGGATGGGAATGGAGGGATATGGGTCCCTGAAGGGTAGGGGGTTTTAGTTCAGTCAGGCAGCATGATTGGTGCAGGCTTGGAGGGCTGAAGGGCCTGTTCTTGTGCTGTAATTTTCTTTGTTCTTTTTGTTCTTTGGCCTGCTCCAGCCCTTCATGACTCCGTCTTCATACCCCACCCCTGCTCAACACTGCCCCCTGCGCAAACCTGCAAAACTGCGCCCCCCCCACCTTATTGCCCCCATTCAGGACTCGTGCCCTTAGCATTGTTGCTGGCACGGAGACATGGCTCCGCCATGTCCCCAATCACTCGGGGGCTTCAATGGTCTCTGAATCCCTCAGTGGGGCCATGGTGCCACTGGTGGAGGCCAGGAGTGATTTTCCCTGGTCTCGGGCTGCACCTGAAGTTTGGAAGTTCCTGGGAGCTGCGATGTAGAACAGGCTCTGCATAGACCATAAGACCATAAGACCATAAGATATAGGAGCAGAATTAGGCTACTGGACCTATTGAGTCTGCTCCGCCGTACAGTCATGGCTGATATTTTTCTCATCTCCATTCTCCTGCCTTTTCCCTATAATCCCTGATCCCCTTATTAATCAAGAACCCTGCCTTATAGACCTGGCCTCTACAGCCTTCTGCGGCAAAGAGTTCATCAGATTCATCACTTTCTGGCTGAAGGAATTCCTCCTCATCTCTGTTTTAAAGGATCGTCCCTTTGATCTGAGTTGTGCCCGCTGGGTCTAGTTTTTCCTACTAGTGGAAACATCCCCTCCCCGTCCACTTAACGCTACTTAAATGCTATTTTAAATATGTGAATCGTTCCTGCACCATTTCTGTGCGCGATCTGGTTTGCTCCATTGGAAAGGGACCAGGATAGTTGTATAACTGTTTGGTGAGTGGCACAAAGCCGGGTTTTAGGCTAGCACACTGTTTTCTGGGATCAGTGTGATCTGTGCCCAGTGTGGCGAGGTTGGAGAATCACTCCCATTGTCTATTGCTATCTCAGGTCTATCAGGCAGAGGAGAAATCTAGAAGAACGCTTTCCAATCTATTTTCCAATATTTTCTATTTTCGCACTTGAAGGTTAATGTGACCCCGTTGCCAAAAAAGCATCAATAAATCAGCAGAGTAACATTCAATATATAATTACTGAAGCTCTCACATTATAGTCCAACATATATGTCATATAAATATTGAAATCTGTGGTGAATTGGGCTGCGGATGGTCACTAAGTCAATCACTGCCTCCATCATTAGTAACTCACTCCAGGATACTCTGACCTATTTATGTTGATAGAGTTATGCTACAGTATGACTGGTCAGTGCTTATAAGTTCATAAGAAACAGGAGCAGAATTAGGCCATTCGGCCCATCGAGTCTACTTGCCGTTTGATCATGGCTGATATGCTCCCCATCCCCATTTTCCTGCCTTCTCCCCATAAACTTTCAACCCAATGCCAGTTAAAAATCTGTCTCCTCCTTAAATTTACTCACTCTCCCAGCATCCACCACACTTTGGGCAAATTTCACAGGTTCACAACCCTTTGGGAGAAGTAGTTTCTCCTCAGCTCTGTTTTAAATTTGCTACCCCTTATCCTAAGACTATGACCTCTCATCCTGGAAAGACCCACAAGGGGAAGCATCTGCTCCACATCTACTCTATCCATACCTTTTATACCTCTATTTGATCTCCCCTCATTCTTCTAAATTCCAGGCAGTACAGGCCTACACTGCAGCCAATCTAAGTGTCCAACGCTAGGAATTTGCATTCTGGCTGGTCACTCCCCATCTCTGGGACAATATGAGGGAGCTGGAGAATAACAGCCATTTCACTCTTTGTGACCCCATTCAATGATTCTGTCAGCCCAGTCAGGGTCATGAGTCACTGTTTGAGAGTTGCTGGACTGTAACCTTTCTGATTCCCATGCTTTGCTTCACATTATCTAAACCTGCTGAGCCATCCATGTTTTGGCAGACTTCTGTCTCATGAAGGCGATGGTTTGCGCCGGTCAGCTCAGGGTTAAGCATTCCTGGGAGTGTCTCAGGAGCTTCATTCGGGCACAGAGGAAAACAGGGAGCTGAGAAGCTGCACCATTCGCTGGTTTCTCTTTGCTCTCGATCATTTTCTCAACCAGCTAAACTTCTCAATTCTGCTCAGCCTCCAGTGCCCATCCAGAGAGTCAGCCTCCCAGGGTCACAGCCGTCCGTCACTATCTCTCAACTGTCAGTGTCAATGTCTGCCATCTTCATGTCTCTCTGCCATCACAAAGATCCCATTCTCATCCAATTTCAAATCTGGTTTTATAATCAGTGTCTGAAATCACGTACCAACTGATTCAAGAACAGCTTCTTCTTTGCTGCCGTCAGGCTTTTGAATGGACCATTAAGTTGATCTTTCTCTGCATGACTGTAACACTACATTCTTCACTCTCTCATTTCCTTCTCTATGAATGGTATGTTTTGTCTGTATAGCGCACAAGAAACAATACTTTTCGCTGTATGCTAATACATGTGACAATAATAAATCAAATTAAGTTAAACTAAAATCAAATCAACAGCCTGGTAATCCAACTGATTGAAAGCTACACAACGTATGATTTATCAGATATGGGAACACAAACAAATTCATGCTCATTCCATTCTGACTTCTGAATCAGAATGTTGTGGCACCAACATTTAATGTTCATAAAATCATAGAATCTTGCAGTGCAGAGGGACGCCATTTGGCCCATCAAGTCTGTACTGACCACAATCCCACCCAGGCCCTATCCCCATAACTCCATGCATTTATCCTAGCTAGACACCCTGACACTAAGGGCGATTTAGGATGTCCAATCCACCTAACCCAGCACATCTTTGGCACATAAACCAAGCTGTGCTTTGCTGAGAGAGTGCTGCTCTCTTAGAAGTACTGCCCTTCAGATGAGATGTAATTCTAATGATCTGTCACTCCTCTCAACTGGATGTCAAAGCTTCCATGGCACGATTTTGAAAAAGAACTGGTGTACACACTGGGTGTCACGGTGGTGCAGTAGTTAGCACTGCTGCCTCACAGCGCCAGTGGACCTGGGTTCGATTCCCGACTTGGGTCACTGTCTGTGTGGAGTTTGCACATTCTCCCCGTGTCTACGTGAGTTTACTCCGGGTGCTCTGGTTTCCTGTCACAGTCCAAAGATGTGCGGGTTAGGTGGATTGGCCATGCTAAATTACCCCTTAGTATCAAGGGGACTAGCTAGGGTAAATGCATGAGGATATGGGGATAGGACCTGGGTGGGATTGTGGTCGATGCAGACTCAATGGGCTGAATGGCCTCCTTCTGCACTGTAGGGATTCTATGATCCTGTAAGATTATGGCTGCTCTGTCACCTCAACTTCAACTTCACACCCTTCCCCTTTGTTTATTAATCTTTCACGTGGACTGGTAAAAATTGGAGATGTTTTAGGATTGGGGGTTTTAGACAAGGGCACTAGGCAGGGCAGGCAAGAACAAGAGAATTCCATTTTTATAGTACCTTTGACAACCTCAGGACCTTACGGCCAAAGAAGTACATTTTTTTAATCGAGTGTACTCATTGTCGTGATGTCGGAAACACAGCAGACAATTCGTACACAGCAAGACCCCACAAAGAGCCATGTGATAATCAGCAGATATTTGGACTTTTAGTGCTGTTGACTGAAAGGCAAATATTGGCCCAGGACACCAGGGAGATCCACCTTGCTCTCTGCTAGCTGTAAGATCTTGTCCATCTGCCTAAGAAGGCAGCAGGGAGGTCCATGATTTAATATTTCCCTCCGGGACAGTGCAGCACTCCCTCAGTACCGGGAACTGAGAGCGTCAGCACGGGGGCCAGATTCTCCGATCTCGCCATGCTCCCCCCACTGCCAGTGAGAGTGGAGAATTTGGCACCCCAGACAAAATTTCTATTTACCTCAGCGGTATTGGTGAATCCCAGCCACGAGCGAGGACGGAGAGTTTCAGTACAAATTTCTGGACTTCTGTCTCTGGAGCATCACTTGATCCCATAGCCTCAGCCTTCTTACTTGAGAAAAGGATGTAGTGGCACTGGAGGGGGTGCAGAAGAGATTCACTAGGTTGATTCCAAAGTTGAGAGGTTTGGCTTTCGAGGAGTGACTGAGTAGAGTGGGGCTATATTTATGGAATTCAGAAGAATGAGGGGTATCATTTTCCCGATGGAAGAAGGTGGAAGAGAGTATGTCCGGGATGTGTGGGGTCCTTAATTATGCTGGCAGCTTTGCCAATGCAGCGGGAAGTGTAGACAGAGTCACCGGATGGGAGGCTGGCTTGTGTGTTGGATTGGGCTACATTCACGATCTTTTGTTGTTCTTTGCGGCCTTAGAACATAAGAACATAAGAAATAGGAGCAGGAGTAGGCCATCTAGCCCTTCGGGCCTGCCCCGCCATTCAATAAGATCATGGCTGATCTGTCGTGGCTCAGTTCCACATTCCCGCCCTCTCCCCATAACCCTTAATCCCCTCGCTTATCAAAAACCCATCAACCCGCGTCTTAAAAATATTGAGCGAGGCAGCCTCCACCACTTCAATGGGCAGAGAATTCCAGAGATTCACCACCCTTTGAGTGAAGAAGTTCCTCCTCAACTCCATTCTAAACCGCCCCCCCTTTATCTTGAGGCTGTGCCCCCTAGTCCTACTGTCCTTTCTGAGTGGGAAGAGTCTCTCCACCTCTATCCTATCCATCCCATTCATCATCTTATACATCTCAGTGAGATCTCCCCTCATTCTTCTAAACTCTAACAAGTACAAGCCTAGTTTATTCAGCCTCTCCTCATAGCTCAAACCCCTCAACTCCGGTATCAGCCTAGTAAACCTCCTCTGCACTCCCTTCAAGGCCAAAATATCCTTGCGTAAGTGCGACGACCAAAACTGCACACAGTACTCCAGCTGCGGCCTCACCAGTGCCCTATACAGCTGCAGCAAGACCTCCCTACTTTTATATTCAATCCCCCTCGCTATGAAGGCCAGCATCCCATTCGCCTTCCTGACCACCTGCTGCACCTGCAGGCTGGGTTTTTGCGACTCATGCACAAGGACCCCGAGGTCCCTCTGCACCGTCGCCTGCTGCAGTTTTTCACCACGTAAGTAATAGTCCTTCCTACCATTATTCCTACCAAAGTGAACCACCTCGCACTTGCCAACATTAAATTCCATTTGCCAATTCCTGGCCCATTCGCCCAGCCTATCTAGATCCTTCTGCAGACTCTCCACACCCTCCGCGCAATTTGCCAGAGCAGGAGTCCATACCAAGCTGTGATACAACCAGAAAGAATGCTTTCTATAGTGCATCTGTAAAGGTTGGTGAGAATTTCAAGATGTGTGGATTTGAGCAAGATAAATTTATGGGAATAGGACTAAGGTAATGTGCTGTCTTGGAGTGTCAGTGCAGACTCTAAGGGTTCAATAACTTTCTTTGCATGCTGGGGATTCTATGATACTCTCAATGGCTAAAGGTGGTCACCAAGAGAGATTGGTCATTTATCTCACCACTTCTTGTGGGATCTTGCTGTGTGCAGACTGGCTGCTGGATTTGCTCACAGCTGACAGAAGCTCCACCTCAGAGATGACAGATGCATTGTGAAACGCTTTGTAACTGGTGAAGATATCAATGGTCTTGACTAGACGGGTGCCTGCTTTCTCATGTCTGCCCAGTGCAAGCCTGGTAGGGCCAGTATTCCTTCACAGCGAGTGGCCTGATTAGTGAAGAGTTCTGTTTGCGTAGGAATGCATTTTATTTTATGTGGGATGACGCACTGATGGATGCAAAAGATTTCTTTTTATTTTCAATCCCAGATGAGTCATCGGTGGTTCAGCTCTGCGAGGTGCTGCCAGTGTCTCAATGGAACAATGTAACTGAGGAAAACGCACAGCAGAAAATGCAATTTGCAATGACCTTCACAACCCTGTGTAACTTCACAACATCCCTAAATATTACACAAATGTCATTTCATCAAACCTGGGGCAGGAAATTTTCCAACCTACACATCTCGGAAACAAGCTGCCTCTCCCACTGCTCTCTATTGAGTAACGACTGCTCAGCACATGAATAATACATTATATCAAAAAAATCTCTTCTTTCGTAGCAGTTTATGGTCGATGATGATGGGCTGGGGACTATTCTTCCAGAGTGAGGGAATCAGTGACTCTTTGTGAGCACCTTGACTACGGTAGGGCGGCACAGTGGCAGAGCGGATAGCACTGCTGCCTCACAGCTCCGGGGAGCCAGGTTGGATTCCCGGCTTAGGTCTCTCTCAGTGTGGAGTTTGCATGCTCTCCCTGTGTCTGCCTGGGTTTCCTCCGGGTGCTCCAGTTTCCATCCACAGTCCGAAAGATGTGCTGGATAGGTGCATTGGCCATGCTGAATTCTCCTTCAGTGTACCCGAACAGGCGCCAGAGTGTGGCAACTGGGGGATTTTCATAATAACTTCATTGCACTGTTAATGTAAGTCTACTTGTGACAAATAAATAAATGCGTTTGAACCTCTCCGCCCTCGTCCTCCCCCTATCACTTCAGCCTCCCTTTGCCCTCAAAGATCATTGAATCCCTCCAACTCTGGTCCTCCTGTTCATCCAGAATGTTTATTGTTTCACCATTGCTGCCAATTATAAGAACATAAGAACATAAGAAATAGGAGCAGGAGTAGGCCATCTAGCCCTTCGAGCCTGCCCCGCCATTCAATAAGATCATGGCTGATCTGTCGTGGCTCAGTTCCACATTCCCGCCCTCTCCCCATAACCCTTAATCCCCTCTCTCATCAAAAACCAATTCCTTCAGCTGCCACTAAATTTTGGAAATTCGTCCCTAAATCTGCCTGTGGCTCCGTTGTCCCCTTTCTCTCTCTGTGTACTTTTAAGATATCCATTAAAACCCATTAAATCTTTAACCCAAGTCCTTTTTCCCAATTTCTCCTGCTGTAACTTGGTGTCAAGTTTCTTTCGCAATCATTTTTGTGACGTGCCTTTGAAACTGCGCTATATGAATGCAGCTTGCTGCTGTTGTTTCCATTCTTGATGTCACTTTGTGAGCTCTGTGTTTTAAAGTTTATTTATTAGTGTCATAAGTAGCTTACATTAACACTACAATGAAGTTACTGTGAAAATCCCCTAGTCGCCACACTCCAGCGCCTATTTGGATACACTGAGGGAGAATTTAGCATGGCCAATACGCCTAACCAGCACATCTTTTGGACTGTAGGAGGAAACCAGAGCACCCGGAGGAAACCCATGCAGATACAGGGAGATGGTGCAGATTCCGCACAGACCCAAGCCGGGAATCGAACCCGGGTTCCTGGTGCTGTGAGGAAGCACTGCTAACCACTGTCTCCTGGCTTTTGGAGGAGTAAGATTCTCACTGTCACCTCAGTAATGGAGTGGTGAATGCCCTCATTGCTTGGCCACTGATGAGAGCTGAAGTGGCCAACTGGCCACTAGCAACTGCGATTCTTTTTATTCGACTCAGATAGCTCCACAGACTAATGCCTTAGATTGAGACCCTGACTTGAGTGTTCAATAGAACATGTCCCTGTCATCTCCAAAGGTAACCAATATGACTTGAATTGGTTAATCTTGAAAAGAGTCTTCAGTTACAGTGGGCTCCTGGAAGCTTATCTCTTGCCAAAGTCCTCACTGATATCTGAGTTTAAAAAGACTTGGCTTGTTTTTTTTATTTGGGGACAGGGGCATCACTGGCTGGCCAGCATTTATTGCCCATCCCTACGTGCCTGAGGGCTGTTGAGAGTCAATCATATTGCTATGGTTCTGGATCCACATGTCAGCCAGACTGAGTAGATTTCCTTCCTGAAAGGACGTTAGTGAACCAAATGGGTTTTTCCGACAATCGATAATGGTTTCATGGTCACCAGTAGATTCTTAATTCCAGATTCTTTTTGCCGAATTCAAATTTTACCATCTGCCGTGGTGGGATTCGAACCTGGGTCCCCAGAATATTAGCTGAGTTTCTGGATTAATAGGCTGGTGATAATACTACCCGGCCATTACCTCCCCACACTCGCATTCATTTGAGTTTAGAAAGTTGAGGAGTGATTTGATTGAGGTGTTTAAATTATTAAAGGATTTGGATAGGAGAGATACAGTGGAATCCAGAACATGAGGACATAATCTTAAATTTAAAGCTCGGCTGTATAGGATTGGAATCAAGAAACATTTTTAAAACAGAGTGCAGTGGAAATCTGAAACACTCGCCTCAAGAAGGCGATGGATTCTGGCATAATGGGACTGTTTAAGTTTATCTGGCAAAGGAGTGAATTGACTCATATGGTCCCATGGGGTTGAGTGAGGTATAGGTCAGCGTCCATCCACATATTATATCTCCTATCCTGTAACATTGCTCACCTCTCTCCCTGTCTTCACTCATCTGCTGTTGAAACCCTCATCCATCCTTCTGACACTTCTCGACTTGGATACTCCAAGTCGGGGCTGCACGCTGACACAGCGGTTAGAACTGCTGCCTCACAGCGTCAGGGACCAGGGTTCGATTCTCGGCTTGGGTCACTGTCTGTGTGGAGTTTGCACACTCTCCCTGTGTCTGCGTGGGTTTCCTCCAGGTGCTCCGGTTTCCTCCCACATTCTGAAAGATGCGCTGGTTAGGCGCATTGACCCAAACAGGCGCCGGACTGTGGCCACTAGGGGATTTTCACAGTAACTTCATTGCAGTGTTAATGTAAACCTTTCCTGTGACTAATAAATAAACTTCAAACTTTAGTGATCTTGATTGGCCTCGATCTTCCATCCTTCATCATTCAGAGATACGTTAAGCTTCTTTGAGTGTGCTAACTTGTGCCAAGTCCCATACCCCTGCTGCCCTTTTACCCACTGGCTTACATTAACTCCTGGTGCGCCAATAACTTCAATTTCAAAATTCTCATTCTTGTTTCAATATCCTTCCATGGCCCGCTCCCCCCTCTGCCTCCCTTTCACTATGATCTACATCAGCCCTGCTATCCTCTGAGTTCTCAGCACTTCTCAAATTCTGACCTCGAAAGCATCTTCAATCACTGCAGCCATACTCCAGTTACCTCAGTCCTCAGCTCTCCTGAATATTCTCTAGCTCACTACACCTCCTCTTTAAAATTGAGTTCTCTGATGGTAAACAGACCAAACATCTTCAATGTGATTCACAATCAAGTTTTAATTCTACACTCTTGATGGGATGTTTCATTCTATTAAAGGCATTGCGTCAATGCAAGTTGTTGTTGTCAGTCTAATTGAATAGAGGAACAGATTCAAGCGGCTAAACCTTACTCCAAAGCATGGTGGCACAGTGGTTAGCAGTGCTACCTTACAGCGGTGGGGACCGGGGTTCGAATCCCAGCTTGGGTCACTGTCTGTGTGGGAATCTGCACATTCTCCCCGTGTCTGAGTGGGTTTCCTCTGGTTGCTCCGATTTCCTCCCACAGTCCAATAGATGTTCTGGTTAGGGTGCATTGGCCATGCTGAATTCTCCCTCAGTGTGCCCGAACAGGTGCCCAGAGTGTGGCGACTAAGGGATTTTCACAGTAACTTCATTGCAGTGTTAATGTAAGGCTGCGTGAGACACCAATAAATAAACTTTACACTTGATTACAACTCATGAAACCATACATTGGTAGTTTTGGCCAAGATTGTTTGGGCAGGTGGACACACTGATCTTCTGAATACCTGGACAAGGGGAGGTGCTGAATGGAGGGGAAGTGCTTGACACAGAGAGAGAGAGAGTTTCGATATCAAAAAAAGTAAATCAAAAGAGTGCAGAATGGAGTATTACAGTCATGGCTAGGGTGTAGAGGAAGATCAATTTAATGCGAGGTATCCTTAATGCATGTCTCCTCCGAGGCTGGTGTTCCTTCACTGAATGTAAATTTATTTACACAGTCAACAACACTCAGACAGATACTTCCTCGTACAGAGTATAACCCAGAATGCCAGTAACCCTGGCACTCCACATTATCTACACATGTCAGGCCCCCTGATGGACAAGCCAATGCTGCCTTAATCAGGGAGCTCGTATTCTAAGAGGTCCACATCATTGGCCTTGTTAAGTTAATTATAATACGCACACAGCAAACTCCCACATAGAGAAAGGGGATAATAACCAGAGAGCTTTGGGTTGTTGGCTTAGAAATAAATATTGAGTGGGGACATGGGGCGAATGTCCCCTGCTCTCCCTCAAACCTTTCCTGGAATAACTTCTGCATCTAGCTGAGAGCAGAGAGATCTCCAGTGTGATGTCACACCCAAAAGACAACACCTCTGCCAACCCAGGATGAGGAGAATTGAGCTGAAGTCTCAGGAACAGGATTTGAACCCAGGATCTGCTGACCTAGAGTGAGCACTGCCAATACAGCCGCAGCAGTTACTGTCTAGAAAACAGCAGGGGCAACTAAGCCAGCAAGACCCGTTATTGACATCTCATTGCCTGAGCCACTTTAACCAACCTCACCTGAGCCACTAAGAATCGGGCATTAAAGTTCACCATGAAATAACAGAAAGTTTAGCCAGGGCTCCTAATCCAGAATCTTGCCTGGCAAAGGGCACCAATGTGGACACAGAATGGGAACATAAGTGAGCTTAGTTGTAAAGCCTCAACATTCCTTATTGAAATCCACATGTAAAAGATACTTTCAATGCACTGTGCTGGTAATGAAGAACTTCCACTGCTGGGTAATTATTGTAGAGAATGCAGTGGCCAGTTAGCACACAGCAAGATCCCACAAACCCCAATGTAATAAAGAATGGACCACCTGTTCTATTGATGTTGTCCAAGGCACCCGGAAGCATCCCCCTGCTCTTCCTGAGTAAGTCCAGTGGGTCTTTCATGTCTGCCTGGGAGGACAGGCATCTTATCGAAAATAATAACAACCCCCACTGGCAACATCCTGGGAGTTACCATTGACCAGATACTGAAATGGACTAATCATATATAACACCATGGTGACAAGAGCAGGTCAGAGGTTAGGAATCTTGCAGTGAGCAACTCACTTCCTGAATCCCCAGGGCCTGGCCCCAACCTATAAGACAAAGGTCAGGAGTGTGATGGAATACTTTCCACTTGCCTGGATGAGTGCAACTCGAAAATCCTGGCAGTATCTAGGACAAAGCAACCCATTTGATTGGCACCTCATCCACAAATATTCAATCCCTCCATCACCAATGCACAGTGGCAGTGTGTATCATTCTACAAGATGCATTGCAGAATTCACCAATGTTCCCTTGGCAGCACTTTCCAGACCCAAGGCCATAAACATCTTGAAGGACAAGGGCAACAGATACATGGAAACACCACCAACTGGAAATTCCCCTCCAAGCCACTCACCATCCTGACTTGGGAATATATCAGCCATTCCTTTGCTGTCAGTGGGTCAACATCCTGGAATCCCCTTTCTAACAGCATTGTGGGTGTACCTACACCACATGGGCTGCAGCTCTTCTAGAAGGCAGCTCATCACCACCTTTACAAGGGCAACTAGAAATGGGCAATAAATGTTGGCCTGTGACAATCACGCCCCATAAGTGAATTAAGCAATAGACTTGCCAGGAAATTTGAAACCCAGAGAATAAAAAGGGCAGTGACAGCGTGTATACAAAACTGGCTGACTAGCTGGAAATATAGACCGGAGGAAGATGTACAGTGGATTTCCCTAGAAGATGGGATTGAGACCTTGCTTTTCTTAAATAGAAACAGGAAGTGCTATGGATTGGCAGCATCTGTGGAGAGAGAAACAGAGTTAAGGTTCAACTCCGTATGACTCTTCTTCAAAGTTAAAGAGGGGTAGAAATATGATGGATTATATAGTTAGAGGGAGATAGTGGAGAAGATGGAGCAGAATAGAAAGAGATAGGTGGGAGCCAGGGAGAGATTGACATGAGTACAAGACAAAGGCATTGTTAATGGTTACATTAAAGACTAAAGGATGTGATGATAGTAGCAAAAAGTTAAGATAGAATTGTGTTGATAGGAAACAAGTGAAAGCAAAACTAAGGAACAAGTAACAGATAGTCCTGTTGGGGAAGTGGTTTGCATTGGGACAAACAAAAGAAAACAAAAGTAGGGGTCGAGATAGAGGAGAACGGTTACAATCTGAAGCTGCTGAACTCAGTGTTGAGTCCAGAAGGCTGAAACTGGCTGAATCGGAAGATGAGGTGCTGTTATTTCAGTTTGCATTGGGCTTCACTGAAACACTACAGCAGCCCAAGGATGGACATGTAGGCATGAGAGCAAGGCGGTGAGTTGAAATGGCAAGCATTGGGAACGTTGGGGTCATGTTTGTGAACTCAGTGAAGGTTCTGCGAAGCAGCCACCAAGTCTGTGCTTGGTACCCCCCATGTAGGGGAGGCCACATTGGGAGCACGGACTACAGTAAAGCAAATTGAAGCAGGTACCAGTGAAATGCTCCTTTGCCTTTAGGATGTTCGACAATGAGGCAGGGGAGGAGGTAAAGGGGCTGGTGTTGCACATCCTGCAATTGCATGAGAAGGTGCAGTGGGAAGGACTTGGGGAGTTGGGCATGACGGAGAAGTGTACCAGAGTGTCGGGCAGGCATTCGTTCCTATGGAATACTGAGGGGTGGGGTGTGGAATGAGGATAAGATATTTTTTGTGGTGCCATCATACTGGAGTTGGCGTAAATGGCTAATATGATGCTTTGAATGCAGAGGACAAGGGGGAGCCTATCATAATTCTGAGGGAGGTGGGGGGGAAGGATGAGGGCAAAGTTATGAGAGATGGGTCAGACAGAGTTGAGTGCCCTGTCAACCATAGTGGAGGGGCAGGGGGAAACCTTGGTTGAGAAAAAAGGGAAACATGTCAGAAGTGCTGCTTTTGAAGGCAGCATCATCGGAACAGATTTACTAATGACCAGGACTTGTGTGTTCCATTCGGTATGTGCTCTGCCTAAAGGTAGATTCTTATATCTTTGTCTGTTGATGTCTCATTCCGAACTGCTGCTCAGTGACATTGTTTCTTGTCACTGGTGGGTTACATTGTGTTTATTCACAGAGACAGGTCCCAAGGCACGCATGTGGACATGACACAATTTCAAAATATCCAGATGGCACAAAACTGGCTGTGAGCAGGGTAGTGATAAACTACAAGAGGACACAAACAGGCTGGTGCAGACAGACAAATGGCAAGTGAAATTTGATGCAGAGAAGTACGAAATGACCCAGTCCAGTGGGGAGAATGAGGGGAGGCAATAGTAACAGAAGGGGACAGAAAGGGAAAGAGGTGCAGGAACAGAGGCCCCCATTGGTGCATACAAACAAATCACTGAAGGTGGCAGAGTAGATTGAGGAAGTGGTTAAAAAAGCATATACAATCCGGAGCTTTAGAATACAAAAGATTATGAAGAACAGAGGGGGTGGTAGTGTAGTGGTATTGTCACTAGACTTGTAATCCAGAGACCCAGGATAATGCTCCAGGAATCAGGGTTCAAATCCCACCACGGCAGCTGGTGAAACATGAATTCAATAAATATCTGGAATTAAGAATCTACTGATGACCACTAAACCATTTTCAATTGTCATAAAAATCCAGCTGATTTATTAATGTTCTTTAGGGAAGGAAATTTGCCGCCCTTAATTGTTCTGATCTACATCTGACTCTAGATCCACAGTAATGTTGCTGACTCTTGTCTGTCTTGTTCTCAATTTCCTAGCAAACCATTCAGATGAAGGGCATTCAAGAAGGAAATGGGGAGGGTGCAAGCCCAGTATGTTCCCTCTAAGATGATAGGTTGGAGTAACAAGCCCAGAGAACCATGGATGACCAGAGATATTCAGGATACAATGAGGAGAAAAGAAAGGCTTTTAAAAAGTACAAGGGGAGCAAATCAGTTATGATTTAGTGAGGTATAGAAAGTATAGAGGGTGCAGCTTAAGAAAGCAATTAGGAATGCAAAGAGGAGATATGAGAGAGCTCAGGCTGGTAAAAGTCAGGAAAATCCCAAGATATTTGATAAATATGTCAATGAGAAGAGAATAACCAGGAAAAGAGTAGGGCCCATTAAGGACCAAAGGGGCGATCTGTGGATTGAGCCAGAGGACATTGTTTGAGTGTTGAATGAATTCTTCACATCTGTCTTCACCCAACCGAATGAGGACGATGGTATAGAATTCAAGGAGAGAGACTGTGAGTTTTTTGAACAAATTGACATATAGAAGCTCAAGGTTTCGGAGGTGTTGGCAGCCTTAAAAGTGGATAAATCTTCAGGTCCAGATGAATTGTGCCCTAGGCTGCTGTGGGGGGCAAGGGAGGAGGTTGCAGGGGCTTTGACCCAAATTTTCAATTCCTCTTTGGCCACTGGGGAAGGTGCCAGATGATCGGAAGACATTTAATGTGGTTCCGCTATTTAAGAAGGGTTGAAGAGATAAACCAGGGAACTACAAACCAGTGAGCCTCACGTCAGTTGTAGGGAAACTTCTGGAGAAGCTTATGAAAGGGGGCATCTGTCTCCACTTGGAGAGGCAAAGCTTGATCAGGGATAGTCGGCATGGCTTTGTCAGAGGGAGGTCATGCTTAACAAATTTGATTTAATTTTTTGAGATGGTGGCCAGGTGTGTAGATGAGGGAAGTGCAGTCAATGTAGTTTATACAGATTTCAGCAAAGTCTTTGACAAGGTTCCACATGGGAGACTTGTGAAGAAAGTAAATGCACATGGGAGAAAGATAATTTGATAAAGTGGATTCAAAATTGGCTCAGTTGTAGGAGATAGAGAGTGATGACAGAAGGCTGTTTTAGTGAATGGAAGCCACTGTCCAGTGGTCAAACACTGGGATCTGTGTTGGGCCCCCTATTATTTGTCACTTATATAAATGACATTGATGACTTTGTGGGGGTGTAGGATTAGGAAGTTTGCGAATGACACAAAGATTGGCTGGGAGGTTAACAGTGAGGTGGAGTATCTTGGGCTACAAGGAGATATAGAGGGAATGGGCAGATAAGGGGCAAATGGAATTTAACCCCGAAAAGTGTGAGGTGATACAGTTTTGAATGAGTAATTTGACAAAAAAGTACTCCGTGAATGGTAGGACACTAGGAAGTTCTGTGGAACAAAGGGCTTTGGGTTTTTCCACAGATCTCTGAACGTGGAAGGACATGATGATAGGGTGGTCAAAAAGGCATGGGACATTTGCCTTTATCAGTCGAGGCACAGATTACAAAAGCAGAGAAGCCACGTTGGAGTTGTATAGAACTTTGGTGAAGTCACAGCGGGAGTACTGTGTGCAGTTCTGGTCGCCACGTTATAGGAAGGATATGATTGCACTGGATGGGGGTGCAGAGGAGATTTATCAGGATGCTGCCTGGGATGGAAGTTACAGGGAGAGGTTGTGTAGGCTTGCGCTGTTTTCGTTGGAGCAGAGAAGACTGAGGGGCGACCTGATCGAGGTATACAAGATTATGAGAGACATGGGCAGAGTGGATAAAGGGCAGCTCTTCCCCTTAGTTGAAGGGATTTTCACGAGGGGACATAGGTTCAAGGTGAGGAGCAGGAGGTTTAGGGGGGACTGTGAGGAAAAGTTCTTTTACCCAGAGAGTGGTGACAATCTGGAATGCGCTGCCTGAGAGGGTGGTAGAGGTATCTGAATGAGCACTTGGCATGTCATAGCATCCAGGGCTATGGGCCAAGTGCTGTCAGATGGGATTAGGTGGGAGTTTAGGTGTTTCTAATGGGTCGGTTCAAACTCGATGGGCCAAAGGGCCTCTTCTGTGTTGTATGGTTCTATGATTCTATGAAATTAGGTCAAGAAATTCTGCTTCAGCAAGTGATGCTCACATCGCTTAAAAGAATTGAAAAACCTTAAAAAAAAGACAGCCTCAGCTGGGGTTTTGTGTCTGATTCTGGGACGCCACACTTGAGAAAGGATGTGAAGGTTTTTACAGAAGATGTTACATTATTTGAAGCTGGATTTGTTTAGGATGATTGACAGGGAACAGATCATGTGACTGGGTGGAGCTAACCTTACACAGAATGTTCAAGTCAGATGCGGCTTGGAGTTATGAGAGAGCAATGTCCCCCCTTTTCCTCCCTCTGAACTCTGGAGGCTCAGATCTTCCAGAAACTAGGTTTATTCCTCTGAAGTTCTGCTGTTTGAGGATATAACCTTCTCTGAGATTCTGCTGTTTGGGAGTGGATTTTTCCTTTGAGATTCTGCTGTGTGAGCATCAGAAGGCAGATGTCTGTTTAGATCTCTGCTCAGAGGTGTAAAAGGACTGGAAATCTAACATTCACATAAACATATCTGCTTTTGTTACTAACTGGTTCTGAAAAAGGGATTTATGTATATGCTGATACTGCTAAATTTAAATAACAGAGATAGCTATCTGTTAAGAATTATACTTTGGCGTGTTTAAGTATTTTAATTAGTAAAAGCTATGCTAATTCTTTTTGTTATGTTCTAACTGTGATCTTAAATAAAGTTTGCTTTGATAAAAACTTCCTAATGGGCCAATTGATTCATACCTGGAGTGGAACACCTTATGCTCACCCTAATGCCAAAAGCAAAACGGAAAGTTCGGGTCTAGGCTAACTTCCTAATATATCTTGGAGTTTCTGATCTGGTCTCTAACAATACCCTTTTAGACAGTCCTGGGACACCTTTGGGAGAGATTACTTGCCCCTTTGGAGAGATAAGGTGCCCTTCTGGATTGTTAAAAATAGACACAAAAGGAACTATCAAGATAAATGTTAGGAGAGCTGTCAAAACAACTATCAAGTGCTTTTTAATTTTAAAAAAACCGTCTGCAGTGTTAAAATCAATGAGTGCTTGCTATTTCACTCTGTCTGTTGACATAAGTCTGAGAGCTATCATTACAGGATTAGTGCTGAATGAATGATTTCATAACCTTCCATTATCATAGTGAGTGCCTGATTTTTAATTTTTTTTTGGAGTAAGGAATTCACAAATAGACACATAAGAACTTTACTTAATCTCAGCATGGTTCCTGAGGTCTGCCATGGGGATACTCGGTGAATTGGCATGATAGATGTAAGTGTAAAGGGTAGTTGATTGGAGGCATTGGTTGGCATGGAGGCTATGAGGGATGAGCAGAGGGCATCAGTTGGCATGGGAAGCATGGATGGGACATGGGGACTGTGGGGGAGAGGGGATGTGAGGGTTGGAGAGCTTTGTTTCGTTTTACTGATTGTTTCATATCTTTGACAAAGTGCCGGATCATCGAGGCTGGCCTTTCTTTCGGTTTGCCTCCATTCCGGCAGCTTCCAAACTCTTTCCGGGGTTGCCTGCCATGACTGCCACTTTCACCCACACCCAGACTGAGTATCTGAACTTCTGGGGCATTTCGCTGTAAGTCAGATCTGCAAAGCGGGGAATGGCCCCTACTCTGTCGTACTGACCCAGGAGTGAAAATGCAGGCCAAATTCCCTTTGGTGGAAGGATCGTGGATCAGAGGACACTGATTTAAAAAGAAAATAAAGAATCAATGGAAAATCATTTTTACACGGTGACTGGTTGGGATTTTTAAAACTTGTTCATGGGGTGTGGGCATCACTGTCTGGGTCAGCCTTTATCAACCATCCCTAATTGCTCATGAACCCTCTTGTTCAGCGTATATTTAAGAGTCAACCACATGTCTGGAGTCACATGTAGGTCAGACCAGGTAAAAATGGCAGATTTCCTTCCCTAAAGCACATTGCTAAACCGGATGGGTTTTACAGCAAGCGACAATGCTTTCATGGTCATCATTGGGCTTTTAATTCCAGATTTACATTGAACTCAAATTTCACCATCTCTCTTGGTGGGATTCGAACCCGGGTCCCCGGAGCATTACCCTGGGTCACTGGATTACTAGTCCAGTGACAGTGTCACTGTGTCAGTGCCTCCTTCCAGGATCTGGAATATATTGCCTGAAAGTCTGAGGGAGGCAATTTCAACCTTGGCTTTCAACAGGGAATTGGAGAAGCAACTGAAGAGAAACGAACTTTGGACAAAGGGGAAGTGTTGGGTGAGTGGGACTAAATAAATTGCTCGTGCAGAGAGTTGAGCCAAATAGCCTCTTTTCAGCCTGCAGTCTATGATTCAAAGGATTGCATCTCCAACAGTGCAGCATCCCCGCAGTACAGCACCATGTCAGCCTGTGTTTTACATTTAAGCTTCTAAGAATGGGGCTTGAACCTGTAGCCTTCTGATTCAGAGCTGACAGATCTCGACCGACACAGATTGAGAGAGGCAAATGAAAAAGAAAGAAAGATTTGAATTAATTAAGCACTTCCCACAGCGGCTGGACATCCCAAAGCACGTTATGGCCAATGATCTCAGTCAAGTCAATGAAGGTAGTCAAGTCTAAAGGTGTGCAGGCTGTGCTAAATTGCCCCTTGGTGTCCCAGATGGGTAGGTTAGAGTAATTAATGAGGTAAATATGTGGGGCTACAGGTATAGGACCTAGGTGGGATTGTTGTCGGAGCAGACTCGATGGGCTGAATGGCCTCCTTCTGCACTATAGTGATTCTACGATTCTGTGTACTTTTGAAGTGAAGTCAATATTGTGATGTGAGAAATACAGCAGCCAATTTGTGCACAGTAAGCTCCCTTGAACCACATTGGGAGAATGACTGGATAATCTGCTTTTGTGTGGTGATGTTGGTTGAGAATTGAATGTTGGCCAGGACACCGAGAACACCTGCCCTGGTGGTCTTTGTAATAATGCTTTCACATCCACTCAGGCAGAGATCTAGGGGACTCGGTTTAATGTACTTTGGAAATATGTGCAGAGAAAGAGAGAGGCAGAAAATAGAAGCTACAGGGACAAAAATGTAGATGGGACAGGTTGAGGCAGAATTGTAAAGGTGTGAACACAGGGATATGGAAGGAGGACAGACAAGGGTTGAAACTGTATTCCCCCAGATATCTGTGTGAGTTAGGTGATCACATTAGATAGGGCAACACAGTGATTAGCACTGCCTCACAGTTCCAGGTACCCAGGTTCGATTCCCGGCTTGGGTCACTGTCTGCGTGGAGTCTGCACATTCTCTCCATGTCTGAGTGGGTTTCCTCCGGGTGCTCTGGTTCCCCCCCACAGTCCAAGGATATGTGGATTAGATGGATTGGCGGTGTTAAATTATTCCTTAGTGTCCTGGGATGTGTCGGTTAGAGGGATTAGTGAGGTAAATATGTGGAGTTGTGGGGATGGGATCTGGGGTGGGATTGTTGTCAGTGCGACAATAGGCCAAATGGCCTCCTTCTGCACTGTGTGGATTCTATGATTCTATGAAGGAAACAGGAGACAAGAGGCAGTGGCTCTTTGTGTGATGCACAATCTGCGGATTTCCCTGTGGGAAGTTAAATTGAGAAATGAAGGCTGGCAATGGCTGCTATTTACCGCAGTGAGGTCAGGAAGCATGCTGGAGGTTGAGCAATGCAGAAAGCCCTTCACACTAATGTACTCTCTGGATTCCAGCCAAAGAACACATCACAGTGGGATAGGCAGTACACGGTGAAAACCTCTTCAAGCTGTAATGAGCTCTCAATTCCTGATTTGTAATTTCTTTTTATTGATTCATGGGATTTGGCATCACTGGAAAAGTCACAATTTATTGCCCGTACCTCACTGCTCCTGACTAGACGCTGGCGCTATCCCACAGAAAGAGCTTTGAGAAGAACCTGATCATCTGTCTTTAGTGATGTTGGTTAAGACACAGGGAGAATTCCATTTCTCCTCCAAACACAACGAGGTCTTTTTTTGCCCATTCCAATCTGCAGACACAACCTTGGTTCAATGCTTCATCTGAAAGGCAGCGTCTCCCACAGTGCAGCACTATCTCGATCCTGGGCCAACAAACCTCTGATTCACAGGTGAGAACAAGAAATCAGAGAAACGTAGAAAAGGAGGCTAATTTGCCCATCATGTCTGTGCCAGCTGAAAAAGATAGATGGTTTCCTCCCACAGTCCATAGATTGGGAACAGCAAATTGGCAGAAGTGACCAGGAGGAAGAATTCATAGTTTGTATTAATGTGAGGTAGACAAGTTATTGTAATAGAGCATTGTTAGAGAGTTTATAAGAGTTAGAATAGAGTTTTAGAAGCATAGACCCAGAATACAAGATAGAATTAGAGGGTAGGCTTGGAGTGCATAACTAATACTGGAAGGGTGAACAGAAGAAGAGGAAGAGGCCGAAAGCAAAGGCGTTTGCTCAAAAACATTAACCAGAACTTCAACAATGAGATCATTCGCTGTTGCAGAGACTGGAAAGTTTGGAAGATCATGTTGGCCTATACAACTTGGCATGTCACTTAGACAGTGATAAGTTCTTGCCATGTTCAGTGTTGGTCACCTTGCTATAGGAAAGATGTTATTAAACTGGAGAGAGTGCAGAAGAGATTTACAAGGATGTTGTCAGGACTCAAGGGACTGAGCTATACGGAGAGACTGGACAGGCAAGAACTTTTTCCTTTGGAGCGTAGGAGACTAAGGGGTGAATTTTTCGAGGTGTATAAGATCATGAGAGGCATCGATAGGGTAAATGCACTCAGTCTTTTTCCCAGGATTGAAGAATCGAGAACGAGAGGGTATAGGTTTAAATTAAGAGGGGAAAGAATTAATGGGAACCTGAGGAGCAACTTTTTTACACAGAGGGTGGTACGTGTGTGGAATGAACTGCTGGAGGAAGTGGTTGAGGCAGGGACATTGACAACATTTAAAAGGCATTTGGACAGGTACGTGGATAGGAAAGGTTTGGAGGAGTTTGGGCCCAATGCAGGCAAATGGGTCTACTGACCCTGAAGGATGGATTTTCCAGTCTTGGGGCAAGTGTGGCTGGAAAATCCGGCCCTAAGGATCATTTTAGCATGGCTGATCCGCCTAACCTGCACACATATGGAGTTTGGGAGGGAAACGGAGCACCCGGAGGAAACTCATTCAGACAGGGGAAGAATGTGCAAACACAGACAATCGATAAAATGATAAAATGATCAAGCTTCTCACACTGGGCACTCACCTCCACTGGTTACACTTCTGCTGAGATTAGATATTTAACATTGCACGATTTCCTTTGTGTTCACAGATCTGCAATGTCTCTCGGGCCACCAATGCCAGGGATTTAAAATTCTCATTCTTGTTTTCAAATCTGTCTGTTTCCCCATCCCTCCCTATCTCTGCAATCCCTCCAGCCCCATGAACCTCCGAAAATTCTGTGCCCTTTCCATTCTCACATGTCTTTAGTCACCTTAAGGGCTGGGATTCCCTCCCGAAACATCTCCCTAAAATGATAAAATGTAATCGAACCTGGTTAAAAGGACACCAAACATCAGCTTGTTCCTCTACTTACAGGTGCTGCCAGACCTGCTGAGGTTTTCCAGCACTTTCTCTTTTGTTTTCCGGGTGCCTGGTGCTGTGAAGCAGCAGTGTTAACCGTTGTGCCACTGTGCCAATTGCATCCAGCTCCTCAGAACGCACAATACTGCAACTGGAGACAGTCACTCTCCACCCCATGGTCTGCCTACGAGAGAGGGTTGAGGCTGTGGAAGGATCTGAACACAAGGGTGAGCATTATAAAATTGAGCTGATTAACATGCACTGAGACATCCTCACACCTGGGGTAGGCTATAGAATTGCAAATTGCATTCAGATATAACAGGGGCTGTTAGTAAAGAATCCAGGTTTTCCCCATTGTTAATGGGAACTGCATTCCATTCAGCCCAGTGAGAATTTCCTGAGGACGGAGGATTGCATTGTTGGTGATGGGTCCATCGTTAGAAGTTGTGAATGGCTGTCATCCATCACAAAGAACAAACCTGCTCTTCAAGCTTCTCACACTGGGCACTCACCTCCACTGGTTACACTTCTGCTGAGATTAGATATTTAACATTGCACGATTTCCTTTGTGTTCACAGATCTGCAATGTCTCTCGGGCCACCAATGCCAGGGATTTAAAATTCTCATTCTTGTTTTCAAATCTGTCTGTTTCCCCATCCCTCCCTATCTCTGCAATCCCTCCAGCCCCATGAACCTCCGAAAATTCTGTGCCCTTTCCATTCTCACATGTCTTTAGTCACCTTAAGGGCTGGGATTCCCTCCCGAAACATGTCCACCTCACCCTCTCTCGTTACCTTTTAAGATACTTCTGAAAATTTGCCCCATTTACCTTTGCTCACCTGTTCTGCTTGGCTCTGTGCGAAATTTGGATTTGACTAGGGGTGTACTTTTGAAGTTCATACCCCCCAGGACTTGCCATCGGTACTAATCGCTCCAAGTCAGACAATCCATTGAGTCAGCCGCACCTTATACAGTTGTCCAGATTTGGGGGAATGGTGGCACAGTGGTTTGCACTGCTGCCTCACAGCACCAGGGACCTTTCTGGCTTGGGTTACTGTCTGTGCGGAGTCTACACGTTCTTCCTGCGTTTGCGTGGGTTTCTTCCATGTGCTCCGGGTTCCTCCCATAGTCCAAAAGACATTCTGGTTAGGTGCATTGGCCATGCTAAATTCTCCCTCAGCGTACCCTGATAGGCACCGGAGTATGGCAAATAGGAGATTTTCACAGTAACTTCATTGCAGTGTTAATGTAAGACTACTTGTGACAATAATAAATAAACTAAAACATTAAACAGATTTTCAATTCCTAAAGTCAATTAAATATCATTATATAATTTATATTTTTAATCATTTTAAACCTGTATTTGGCAGCCGAGACGATTCAGGAATGTGAAGCCAAGGCACATGGATTGAATTAAGTTAGGGATCAACCTTGGGTTTCATTGAATGGCAGAATAGGCTGGAATGGTTCAATGGTCCCCTCCAATTTCTCTGTTCCAATGGAAATAGAATTGGGCTGTTGACTGGCTCGCACCTGTTTCCCAATACAGCAGAGGGTTAGAATTAACCACTGAATGTTAATGAGAAGCAGAGTTCACTGTTAGTTCCTCCCTTGAGTGGTTACTGCACGGAAGAAGGCTATTCAGCCCATTGAGTCTATGCTGGCTCTCTGTAAAGCAATCCAGTCAGTCCATTCCTTGTATCCCTACAAGTTTATTTCCCTCAAGGTCCCATTCATTTTCCTTCTAAAATTACCAGTCATCTCCATTTCCACCACCCTCATTGGCAGCAATTCCAGGTCATAGAATCATAGAATCCCTACAGTGCTGAAGGAGGCTATTTGGCCCATCAAGTCTGCACCAACAACAATTCCATCTAGGTCCTATCCCTGAAACCCCATATATTTACTTTCCTAATTCCCCTGACGTTATTTAGCATGGCCAATCAACCTAACCGGCACATCTTTGGACTGTGGGAGGAAACCAGAGTACCCAGAGGAAACCCATGCAGACACAGCGAGAAAGTGCAAACTCCACATAGACAGTGACTCAATGCTAGGAATCAAACCTGGGTCCCTGGTGCTGTCAGGCAGCAGTACTAACCACTGTGCCATTGTGCTGTTTTACCAATCATTGCGTAAAAGAGGTTCTTCCTTACATTCCCCCCCTTACATTTCTTGTCCAAAACCTTACATCTATGTCCCTTGGTCCTTGTGTCATCAACTAATTAAAATAGCTTTACTCTGTCAACCTTAACCTAAACCTTGCACAACTGAAAAAAAGGTCTCCCCTCAAACACTGTTCTGAAGGAGTCATATTGAACTTGAAATGTTAACTGCTTGATTGGATTTGATTTGATTTATTATTGTCACATGTATTAGTATACAGTGAAAGTTATTGCTTCTTGTGTGCTATATAGACAAAGCATACCGTTTATAGAGAAGAAAACAAGAGAGAGCAGAATGTGTGTTACAGTTATAGCTAGAGTGTAGAGAAAGATCAACTTAATGAGAGATAAGTCCATTCAAAAGTCTGACAGCAGCGGGGAAGAAGCTGTTCTTGAGTCAGTTGGTACATGATGTCAGATTTTTGTATCTTTTTCCCAGCGGAAGAAGGTGGAGGAGAGAACGCCTGGGGTGCGTGGGGTCCTTAATTATGCCGAGGCAGCAGAAAGCGTTGACAGAGTCAATGGATGGGAGGTTGGTTTGCGTGATGGATTGGGCCTTTTATAGTTTCTTGCAGTCTTGGGCAGAGCAGGAGCCATTCCAAGCCATGATACAACCTGAAAGAATGCTTTCTATGGTCTCTCTTTCCACAGACGCTGCCAGACTTGCTGAGATTTTCCAGCACTTTCTGTTTTTATTATCCCCCTCAAACCCCTTTGCTCCGAGGAGGACCACCTCAGCTTCTCCAATGTAAACTCATGGCTCTAGAACCATTCTGGTAAATCTCCTCTGAAGAGCATGGGAGGCACGGAGGACATTGAGTGACTCTGGGGATTTGGATGGCATTGGGATACAGAGAGCAGTTAAAATATCAGCCTTCAACTGCTACAGGGACCTGTGGCAGTAAATGAGGTTCTTTGTGTCGGCACTGTGAAGATAAATCATTCACTCTTGTTGTACCTTCCATCATCAGACCTTGCAAACCTGTTTCCATGGTAACCTGTTCGCTGGAATTGAAAACATTTGTTCAAGATGTACTTGTCAGTTCAACATAAAAGCTGCAAATAATCAGAGGCTGGCTTTTGGAATCTCTATATATCCAACGTGAGCATTGATTTATGAAAGAGATTGGAACAATGATGATAGTTTTTTCTTCAGATTGCCTTTGAGATCTGAAGATAAGAAACTTTATTTGTGCCTTGTGTAATTCCAGGTGAGTGCAGCTCCAACTGCACTCAAGAGGTTCAACAGCATGGGGGGGGGGGACAAAGTGACCCATACCTTTGGCACCCCTTCCACCCAGCATTTTCAACATCCTCTCTCGCCATCACCGACGCATGGTGGCAGCAGAATCAAAATCTTTGAACTCCCCTGCTAACAAGATGGCCATAGAGGTATATGGGCCAAAAGCGGGCAATTGGGTTTGGCTTAGTGGTTATAAAAAAGGGTGGCTTGGACAAGTTTTGCCTGTTTCCATGCTGTAAACCTCTATGACTCTATATCAGCACTGTGGGGTCACCTACACCACATGGACTGCTGCAGTTCAAGAACAGTAAGAAGTCTCACGGCACCAGGTTAAAGTCCAACAGGTTTATTTGGTAGCACAAGAGCGTCGCTCCTTCTTCAGGTGAAGGAGTGACACTCTGAAAGCTTTTGCTGCCAGTCCAACTTCTGACACAGGACAAAAAGCAGATACAGCTCACTGAATCTAGCTAATGCTGTGAGATTTGTTGGGGGCGTGTCCCTTTAAGAGAACAGCTCAGATTACCTGGAATTCAAGGTCCACCCTGCAGGGGGCTTGCCTGAACATAAGAACATAAGAAATAGGAGCAGGAGTAGGCCATCTAGCCCTTCAAGCCTGCCCCGCCATTCAATAAGATCATGGCTGATCTGAAGTGGATCAGTTCCACTTTCCCACTTTCTCCCCATAACCCTTAGTTCCCTTGTCGATCAGAAATCTATCTCCCCATGATTTAAATATATTTAGCAAGGTAGCCTCCACCACTTCAATGGGCAGAGAATTCCAGAGATTCACCACCCTTTGAGTGAAGAAGTTCCTCCTCAACTCCGTTCTAAACTGTGCCCCCCGCCCCCCAGCTTATTTTGAGACTGTGCCCTCTAGTTCTGAAGGCAGTCCTGGGCAGCCCGTTGCTGCCTATGCGAGGATACAGACGTGTTAATAAACTGTTCCAATTAATTTACGTCCACTGACCTTAGTCTCAATAGCAGACCACACATATAACAAATATAATAGAGCTGATCTTAGTGATGTCGTGGAGTGTTCTAACAATGCAGGGGACACAATGTTCACTTTTAGTTTCCCATAGAGTCTAAATTAGTGTTTTACAGCACAGAAGGAGGCCCTTTGACCCTTCATGCCCGCACCAATCATCGAACAACGATCTCTTTTAACCCCATTTTCAAACGCTTGGTCCGTAACCTTGTTATCTCACCCAAATTTCCCTGCCATCTCCAGAAATGGAAGATTAATTCTGGGTGAACCATCACAATGGCATAGAATCCCAACAGTGCAGAAGGAGGCCATTCAGCCCATTGCGTCTACATCGACCACAATCCCACCCATAGCCCCAAGTATTTACCCTGCGAGTCCCCCTGACACAAAAGGACAATTTAGCACGGCCAATTAATTTTACCCATTTATCTTTGGACTGTGGGAGGAAACCAGAGCACCCGGAGGAAGCCTACACAGAAATGGGGAGAAGGTGAAAACTCCACAAAGACAGTGACCCAAGCCTGGAATCGAACCTGGGTCCCTGACGCTGTGAGGCAGCAGTGCTAACCTGTGCACAGCCCACGGTCTTTAAACAATTTAGTCCAATAGCATCAGACATGGGGAAGAATGACAACTGGACTGAGAGTCAAGGACCACCCAATCAGATGGTGAAGTCAGTTTGCTTTCTAATTGGCTGTGGACGGGCAGGGCCACCAGGAGAAGGGGACGTATCAGGCAAACAGTGGCAGGGTCATTGGAGGCATGGCAATGGAAATGATGGGGGGTGGGCTGGGGGAAGTGGGGACAAGGAGAATGAAACCTCCAGGAACATGTCCAACCAGAGTTGGCAACCATACCTTTATGCAGAGTAGGAAATGTATTCTGCGTATTTGGAAGCACAATTCTAATTTTGTTGGCGTTCTTCCATGACTGTTTTATGTAGGAAGGCAAATCTGGTCCACACTTCACACGTAGCGCAGCCTTCAGCAGTTCACAGCTAATGATCTATTTGGAATTCTAGGCACTCCTGTTATGCAAATGACTGCCGTGCTCAACGAGCTTGCTCTCTATTTCTTGAAATTATATCCCAGCCTAAACCCTTGGCTCCTCCACTTGCCTCATTTACTTCAGGTCCTCCTCAAAACTCTCTTCCGTGGCTGAGGTTTTTGATTATTCCAAAGGTGCACCCACTATCAGCCAGCTTCTCCAATCTATCAATGTAACCAAGGTTCCTCACCCCCGGAGCCATTCTCATGAATCACTTCTGCACAATGAAGATTCAAGAACAAAAGTATACTCCCAGAAACAGCTGCTATCACTCAAAAACATCCACATATAAAACAGGCTGCTGCTTATTTTGTTACAAGTGTAATGATTATTTATTTCTAACTTTTACAGATGCACCATTCTTTCTGGTTGTATCACAGCTTGGTATGGCTCCTGCTCTGCCCAAGACTGCAAGGAACTACACAGGGGTTGTGAATGTAGCCCAACCCATCATACAAACCAGCCTCTCATCCACTGACTCTGTCTACAATTCCTACTGCCTCGACAAAGCAGCCAGCCTAATTAAGGACCACATGCACCCCAGATATTCTCTCTTCCACCTTCTTCCATCGGCAAAAAGATGCAAAACTCTGAGGTCACGTACCAACTGAGTCAAGAACAGCTTCTTCCCTGCTGCCATCAGACTTTTGAATGGACTTACCTTACATTAAGTTGATTGTTCTCTGCACCCTAGCTATGACTGTAACATTATATTCTGCACGCGCATCCTTCCTCCTCCCCAATGTACTCTATGGGCAGCATGGTGGCACAGTGGTAAGCATTGCTGCCTCACAGTGCCAGAGATCTGGGTTCAATCCCCGGCTTGGGTCACTGTCTGTCTGCAGTTTGCACATTGTTCCCATGTCTGCGTGGATTTTCTCCAGGTGGTCCGGTTTCCTCACACATTTTGAAAGACGTGCTGGTTAGGTGCATTTGCCATGCTAAATTCTCCTTCAATGTACCCGAACAGGCACCGGAGTGTGGTGGCTAGGGAATTTTCACAGTAACTTCATTGCAGTATTAATGTAGGCCTACTTGTAACACTAACAAAGAAACTTTAAACTTTATGAATAGTATGCTTTGTCTGTATAGCTTGCTAGAAACAATACTTTTCACTGTATCCCAATACATGTGCCAATAATAAATCAAATCAAATCAAATCAATACTTCCTTAAGTACTGTGTATACCTGGGGCCTAAATTGGCTTCCCAATCTCCACCTTGTTAAGAGGTTTGTAAATCACACTTTGTTAATCTTAGAATCATAGAATCCCTGTAGTACAGAAAGAGGACATTTGGCCCATTGAGTCTGTACCAACTCTCTTGATATTATTGATTTACCCAGGCCCTCTCCATCCCCCCTGCCCTATCCCCATTACCCCGCATATTCACCACGGCTAATCCACCTAACCTATGCATCTTGGGACAGGAGGGAGCAATTTAGTATGGTCACTCCACCTAACTAGTCATGTTCAATTACTTTTTGCGCCGATCGTAATTTCAAGGAAGTTAGAGGATCAAAATGATGGTGAGGAGGTGACGGCCAAGTGATATTATCGTTAGATATTTGTCCAGAAACTCAGCTAATGTTCTGGGGACCAGGTTTCAATAAAAAAAATCTGGAATTAAGAATCTGCTGATGACCCTGAAACCATTGTCGATTGTCCGAAAAACCCATTTGGTTGACTAATGTCCTTTAGGGAAGGAAATCTGCTGTCCTTAGCCGACATGTGACTCCAGAATCATAGCAATGTGGTTGACCCTCAACTGCCCTCCAAGGGTAACTGCGGATGGGCAATAAGTGCTGGCCAGCGAGTGATGCCCATATCCCACAAATGAATAAAAAAATGATCAGGCATTGTCTCTGTGGAGTTTGCATGTTCTCCCCGTGTCTGCATGGGTTTCCTCCAGGTGCTTCGGTTTCCTCCCACAGTCCAAAGATGTGCGGACTAGGTTGATTGGTCATTCTCAATTGCCCCTTAGTGTCCTGGGATGCGTAGGTTAGAGGGATTAGTGGGTAAATATATAGGGATATAGGATTGGGCCTGGGTGGGATTGTGATTGGTGCAGACTTGATGGGCCAAATGGCCTCTTTCTGCACTGTAGGATTCTATGATTCTATTATTTAACCAGTCTACTTTTGGCCTAAGGCTGGTTGTCAGATGTGGGGCCTCCCCAAACTAAGACAGTAGAGAATATTTGTGTTGTGATGGCCATGCATTTGTACTTTGACTGGAATCACAACGAGAGCCATGGCTATATACGATAAACATTGCTTTCCAAATATTTTAACGGCTGCATTGAGGAAGTCCTGTTAAATTCTGACAGTACTCTGGACAGAGAAGTCCGTGGTATACCAGGGTCACGTGGCCCAATTACCTTAATTGCAAACGCAGTACAGGAAGATTGCTTACTGCCACTGAACAGATTTTCCTTGATTTCCACTGCGTTCCTTTCTTCCTCTGCCTCAGTTTCTACCCTCTCACTGTCTTACACAAGGGGCATTGATGCATCTAGCCACTGATTGCTTGTTTTGTTTTGAATGCATTTACAGGATGCATGCATCATTGGCAAGGTCAGCATTTATAACCCGCCTCTAATTCATAGATGCATAGAGTCCCTACAGTGCAGAAGGAGGCTATTCAGCCCATCGAGTCTGTGCCAACCACAATTCCACCCATGGCCGATTCGTGAACCTTCATTTATCTTGCAAATTCCCTTGACACTAGAATCAATTTAGCATGGCCATTCCACCTAACACACACATCCTTGGAGTGTGGGAGGAAACCGGAGCACCTGGAAGAAACCCACGTAGGCACGGGGAGAAAGTGCAAACTCCAACTAAAAGAGAAAATGCTGGAAAATCTCAGCAGGTCTGGCAGCATCTGTAAGGAGAGAAAAGAGCTGACGTTTCGAGTCCAGATAACACTTTGTTAAAACTTTGTTAAAACTCTCTCCTTACCGATGCTGCCAGACCTGCCGAGATTTTCCAGCATTTTCTCGTTTGGTTTCAGATTCCAGCATCTGCAGTCATTTTCTTTTATCAAGTGCAAACTCCACACAGACAGTGACCTGAATTGGAATTGAACTTGGGTCACTGGTGCTGTGAGGCAGCAATGCTAACCACTGTACCAACCTTGAGCAGGTGATGCTGAGCTGCCTTCTTGACAATTGAGTGCTCTGCTCGACTGTATCAGAGGATAGTTAAGGATATCCAAGCCTCTCTTGAACATTCTTTAACCTGAACTTATGAAATCCCCTCAGCAGCCTGTGGTCCTTGCTGAGGCTGGGCAGGTGAGGACTGCTTCAAAGCCTGCACTGGAGCACTGGTGTATCACTGGGAGGCTGCCACCGAGCATCTGTATCATAGAATCACAAACTCCCTACAGTGCAGAACGAGGACATTCAGCCCATTGATCCTGCACCAACAACAATCCTATCCTGGAACCCCACGTGTTTACGCTGACACGAAGGGGCAAGTGAGCATGGCAAACATCCTAACCCGCACGTTTTTGGAGCGTGGGAGGAAACTAGAGCACCCGAAGGAAACACACGCAGACACGGGGAGAATGTGCAAGTCCCACACAGAGAGTCACCCAAGTCCAGAATCGAACCTGGGTCCCTGGCACTGTGAGACAGCAGTGCTAACCAGTATGCCACCATGTCATCCTGATCTCTGATGGCTTTGGGGGCCTAGAGGCTGATTGGAAAATTCTAATAGACCTTTGACAATAGGCCTTTGACTATGGTGAAGTGGTTATCCACCCAGAGAACCCTGCCATTTCCAATCCCACCTCTGAAAAAGGAATGAGATGGAGCCTGTGATTTGATACATGTGCCAGTATACACGTGCATGAATTTTCACATCCACAATTTCCAGGCTTGCTCCCCACCAAGAGGAGGGTGGGGACTAAAAATCCTGCCTGCAATATTTCATTCACTGGTTTTCAAAAAGGTATTGCCACGCATTGTGATCAGAGATGGGTCAAGTTGGCCTTTTCTCCTTCTGAATCTGATGCTATTATTCAGTCTACGCTCTCCTCACCCAACCCAAATGAGAATGGACAAAAGCCCATCCTGATAAACCTCTCAGGGTGAGTGCCTCTGACAGGCTGGGCCAATCAGAGATCCGAGCAACTGCTCCATTTTGTACATTGTGCTCTTTTGGCTGAGGACATTTGTAACCCTGAGATTCAATATTGCTGTGATGTGTTAATCCCGTGAGCACAAATGCCATGCGAAAGAAATAGTCACCTTCACCGTGTTAGCTTCACTACTTATTTCTGGAAGAGAGGATTAGGTGCAGATAAAGGAATCATGATGAGGCAAAACCTTTAAATAACCGGGCAAATGCAAGTTGAAGCACTCATTCACAGTGTTAATCCATTTTTTTGCCTTTTGCATTAAGTGAGAGATTTGAAAATCCTCCTTTTTTGCTTGCTATAATTGATTTTGCATGGATCTCTGATACAAAAATAGGGTTTAATCTGTGTTTCCTTGTGGAATCATAATCAGTATATTTCCTGATGGCTTCTTTCAACAGAATCAGTCTGTAAAATGAATAGGAGTCAAATGCTATCCACGACTCTCTACATAGTCCTGAGTGAGCATTTACTGATGATAGCAGAATGTTCCCAAGTTTCAGTATGAGTAACAGGTGCCATCAACAAATGCTCATTCTGTAATCATATCCCTGTTCCATTGCTTATAGAGTCTTAGCAGTCCGCTGATACTCACAGTGCACAACCATACCATTGCTAATGCAACTTGCATTGATAGATTAAGCAAAATACTGCGGATGTCACCTCACTATAAGAAGGATGTGGAAGCATTGGAGAGAGTGCAGAGAAGATTTACCAGGATGCTGCCTGGTTTGGAGGGTAGGTCTTATTGAGGAAAGGTTGAGGGAGTTGGGGCTTTTCTCTATGGAGCGGAGGAGGATGAGAGGCGACTTAATAGAGGTTTATAAGATGAGAGGGATTGGTAGTGTGGGCATTCAGAGACTATTTCCTCGTGTGGATATAGCTATTACCAGGGGGCACAGCTATAAGGTTCATGGTGGGAGATATAGGAGGGATGTCCGAGGTGGGTTCTTTACTCAGAGAGTGTTTGGGGTGTGGAATAGAGTGCCTGCTGTGATAGTGGAATCGGACACTTTAGGAGCTTTCAAGCGGTTATTGGATAGGCACATGGAGCACACCAGAATGATAGGGAGTGGGATAACTTGATCTTGGGATTGGACATAGCTCAGCACAACATTGAGGGCCAAAGGGCCTGTACTGTGCTGTAATGTTCTATGTGGAAGCTGAAACGAGAACTCAGCAGGTCCGCAGCATCTGTAGGAAGGGAAGGCAAAATTAATGTTTCAAGTCTTTTGGCCCTTTGTCAGAACTGAAGGGAGCGGGAATGTGTTAGAGTTGTGAGAGACGGCATCAAAAATTAGCAGCTGACTACAGAAGATGGACGTCCTGGCGTGGAAGGAGGTGGGGGCTTGCACTGAGGCAATTCATGTATATGGGGTATTTTTTTAAAAGGGTTTTAAGACCATAGAATCATAGAATCCTACAGTGCAGAAAGGGGCCCTTCAGCCCATCGAGTCTGCACCGAACACAATCCCACCCAGGCCCTACCCCCATATCCCTACATATTATACCCACTAATCCCTCTAACCTACACATGCCTGGATACTAAGGGGCAATTTCTTAGCACGGACAATCAACCTAACCCACACATCTTTGGACTGTGGGAGGAAATCGGAGTGGTGCTCATTTAGAAAATGAGATGTTCCTCCAGTTTACGCCAGGATTCACTCGAGCATTGCAACAGGCCAAGGATGGGCATGCGGGTCGCTTGCCATTTTAACTCAGCACCTTGCTCTCATGGCCACGTGTCCGTCCTGAGTCAAAATTCTGGAACTCCCTCTCTAACAACACTTTGGGTGTAGCTACACTACATGGACTCCAGCAAGAAGGCAGTTCTCCTCCATCTTCTCTGGAGGCAATTAGAGAGGGACAATGAATGCTGGCCGAGTCAAAGATGCCCATGATCCATGAAAGAATGGAAAAACATCAAAATTATCGAAATCTAACCTTCCTCTTCTATGAAAATGTATCAGTTTCAGAGCAACTTAAAAGGATTCCCTGAAAGTTAAAATGTCAATTCAACTTGGAATTCAAAACAGAATTGCATTTCCCCCAGAGCTTTCCCTCCAGTGTCTGGACTTTAACTGATGACATTCAGAAAGTATTTAAATTATATACACACTTATTCTAAAACTATGGATACTTGAAAAGACTATTATTAATCACAACACAATTCAATCATTTAATACAATTGAAATTGATATTAAGGCTGGAAAAGTTTTTTAAAAATCTTTCCTGCAATACAACACAAACAAAAATAACATCATAAATTAAGTTATTTTATATGTAAGAAACGGACTGGTTTGCTGAGTTAAGTATTCATTTATATAGTGTCACATGACATCTCAGTAAATGCCAAAGTACTTTATAAATAGCCATTTGGTAATACAGACCTTGAATATTGCTGAAAAAAGACACATCTTGTTCAAGCTTTTCATCTTACACTCATCAGGGCAATTTGCAAGAATGCCAAATGTACAATTTATACAGCATGAGAAGAGAATCTTGATTGGCCGGCAAGTGGACGCTGATCGGTAGGGCCATTGTTATCTCTTCTTATGCAGTATAAATTGTTCTTCCATTTATATTTGGTATTGTCCTGATAAGTGCAAGATAAAAAGCTTCAACAACATGTCTTTTTTTTCAGAAATACTAAAGTATTTTATTCTTAATGATTTTTTTCTTGAAGTTGGGCTGTTGTTAAGTGGGCAAACAAGGTAGCCATGAGAATAGAATGACGTTAGAAATGGAAGCAGGAAAGGGTTGTGTTGCATGAAGTTTACAAATCTCACAATCAGCAATAAGGTAAGTGACGAGATATCCTATTTTTGGAAGTGTGGTCTGAGGAAAGGAAACTGGCCAAGATATCAGGAAACCTTCCAAGTCTTTCTTCAGTCATAATGCTCTTACCTTTGAATCAGAAATTCGTGGGTTCGGGCCCGGAATGCTTCATCATAAGAACATAAGAACATAAGAAATAGGAGCAGGAGTAGGCCATCTAGCCCTTCGAGCCTGCCCCGCCATTCAATAAGATCATGGCTGATCTGTCGTGGCTCAGTTCCACTTTCCCGCCCTCTCCCCATAACCCTTAATCCCCTCTCTTATCAAGAACCCATCAACCTGCTTCTTAAAAATATTTAGCGAGGCAGCCTCCACCACTTCAACGGGCAGAGAATTCCAGAGATTCACCACCCTTTGAGTGAAGAAGTTCCTCCTCAACTCCGTTCTAAACCGCCTCCCCTTTATCTTGAGGCTGTGCCCCCTAGTCCTACTGTCTTTTTTGAGCGGGAAGAGTCTCTCCACCTCTATCCTATCCATCCCATTCATCATCTTATACGTCTCAATGAGATCTCCCCTCATTCTTCTAAACTCTAACGAGTACAAGCCTAGTTTATTCAGCCTCTCCTCATAGCTCAACCCCCTCAACTCCGGTATCAGCCTAGTAAACCTCCTCTGCACTCCCTCCAAGGTCAAAATATCCTTGCGCAGGTGCTGCGCCCAAAACTGCACCCAGTACTCCAGCTGCGGCCTCACCAATGCCCCATACAGCTGCAGCAAGACCTCCCTACTTTTATATTCAATCCCCCTCGCTATGAAGGCCAGCATCCCATTCGCCTTCCTGACCACCTGCTGCACCTGCAAGCTGGGTTTTTGCGACTCATGCACAAGGACCCCGAGGTCCCTCTGCACCGTCGCCTGCTGCAGTTTTTCGCCACGTAAGTAATAGTCCTTCCTACCATTCTTTCTACCAAAGTGGACCACCTCACACTTGCCAACATTAAATTCCATTTGCCATTTCCTGGCCCATTTGCCCAGCCTATCTAGATCCTTCTGCAGACTCTCCACACCCTCCGCACAATTTGCCTTTCCCCCAATCTTGGTGTCATCAGCAAATTTCGACACCCTACACTCGGTTCCCTCCTCCAGATCATCTATATAAATGGTAAATAGCTGAGGCCCCAGCACCGACCCCTGGGGCACCCCACTAGTCACCAACCGCCAATCCGAATAGCACCCATTGACCCCCACTCTCTGCCTCCTATTTGACAACCAATCCTCTATCCACGCTAACACCCTACCCCCAACTCCATGTCCCCTGACCTTCTGCAATAACCTCTTGTGAGGTACTTTGTCAAACGCCTTCTGAAAATCCAGAAAGACCACATCCACCGGCTCTCCTCTATCCACTGCCCTAGACACATCCTCATAGAACTCCAGTAAATTTGTCAGACACGACTTCCCTTTAATGAAACCGTGTTGCGTCTGCCCTATCAAGCAATTCCCTTAGCTTTTTGGGACAGATAGTTTCCAACACACCACCATGACTCACAACTGAAGGCATTAGACTTGGTACAATTGGTAGGTGCTGGGGGAAGATTTTGGCCTTTGGGGCAAGCCCTCTGCCCTCAGAGGCTTTGGTGGATATGTCAACTATCTGATGCAGTTCGTCCTCAGAGTTTGCACTAATAGGTGTCTTAGCAGCACACTGTATTTCTATTACATGACTGATAAACCTCCCAGTCTTAGCCTTTAGCTGGTTGACATTAAGAAGTTTATTATCAGTGTGATCGGTCCTTATGCTCGGGGGAGGGGATGGAGTGGGTAAGTGGGGGAGGAGTCATGTCAATCAATCAGTAGTTTTTTTTGCTCACTCGTGGGACGTGGGTGTCACTGTTTGGCCAGCACTTATCGCTCATCTCCAGTTGTCCTTGCGAAAGTGGTGGTGAGCTGCCTTCTTGAAACACTGCAGTCCACGTGCTGTGGGTTGACCCACAATGCTGTTAGCGGGGGAGTTCCAAGATTTCGATCCAGTGACTGTGAAACAACGGCAATATATTTCCAAGTCAGGACGGTGAGTGGCTTGGAGGGAAACTTGAATTGCTGCACTCCTGAAAGGAAGATTGAACCTAGTCTTGGTGTGCTGAAACATCCCAATACAATAATGAAAAATATGGATGAATTTTAAAAAAAGAATTTACATTCATGTAACCATTTTCATCAAATTGTTGCAGCATGATCACAGGGCATTCAAAGGTGCTCCACAGGCGATAATGTACTTTGGGCGAATAGTCACCGTTGTGATGTAAGAAATGTATAATTTGTGCACAGCAAGCTCCCACAAACAACAATTTGCCAATGAGCAGATAATGTGTTTCTATGATATTGATTGAAGAATAAATATTGATCAGGACATTGGTGATGACTCCGCCACTCTCCTTTAATATTGTGCTGTGGGATATATGTTGAAACCCACCTGACTAGGCAGGGAGGGCCTCGCTTTACTGATTTCAGTTATAAGATAGCACTTCCAACAGTGCAGTAGTCTCTCAGCATTGTATCTATTACGTAGACCTTTGTGTTCAGGTCCTGGGATGAGGCTTGTTCCTTTGGACTCGAAGTCAAGGGTATTTGATTTGATTTGATTTAATTTATTATTGTCACATGTATTAGCATACAGTGAAAATATCGTTTCTTGTGTTCTGTACAGACAGAGCATACCCTTCATAGAGAAGGAAACAAGAGAGTACAGAATGTAGTGTTACAGTCATTGCTAGGGTGTAGAGAAAGATCAACTTAATGCGAGGTAGGTCCACTCAAGAGTCTGGCAGCAGCAGGGAAGAAGCTGTTCTTGGGTTGGGGTTGGTGTGTGACCTCACACTTTTGTATCTTTTTCACAAAGGAAGGAGGTGGAAGAGAGAATGCCCAGGGTGTGTGAGGTCCTTGATTATGCTGGCTGCTTTGCTGAGGCAGTGAGAAGTGTAGACAGAATCAATGGATGTGAAGCTGATTTGCATGATGGATTGGGCTACATTCACAACCTTTAGTAGTTTCTTGCGGTCTTGGGCAGAGCAGGAGCCATACCAAGCTGTGATAGAACCAGAAAGAATACTTTCTATGGTGCCTCTGTAGAAGTTGGCGAGAGTTGCAGCTGACGTGCTAAATTTCCTTAGTCTTCTGAGAAAGTAAAGGCGTTAGTGTGTTTTCTTAACGATAGTGCTGGCATGTTGTTGCCAAATGAGTAACTCCTCAAATTAGTGGATGGAGAATACGGAGAATACGGATATTGCATTTGAAATGTAAGAAACATGAAGTACAATGACAATTAAGGAAATGATGAAAAAAGGGAATATAACCTGATAGAAGTTTACAAAATGATGAGAGGCAGAGATCGGGTGGATAGTCAGAGGGCTTTTCCCAGGGCGGAAATGTCGGCTACAAGAGGGCACAGGTTGAAGGTGAGTGGTGGTAAGTTTATGGGAGACAAGCGAGGAAAACATTTCACACAGAGGGTGCCTGGATCGTGCTGCCAATGGAGGTGGGGGAAGCAGGCACGCCAGCAATGTTCAAGACATATCTTGATAGAACGGAAGGTGAACAGAGGGATAGAAACCATGTATCAGTGCAGACTCGGTGGGCCGAAGGCCCTGTTCCTGTCCTGTATTGTTCTTTGTTCTCCTCGTTCTTTGACTCCGTAAGGAAATGAGTTGAAAGAAAGAAAAACAAAAGCAAATCACAAAATTAAATCGCTGAGACTATAAAAAGAAATAGTAAAGTATTTGACAGGCATGCACCTGACATAAGAAAATTCAGGATAGGGTCAAAATTACTAAAGTTTCCACCAGATAAACTCAAAGATAAAGGCAAACTAATTGAATAATTAATTTGTTTTAATATTTACCAGGAAAGACTAACATGGTGGCCATGACATTGAAAGATGTAATCAAACAAGACAGGAAGTCATTTCAAATTTAAAAGCAGGAAATAATAATCTATAAAACTTAGTGAGGACAAAATGTTCTGATGCAGAGGGATTGGATTCACACATGTTAAAAGGCATTAGTTACGAGGCACCTTACTTAAAAAGCTATATTAAGATATTCAAGGTGAACAGTCGGAAGCTTTTCCCTAGGGTGATGGGGATCTGGAATGTACTGCCAAGTGAGGTGGTTGAGGCAGATGACTTAGCGACATTTAAGACTTAAGAGAGATACATGCAGTTGGTCTAGATTGGATAACATGATTGGTGATGGGCCGAAGGGCCTGCTCCTGTGCTTTGCTGATCTTTTTCCCTTGTTCTATCACAGGATTTACAGAATCACAGAACTGTTACAGTCCAGAAGGAGATAACTCAACCCAATGAGTTTGCACTGGCTCGCTGAACAAGAAATTCACTTTGTGCCCACTCTGCAATCTTTTCTCCATAATCCTACAAATTCTTGCCTGTCGGATAACAGTCTAATTTCCTTTTGGGTGCTACGATTGTACCTATCCCCACCATACTCTCAGGCAGCGCATTCCAGATCCTAACCAATCACTTAGTGAAAACATTTTTCTCACGTTGCTTTTACTTCTTCTGCCAATAATTTTAAATCTGTACCCTTTCAATCTTTCTCCTTTCACCAATGGGAACAGTTTCTTTCCCTCTACTCTGTCCTGACCCAAGGTGATTTTGAACAACCTCCTCTCAGCCCTCTCTTCTCCAAACAAACAGTCCTAATCTCTTCAATCTCTTTTCATAACTGAAGTTCCTCATCCCTGGAACCAATCTCATGATTTTTTCTGCAGTCTCTCTAATGCCTTCACATCCTTCCAAAAGTGCCCAGAACTGGACATAACACTCCAGCTGGGGTTGAACCAGTATATTACATGAGTTCAACATAACTTCCTTGCTCTTGTACTCTTGTCCCTATTAGTAAAGCCTGGGGATATTGTATGGTTCTTTAAACACTCTCTCAGCCTGTCCTGTCACCTTCAATGACTTATGTACGTATGTACTCAGGTCCCTTTGCTACTGCACCCCCTTTTCAGTTGAATCCTTTATTTTATCTTGTCTCCCTATGTTCTTTCTATCAAAATGAATGACTTCATAATTCTCTGCCTTGAGCTTCACTTGCCACCTTTCTGCCCATTCCATCATCTTATCCTTTCAAAGTTTTACTCGACCCTCTTCGCACTTTCATGGTGGTTCCAAATTTCATATCATCTGCAAATTTTGAAATTCTCCAAGGTCTAGGCTACTAATATGTATCAAGAAAAAACAAGTCCTCAATCTTGATCCCTGGGGAACGCCATGACAAATTTTTCTCCGCCCTGAAAACACCCATTAACCACTACTCTCAGTCGCCTGTCACACAGCCAATTCTACATCCATGTCACTACTGTGCCTTTTATTCCATGAGCTAAAAGTTTGCTCACAAGTCTATTGTGCAGCACTGCATCAAATGCCTTTTGGAAGTCTATGTACACATCAAAATCATTGCCCTCATCAATCCTCTATGTCACCCCTTCAAAAAAACTGAAGCAATTTAGTCAAACGTGGTTTTCTCTTTAGGAACATACTGGCTTTCCTTGACCATTAAATAAGTCCCAAATTATTGTTTCTCAAAGTTTCCCCAACTTAAAAGTTAAACTGACTGGCCTAGATTTACTGGGCTTGTATTTATGTTTTGTTTTGAACAACGGTGTTGACACGGTCAAATCTCCAGTCCTTTGGCATCATGCCAAGCCTCAGGAAGCTTGGAAAAATTAGATAAACCTAGATAACAAAGACACTCATGTCAGACTCCTATTTATTGACTACAGCTCAGCCTTCAACACCATTATTTCTACAGAACTCATCTTGAAACTCCATGGCCTGGGCCTCTGCACCTCTCTCTGCAACTGGATCCAGAACTTTTTTACTCACAGACCGTAACAAGTAAGGGTAGGCCACAAAACCTCCTCCACGATCACCCTCAACACCGGTGCCCCACAAGGCTGTGTTCTCAGCCCCCTACTATACTCCTTATACACCTATGACTGTATGGCCAAATTCCCCTCAAACTCGATTTTCAGATTTGCTGATTGCACCACTGTAGTGAGTCGGATCTCAAACAATGATGAGATGGAATGCAGGACTGAGACAGAGAATCTGGTGAAGTGGTGTGATGACAATAATCTCTCCATCAGTGTCAGCAAAAAAGAGAAGATTGTCATCAACTTCAAGAAGTGTAAAGGAGAACATCCCTTGTCTACATCAATGGGGATGAAGTAGAAATGGTTGAGTGCTTCAAGTTTTTAGGTGTCCAGATCACCAGCAACCTGTACTTTCCCCCAAGCTGACACTATAGTTAAGAAAGCCCACCAATGCCTCTATTTTCTTGGAAGGCTGAGGAAATTTGGCATTTCGTTGTGACTCTCACTAACAAACAAAGAACAAAGAACAACACAGCATGGGAAACAGGCCCTTCGGCCCAACGAGCCCGCGCCGCCGTCCCACTGTCTCAGTGACCTATTCATGATTTTAGTCTACGCCTAATGTGCGAGGATCAGGGAGGTCCAATATAGGGACAGTTTGTTACCCAATCAATCAGCCTAAAAGCACATCTTTGGGATGTGGGAGGAAACCGGAGTACCCGGAGGAAACCCACGCAACCACGGGGAGAACGTGCAAACTCCCTCAGACACAGGCCCAAATCCATGTGTCCGCACAGCAACAGAGATAGTCTCTGAGCTGTCATGTTGCCCTCGAGATGGTCCAGTTTAAGCACACTAACGACATGAAGCAATAGGCAACTCCCGAAGCAACGTCCAAGAGCAGCCCACTACAACCTGCCGCATGCATGCCCCTTGCTGGTCAACAAGGTGGACTTAAATGCCTGTGGAGACAAAAAATTCATTATTAAACAGGCCAAGACTGTAACATCCCTGAGGCAGAAACGTAATCCCAAGCCTACAATGTTTAGTAAGGCCTGCTATATCCCCCTATATGTAGCCCGCTCATGTGGCTGTCTAAGTGACTCTTAAACAACCCTAGCGTGCCTGCTTCCACCACCTTACTCGGCAGTGCATTCCACACCCCCACTACCCTTTGCGTGAAAAACTGCCCTCTAATATTTGTCTTATACCTAGCCCCCCTCACCCTAAGCCCGTGACCCCTCGTTCTATCCATTTCTAATAGCGGAAAAAGCTTACCACCATTTACTCTATCTATCCCCTTCATAATCTTATAAACCTCTATTAGATCCCCCCTCAGCCGACGTCTCTCAAGGGAAAACAGCCCAAGTTCGTTCAATCTTTCCTCGTAAGACAGCCCTTCCATACCAGGCAGCATCCTGGTAAATCTCCTCTGCACTCTCTCCAGGATCTCTACATCCTTCCGGTAGTACGGCGACCAGAACTGGACGCAGTACTCCAAGTGAGGCCTAACCAACGTTCTATACAACTGCAACATCAGACTCCTACTCTTATATTCTATACCCCTTCCTATGAAGGCTAACATACCATACGCGGCTTTCGGGAGATGTGCTGTCTCCAGAAATGTCCACATATGACAACGAACACAGTGAACACGTGTAACCCTAGACCCTGCCATTATGTTTGCCCCCTTTTAAGGTGTCCTATTAATTCCTGTTACCAAGCCCAGTGAGCTTAAGCCCTTTTACCTCTCACTCTGCTTCCCGCCTCACTCCGCTGCCCGCTATCTACCCTGGCCTTCTTTTTATACTCCCGCGCTCCCTTCCCAGCAGCCCCCGCGCCTATCTCCCGCTACGGAGCGCCAAAATAAACAAAAACCCTCCCGAACTAGAATTAAGTCAAAATGCAGTAATTACAATGCAGCACAATCACCAAAAGGCAGCCACTCGTCGAAATCACAGCTCCAGAGAACAGTGAGCCTTTACAGATCTGTAACCTTTACAGATGTACCATAGAAAACATTCTTTTTGGTTGTATCACAGCTTGGTATGGCTCCTGCTCTGCCCAAGACTGCTAGGAACTACAAATGGTCGTGAATGTAGCCCAATCATTCATACAAACCAGTCTCCCATCCATTGACTTTGTCTACACTTCCTGCTGCCTCGGAAAAGGAGGCAACATAATTAAGGGCCATACGCACCCCGGACTTTGTCTTTTCACCTTCTTACATTGGAAAAAGATACAAAAGTCTGAGATCATGTACCAACTAAGTCAAGAATAGCTTCTTCACTGCTGCCATCAGAACTTTGAATGGACCTACCTTGTACTAAAGTTAAAGTTTATTTATTAGTGTCAAAAGGAGGCTTACATTCATATTGCAATGTCGTTACTGTGAAAATCCCCTAGATGCCACACTCTGGTGCCTGTTCAGATACACTGAGGGAGAATTTAGCATGGCCAATTCACCTAAGCTGCATATCTTTGGACTGTGGGAGGAAAGTAGAGCACCTGGGGAAAACCCACACAGACATGGGGAGAATACGTAGATTCCGCACAGACTGTGACCCAAGCTGGGAACCGAGCTCGGGTCCCTGGCACTGTGTGGCAACAGTGCTAACCACTGTGCCACCATGACACCCCTTGTTGATCTTTCTCTACACCCTTGCTACATTCTGCACTCTCTCCTTTCCTTTTCTATGAATGGTATGCTTCGTCTGTATAACGCGCAAGAAGCAATACTTTTCACTGTATGCTAATACTTGTGACAATAATAAATCAACTCAAATCAAAAATTATGGCCAGCACCCCTGTAATTTCCATGCTCACTTCTATCAGTATATATATTAAAAATGAGAACGCTACAAGAGGTTACTGGGCAATTGATATAATTCCTATATTTAAAGAGGGAGATAAATTAAATCCAATGAACTGTGGACCATTTAGCTTAATGCCAGTGATGAGAAAGATAATGGAGTGTATGCAACAAAGATGTAATTTAAAAACTCTGGAAAACAAAAAAAATTAAAGGTTTCAAAAGGGAACATCATGCTTGAGCAGGCTTGTTCAATTATTTGAAGAAATGATTAATAATTCTAGGGTTTAAGGGTAAGTGTGTTTAAGGATAAGACTGGTTAAAAGTTGGCAGTGATGTTTCACAGTGGTGGGTGCTGGATTAAATGTTGTTTGCTATCTTCTTGAATCTTATTGGAGGTGGGAGAGGGGGATCAAAATTAAAGATTAAAAATATAAGGCAGTAATTAATAGATAATGAATCATAGAATAGAATCCCAACAATGAAGAAGGAAGCCATTTAGCCCATCAAGCCTGCACCAATAACAATCCCACCCAGGCCCCGTAACCCCACATATTTACCCTGCTAATCCTCCTGACACTCATAGTTAATTTAGCATGGCCAATTGACCTTACCCACATATCTTTGGAGTGTGGAGGAAACTGGAACATCTGAAGGAAACCCATGCAGAGAGGGGGAGGATGTGCAAACTCCATGCAGATTGTCACCCAAGACCAGAATTGAATCCTAGTCCCTGGTGCTGTGAGGCAGCAGTGCCAACCATTGTGCCATTATGCTGCCCCAAATCCATTGGAAATGCAAGAGAAATGTCTTTAGCAAGAGAATGGAATTGATGTGAAAACTGTTACTGTAAGAAATGGATGGGGCAAATAGCATGGATGCATTTCATGGGGAAATAGATAAGTACATAAGCAACATAGGAGCATAAGCATTAGGAGCAGAGGTAGACATTTTCAGCCCTTGGATTCTGCCCTGCCATTCAATCAAATCATGGCTAATCTCTCCCAGGTCTCAAATCCACCTCCCTGCCAGTTCTCCATATCCCTCTTTCCCTTTTTCATTAGAAATGTGTCCATTGCCCACTTGGAACCATTCAATGTTTCCCAGTAAGATGTGCTGATTGAATGAAAGAGGGGAGGTGCTGTTGTGAAACATAAGCGGCCCTACAGCGCCAGGGACCCCAGTTCAATTCCAGCTTGGGTCACTGTCTGTGTAGAATCTGCACATTCTCCCCGTGTCTGCATGCGTTTCCTTTGGGTGCTCTGGTGTTCCCCCCACAGTCCAAAGATGTGTGGGTTAGGCAGATTGGCCATGCTAAATTGACCCTATTGTCAGGGGGAACTAGCTAGGGAAAATATGTGGGGTTTTGGGAATAGGACTTGTGGTCAATGCAGACTCGATGGGCTGAATGGCTTCCTTTTGCATTGTAGTCATTGAATGATTCTATGAAATGCTGGGATAGACATAGAACATAGAATTTACAGTGCAGAAACAGGCCCTTCAGCCCATTGTGGCTGCACCAACCACAATCCCACCCAGGCCCTTTCCCCATATCCCTACACTTTTACCTACTAATCCCTCTAACCTACACATCCCAGGACACTAAGCGGCAACTTTTAGCATGGCCAATTAACCTAACCCGCACATCTTTGGACTGTGGGAGGAAATCCACACAGACACGAGGAGAATGTGCAAACTCCACACAGACAGTGGCCCGAGCCAGGAATCGAACCCAGGTCCATAGAGCTGTGAAGCAGCAGTGCTAACCACTGTGTTACCGTGCCGCCGCATGGACGTGTTGGGTGAAAAGGCACTCTTGTGCTCCGTCTAATCCCATGCATTTTAACAACGGCTCGCCTAATACATTTAAATACACCTTCCGCCAAAGTTGTCGTGGCGGTCTTGCAGCGTCGGCCGCGCTGAAATCACCAGTGTCTAATTCAAGCTCAAGTCTTTCCCCGTCTGAGGGGCTGAACCGGTCACTGGGTAAGGTTAACGAGCCGCGGGGCTGGAGGAAATGGGCGGCGGGGCGGCGGAGGAGCTAAATTAGGATGTGGGAAATGTGATCATTTACAGTTCAGCACAATGGACAGCGAACTCCTTGGCCGCGCTGGCAGAAGCGAGACTTTCATAACCTTGGAGAGAGCTCGCCCTCATTCCGGGAATCCTCAGTGCAATTTCCAATTGGCTGCGAGTCATAAATAAAGAGAGGGCTGAATAGGCCCTTTAGATCCTAAATAGGTGTCCGGTGCCAGCACTGACATCATAGGCAGGTCCAATCTGCTGCAGCATTCAGTTACCAGTTGCGTTGTAAACCTCCCAAAGCAGCAATAAGCATTCTGTGCCGTAATGCACATTGAATCATAGAATGGTTACGACACAGGAGACCATGTGGCCCATTATGTTTATGCTGTAAAAGCAATCTCTCCACTTTCCTCTGCAGTCCTGCATTTATTTTCCTTTACAGCCCAAAAATTCATTTCAAAAGCCATGATTGAATCTGTTTAATGTTTATTTTATTAGTGGCACATTAACACTGTGAAAATCCCCTACGGTTCGGATACACTGAGGGAGAATTTAGCGCGGCCAATGCACCTAACTGGCATGTTTTCTGGAGTGTGGGAGAAACCCACACAGCACCTGAAGGAAACCCACACAGACACGGGGAAAACATGCAAACTCTGCACAGACAGTAACTCAAGCTGAGAATTGAACCTGCGTTCCTGGTGCTGTGAGGTAGCAGTGCTAACCACTGAACAACCATGCCTTGCCTGCCCCCGCCCCTGCCTCCATCACACTGTTAGTGCATTCCAGATCATAACAACACATTTCAGTCAAAAGGTTTTTTTCATGTCACCATTGTTTTGTAGGCTAACGTCCTCACATCTGTGCTCTCTAGTTCCTAATCCTTCCACCAGTGACAACAGCTCCTTTCTGTCTAACCCACCCAGTCTCCTCATGATTTTGAACACCTCAAACAAACCCCTGCTTTACCAAAGATACAAAAGTCTGAGAGCATGTACCAATTGACTCAAGAACAGCTTCTGCCCCATTGCAATCAGACTTTTGAATGGACCTACCTTACATTATGTTGATCTTTTGCCTCACTCTGGCTATGAACTGTAACACTATATTCTGCTTTCCTTCTCCCCATGTGCTCTACGAGCAGTATGTTTTGTCTGTACAGCGCGCAAGAAACAATACCTTCCACTGTATCCCATTACATGTGACAATAATAAATCAAATCAATTCAAAGGACAGCTCGGGCTTCTGCACTCTATCCATGTAACTGAAGTTCCTCATCCCTGGAACGATCTGTGCGAACTGGACTAAGTAACACAGAGGTGGGCAGATAAATTCATTTAGAATGCAAGGGATTACACAATGAATGGTAGGATGCCAGGAAGTACAGGGCACCAGGTGTACTTTGGGGTGCATGTCCAAAGATCCCTAAAGCCAGCAGGACAGGTAGATAAGATGGTTAAGAAGGCATATGGCGTACTTACCATTGTTAGCTGATGGACAGAATACAAGACAAAGGAGATTATGATGCAGCTGTATAAAAAGCTTGTTAGGCCACAGCTAGAGCACTGTGTGCAGTTCCATTCATCACACTATAGGAAGGATGTAATTGAACAAAATAGGTTGCAGAGATTCACTAGGATGTTGCCTGGGCTGGAGAGGCTGGTTAGGCTGGGGTTGTTTTCCTTGGAGAGACAAGGCTGAGGGGGGACCTGAGTGAGGTGTACAAAATTATGAGGGTCATAGGTAGGGTAGGTAGGAAGAAACTTTTCCCCTTCGTAGAAGAGTCAATAACTAGGGGGCAGAGGTTTAAGGTAAAGGGCAGGAGATTTAGAATGGATTTGAGGAAAAACATTTTCACCCAGAGGGGGATAGGAATCTGGAGCTCACTGTTTGAAAGGATGGTAGAGGCAGGAACCTTCACAGCATTTAAAAAGAATTTAGATGAACACTTGAAATACCATAGCATACACAGCCACTGACCAAATGCTAGTAAATGGGATTAGAATAGATAAGGTTATTGATGGCTGGCACAGACATAGTGGGCTAATAGACCTCTTGTTGCGATGTAGCACTCTATGATTATGACACTATCAGCAAAAACCACTGTATAACATTGATTTTAAGATGTTTATTTGATAAGATTCAAGTAAAACATGAATTTGGAACTTGCAACTGCAGACAGTGGTTGAAGTAAACTGTACAGATTAATTGAAGGAGAGACTAGACAAGGGTAAGAGGGAGAAGGGAATAGAGGGGCTATAATGATAGATTTAAATGAGGAAAGGTGGAAGGCATGGCCTGTTTCTGCGCTGTATAATCATTTGCAGTGCAATGTAAAATTGTGAATGATCATATGTTTTGTACATGTTGAACACAAGGACATGGCTTTTGATATTCCAGGAGGCAATGCTTGTATCTGAAGTCTTTCAACCTTGATTGAAGCTGTTAAGATCCTGAGGTGAAAGTTGCTGTAGCTCTGATGAAGGGTCATCTAGACTTGAAACGTTGGCTCTAGTCTCGCTCCACAGAGGCTGTCAGACCTGCTGAGATTTTCCAGCATTTTTCTGTTTTGGTTTCAGATTCCAACATCCACAGTATTTTGCCTTTATCTTCAGATCCTGAGAGGTATTGGCAGGGTGGAGAGGATGTTTCCTCTTGTGGGGCAATCTGGAACGAGATGGTCACTGTTTAAAAATAAGGAGTCACCCATTTAAGACTGAGTTGAGGAGAATTTATTTCTCTCAGAGGGTGGGAAGTCTCTGGAACTCTCTTTATCAAAAGGTTGTGGAAGCAGAGAGCGGGATTTTCCAATCATGCTCATCCCAAAACTGGAAAATCCTAATCAAGCTCAATGGACATTTGCATGGTCCTGTCCCTTAGTGGGTGGGACAGGGAAACTGAATAGTTTTAAGGCAGAGGCAGATAGAGTCTTGATTAACAAGGGGGTGAAAGATTATTGGGGGTAGACAGGAAAGTGGAGTTGAAATTACTATCAGATCAGCCATGATATTACTGAATGGGGGGGGGGGGGGCACAGACTGGGGGGGATGAATGGCCTATTCCTAATTGGTATGTTCTATCCATCAGAGTGCCCCACCAGCTTTTCTTTGGTAGGGGTGGGGGAGGACTAACATGTTTAGGGTTAACTCGCGGTGGAAATATTTTTACCGTTGAGTACAGCTTGACAATGTAATGTGACCATAATGTGACCAACATAATATGACCGCGTCTGCTTGGGTCTCCTCTGGGTGCTCTGGTTTCCTCCCACAGTCTAAAGATGTGTAGGTTAGGTGGATCGACCATACTAAATTGCCCCTTAGTGTCACGGGGACTAGCTAAGGTGAATGTATGGGGTTCTGGGGATAGGGCCTGGGTGGGTTGTGGTTGGTTCAGACTTGATGGGCCGAATGGCCTCCTTCTGCAGTGTAGGGTTCTATGGTAACGCTAGAAGCTCTACGTGACTTCAAGTCCTGTTCGCTTGAGCGAGAGAGGGAGAAAGACAGAGAGAGCTCTCCCTTTCCTCAGAGCACAGATCCTGCTGGAATATAGACGTCATTCCGAATTCACTGCATGCAACTCCAATCTCATTTCCACACACGGGATTAGTGCTAAATCTGCTGCCTGTAATCAGTGCACAAGGACAAGGGGGGCAAATGGAAATTGGGTGGGGGGGGAGGGAGGCGAGAAGGGGGCAATAAGGCTGCTAACTCCATTCATCTACTGCAGAAAGCCCCCGCCTCTGAGACCCCAACACCCTCTCCCGGCAATGTGACACATCATTTCCCTCTTACGAATCCACATCCGTACACCTGTAAACGGACACTTATTTGGTAAGTATACGCACCCATTCATGCATATATTTCAGCTAGAATTCCATACACACACATAGATACAGCAAACACGCATCCCTTCACTTGTAACGAAAAAAAAGAGCAGTTTTTCTCCGGCTTCTTTGAAATAATCAAGCCACGCAATCGGTTCATATTGCAATATATTTTTTTGTGTTATTCCAGGATATTCAGTATACAATACAAAACGAAACATTATTTATAATATCCCAACAATTGGCACATTTGACAGCTAGCCCTCCCCCCCCCCTTTGTTGCTGAGGAAAAAATGTACATTCAGATAAAGACAGAATGGGATTCTGCTGATGAAATGTGCAAACTAAAACACGGTACTGATTGGAAAACATCAGCACCAAGGAGAACTGCCTCTGTCTGTCTGTCGACACTCCACCCATGTCTGTCTCGGCGCTCAGGAATACTGCCGTGGTCACCGTTTCCCCAAATGGGAAAATAAATAAACTTGTATGTATATATATATTTATATATATTAAAATCCACACCTATCTACATTCGTCATTTTGGGGCGCCATATCACCAACCTCACACAGCCCACAATGGAATACAACAGGGTAAATGTTTCTCGGGTATTTTTTTGTTAATATTTGGCATGCATCATTTGCTTTCGTTCCGACCCCCGCAAAAAGAAACCTGAAAATGAGACAATAATCACCTCTGATACTGTGATTCACACCACAATTGGAAACAAACTGTTTTTTTAAAAAACAAAAGAAACACGCACATTGCAGTGAAACGCTTTGAGTTCCCTCCCTTCCCCCCTCTTTTTGCCTAACTCGTTATTAAAATCTGCGCCAATCTTGACTGGTTTCTGGGACATTATTGATTAATTATTTTACTCCCTCTCGCACACACACACACACACACACACTGTTCCCAGATCCCAGTCCCATTTGTTTTGGGACTGCAGTCATTCTCACTGGGATTAATATTAGACGTTTGATATTTTCCCCCCTTCCCATGAAATCTTGTCTCTATACATATATAACATATATCACACACACACACACACCCTGCTCCCAGGTCCCAGTCCCATTTGTTTTGGGACTGCAGTCATTCTCACTGGGATTAATATTAGACGTTTGATATTTCGCCCCCCTTCCCATGAAATCTTGTATCTATACATATATAATATATATCACACACACACACACCCTGCTCCCAGGTCCCAGTCCCATTTGTTTTGGGATTGCAGTCATTCTCACTGAGATTAATATTAGACGTTTGATATTTTTCCCCCTCTTCCCATGAAATCTTGTCTCTATACATATATATCACACACACACACCCTGTTCCCAGATCCCAGACCCATTTGTTTTGGGACTGCAGTCATTCTCACTGGGATTAATATTAGACGTTTGATATTTTTTCCCCTCTTCCCATGAAATCGTGTCTCTATACATACGTAATATATCACACATACACACACACACACACCCTGTTCCCAGATCCCAGTCCCATTTGTGTTGGGACTGCAGTTGTTCTCACTGGGATTAATATTAGACGTTTCATATTTTCCCCTTTTCCCATGAAATCTTGTCTCTATACATTTATAATATATATCACACACACACACACACACACACATACACACACACCATGAAGCGTCTAACGGTCCAAGTTAATGATATACTGTCCATTGGAGTCTCTGTTGCTGGATTCGTTCTTCAAGTCTTGAAAAACCTCTGTGAAGTAATGAGGGTCGGAGTTAATCTGAAGCATTTTGGCACTCATTCGGCCAATGATAGCTAGACACCTGTCCCAGAATATCTCCTTGTTGGCTTCGACCAAGAAGGGCTTGAGAGGGTAGGAGATCTCGTTGCCCATGTAGGAGTAAGCCAGGTAGAGGCAGGTGAGGAAGGTGGCTTGAAGCTCGAAGTCGCTGCCAATCTCCCCGTCCACCACCTCCCGGCAGAGCAGGTAGACAAACACCACGTTGGCCGGGGTAATGAAGCCCTGGTCTTGCCAGCCCTGGATCAGCAGCGAGCGGTCCACGTTGCGGAACCACAGCACCGCCTCGTTGGAGTTGAGATGCTTGAGGCGGTAGCAGCGGCGGCAGAGGAAGTGGCCCAGGCAGCGGAGGAGCTCGCCGGTGGAAGCCTGCACCACCACCCGGCGCGGGGAGCTCAGGCTGCGGCTGCTGGCTTGCTTCTGCACCGAGCCCAGCTGGCGGCCGGGCACCACGGGCACAGGCACCGGGATGGGGGCACTGGGGGCTCGCTGCTGCTGCTGCTGCTGCTGCCCGGGGCAGCTCCCAGGCTCGCCTCCAGCCGGCCCGGGGCACGACTTCTTCAGGTTCTCGCTGTTGAGTTGCTTCACCGGGTCGTTGTTGGTGAGCGGAGCCCCCAGGGTCGGGTTCACCTTCTTGGCATTCTTCTTCTTGGCCGAGGCGGCCACCAGACGCTTCCAGGTCAGGGCAGAGATCAGCACTGAGGAGTGCTTCTTCAGCCCCTTGTCCTTGGCACTCTTCCCCCCGTCCTCCACCGAGCCCCCTTTGCCCTTGGGCTCCGGGGACAGCGACAGCACCGTGCCCATGTCTAGATTGTGGAGCCTGGCTTTGAGTAGCAGAGAGAGACAAGAGATCCCAGGGAATTGCCCCCTTTGCACTCACAGCATTGGACTCCGCTGTGGGGACTGCGGGCAAAGGAGGGAGGGAGGGTTAAATGGGATGGGGTAAAGGGGCTGGGTAAAAGGGGGAGGAAGGGGAAACTGGATGCAGGTCTTGCAAGATGCCTCCAGCCTCAGTGGGAAGCTGCAGACCCCCCCCCTTCCCTCTGCTCATCCACCTGGCTCAATGCATCAGGCCAGTGATGGGCAGAAAGTCCAGCCAATCACTTCAGGCAGCCTCCACAGGGTTGAGCCAATCCCCTTCATACTGGAGGCAAACTCACCAATCAGATTGGAGCGACACCGCAAGAGACAACTGATTGACATCAGATTCATCCAATCAATGGAAGAAGAGACAATGACCCAAATAAACCCCCTCCCAATCCAATCAGATCTCAGCTAGCTACAACCATCAGCCAATCAGAGAGGACGACTACACTGATAGGCAGCACCAGTGACCAATAGCTTGCGAAATCTCAAGGCAAGGGGGCGGGGCAGATTGCTTGGCTGGCCTTGTCATTGGTTGAATTCTCTGTGTTGCTTTATGAGGGGCACCAATGATGAAAATAATTGCTGGTTAGGTTTTGCAAAGAGGCTTTCTCGGGTTATTGGTTTACAGAGTGCTGGAGGATTAATAACAGTGAGTCAAGCGGTGTCAGAGGAAAGATTAATGTCTATACATAGGGGTAGTAATCTCTCAAAAAAAAGAGTTGATGCATGCATTAACGCGCTTTTTAGTTGAAGTGGCAAAGTCCTATACAGTGAAACTCCCACTGCAATTGAATAGACCCTAATGCTGTTCCAAAACAGATCACAGTGTGTTCAGCCCAATACAATAACAACAACTGAATCACAGAATGGTTGCAGCACAGAAGAGTCTTTTCGGCCCGTCACACCCATGCTGACTCTCAGAGCAACTCATCCAGTCCATTCCTTTTCACCACAGTCCTGCGCTATTTTTATTCTTAAGATAATAATCGAATTCTCTGCTGAAGACCTTGATTCAATCGGTCACAACCGGGCAGATCAGGAGGCTTTCTCAGCAAATTTGGCATGTCCACTTAACACACTCCCACCATTGGGAACATTCTTCTTCCATCTGCCCTGTCTAACACTGATAGAATTTCATAGGTTTCTATGAGATTCTCTCTCACTCTTCTAAATTCCAGTGAATATAATGCTAACCATCTTAGTCTCTCCTCTGACCATCTTTTACAGATGTGTCATAGAAAGCAGCCTTTCTGGATGTATCATAGCTTGGGTATGGCTCCTGCTCTGACCAAGACCACAAGGAACTACAAAGGATTGTGATTGTAGCCCAGTCCATCACACAAGCCAGCCTCCCATCCATTGACTCTATCTGCACTTCCCGCTGCCTTGGAAAAGCAGCCAGCATTATTAAGGACCCCAGACATTCTCTCTTCCACCTTCTTCCATCAGGAAAGAGATACAAAAGTCTGAGGTCACGTACTAACCAACACACGAACAGCTTCTTCCCTGCTGCCATTAGACTTTTGAATGGACTTACCTTATATCAAGTTGATCTTTCTCTACACCCTAGCTATGACTGTAACACTACCTTCTGCACTCTCTCCTTTTCTTCTCTCCTGTGTACTCTATGAACGGTATGTCTGTTTGTATAGCGCACAAGAAACAATACTTTTCACTGAATACCAATGCATGTGATAATAACAAAACAAATAAAAAATGCTGATATTTAGATTGTGGCTTTAATGTAATAAATCATCCCAAAGTGTTTCACAGCAGCGTTATCAAACCAAACATCACACTGAGCCTTAGTCTTATGGCACAGAGAGATGGTCCTGCAGTCCATTATGTCTGCAACAGGCATTAAGCACCTTTTTATTCTAGCTACATCTATTCAAGCTGTGCTGAACTATGGAAAGAAATAGATAGGCCAGGTGACCAGGAGAGAACCAGGAAATGGTATTGGTGAACAGTTACATAGAAACATTGGAGCAGGAGTAGGCCATTCTGCCCTTCGAGTCTGCTTCGCCATTCATTATGATCATGGCTGATCATCCAAAACAGTAACCTATTCCCGTTTTCCCCCCAAAATCTTTTAATCCCTTTAGCCCCAAGAACTATTTCTAGCTCCTTCTTGAAAATCTACAGGCCAGAATTTTACCACCCCCCCCCCCACCCCCACGGGAATTGGAGCAGATTAGGGGTGGAACATGGAAAGGTCTGTTGACCTTGGATGGGACTTTACAGTTTCAGGATAACCATGGACATAAAATCCCACCCACGATGTTTTGGCCGTAACTGCTTTTTGTGGTAGTGAACTCCACAGGTTCACCACCCTCATTTCTCCTCATCTCTGTCCTAAATGCTCTGTTCTATAACCTCAGATTGTGATCCCTGTTTCTGGACACTCCCACCATTGGGAACATTCTTCTTCCATCTACCCTGTCTAACACTGTTAGAATTTCATAGGTTTCTATGATATCCCCTCTCACTCTTCTAAATTCCAGTGAATATAATGCTAACCATCTTAGTCTCTCCTGATATATCAGTCCCGCCATCCCAGGAATCAGTCTGGTAGTGCGGTGGAACCTGAATGATTGATTGGTTTCAAGAAGGTGTTAGATATATTTGTCATAAAAAAAGGGAGAAGGGGATATGGGGAACAGAGGGGGAGGTGGATTTGAGACCAGGGAGAGATCAGCCATGATCTGATTGAATGGCGGAGCAGGCTCGAAGGGCTGAATTTGCCAACTTCTGCTCCTAATTCCTATGTTCCTATGTTGCCACGTAAACATTCTCTGCACTCTGTCTATAACAAGAATATCCTTCCTCAGATAAAGAGACCAAAACTCCACACAATATCGCAGGTGTGGCCTCACCAAGGCCTTGTATAATTGCAGTATGATATCACTGCTCCTGTACTCAAACCCTCTCAAACCCAATATATCATTTACCTTCTTCACTGCCTGTTGCACCTGCATGCTTACTTTCAGCGACTGGTGTATGAGGGCACCCGGGTCTCATTGCATGTCCCCGTCTCCTAACTTATAGACATTCAAATAATTTGTCTTCCTGTTTTTTACTACCAAAGAGGACAAACTCACATTTATCCACATTATACCGCATCTGCCACACATTTGCCCATTCACTCAATTTGTCCTGAAGCGCCTCTGTATCCATAGCCTCCATAGAATTGTTACAGTCTAGAAGGGGGCCATTTAGCCCATCAAGTCTGCATCCATTCTTGGAAAGAACATCTTGCTCAGGTCCACAATACTACCCTGCCACCCGCCCTATCCTCAAAACCCTGTGTGTTTACCATGGTTAATCCACCTAACTTGCACATCTTTGGACTGTGGGAGGAAACTGGAGCACCCGGAGGAAACCCAGACAGACACAGGGAGAACATGCAGACTCCACACAGATATTTACCCAAGGCTGGAATCAAACCCAGTTCCCTGGTGCTGTGAGACAGCAGTGCCAATCACTATGCCACTATGCCACCCATGGCTCCTTCTCACAGCTCACCCTCCCACCCAGCTTTGTGTCATCGGCAAATTTGGAGATATTACACTTAGTTCTGTGATCTAAATGATTAATATATCTGGTGAATAACGGGGGGATGGTTCCCAGCTCTGACCCCTGCAGTACTCCGCTAGTCACTGCCTGCCATTTGGAAATTGACTCATTTATTCCTGTCTGCCAACCAGTTTTCTATCCACCTCAATACACTAACCCCAATTTTATGCAATTTAATTTTACACAATAATCTCAATGTTAAAAGTCCAAATAAGCCACATCCCTCTCATCAACTCTGCCACTTACATCCTTGAAGATTTTCTGTAGATTTGTCAAGCATGATTTCTCTTTCATAAATCCATCCTGTTACTATTTTCCAAGTGTTCTGCTATTAATTCTTTTAAATGGACAGTAGCATTTTCCCCACTACTGATATCGGGCTGACTGGTCTATAATTCTGTTTTCAGCATATCTTAGCTACCCTCCAATCCATAACATCTGTTCCAGAATCTATAGAGTACTGGAAGATGACCATCAATGCATCCACTATTTCCAGAGTCACTTCCTCAAGTACTCTGGATTGTGGGCTCTCAGGCCCTAGGGATTTACTGGCTGTCAATCCCATCAATTTTCCCAAAACCATTTTCCTTCTAATCCTGATTTCCTTCAATTCCTCCCTGTCATTATACTCTGTGTTCCCCAACATTTCTGGTATGTTATTTGTGATCTCCTGTGTAAAGACAGAACCCAAGTATGTTTTTAGTTGGTCTGCCATTTCTTTGTTCCCCATTATAAATCCCTTTGTTTCTGACTGTAAGGGCCCTACATTTGTCTCCACCAATTGTTTTCTCTTCACATACCTATAGTTTTACAGTCAACTCACTCCAGTAATCTATCTTCCCCTTCTTAATTATTTCTTTTGCCCTCCTTTGCTGAATTCTAAACTGCTCCCAATCCCCAGCTCTGCTGTTTATTTTTTGATTAATTTGGTTATGGTGACACAGTGGCACATAGTTTGCACTGCTGCCTCACAGCACCATGGACCCGGGTTCAAGTCTGCCCTCGGGTCACTGTCTATGTGGAGTTTGCACATTCACCCTGTGTCTGCATGGGTTTCCTCTGGGTGCTCCGGTTTCCTCCCATGGTCTGAAAGATGTGCTGGCCATGCTAAATTCCACCCCCCCAGTGTACCCGAACAGGCGCAGGAGTGTGGCGACTAGGGGATTTTCACAGTAACCCCATTGCAGTGTTAATATAAGCTTACTTGTGACTAGTAAATCAAGTTTAGTTTGTACACCTCTTCCTTGGATTTCCTATTTAAACCATGGCCACTGTTCCCATTTTAGTTCTGCACCATTCAGAAATAAACAACCGCTGAAGTTCACCCCATGTGTGCTTTGAATGTTCACCATTGTCTATTCACTGTCACCCCTTTACGTAACATTCCCCAATCCATCATAGCCAACTCGCATCTCATACCATCAGAGTTTCCTTTATTTAGATTCCAGACCGTAGTCTCAGAACTAACAATGTCACTCTCCATCTTGATAAAGAATTCTATCATTTTATGGTCACCCATCCCAAAGGGGTTCCACAAAACTAGATTGCCAATTATTCCTTTCTAATTACAGAATACCCAGGCTAGGATGGCCTGTTCTCTCATTGGTTCCTCAGCATATTAGTTCAGAAAACCATCCCGGACATATTCCAGGAATTCCTCCCCTATGGCATTGTGCCGAATTTAATTTACCCAATCTAAATACAGATTAAATCACCGATAATAATTACTGATGTTTCTTCATCACATGCATCCATAATTTCCAATTTAATGCCATCCCCAATATCACCGCTATAGTTTGGGGGTCTACATATATCCCACTAATATTTTTTACCCCTTACCATTTCTCAGCTCTACCCATACAGATTCCACATCATTGAAGTGAATACCTTTTGTCACTATTGCGTTGATTTCCCCTTTAGCCAGCAATGCAATCCCACCTTTTTGTCTGTCCTTCCTAAATCCAGAATACCCCCAGATGTTTAGTTCCCATCCCTGGTCAACCTCCAGCGATGCCCCTGGGTTGATCTTGGACGATTCATAGTGGAGTTTCTCAGCCAGAAGGACTCTTTCTGACGTACATCAATGACCTGGATGTTGGTGTATGAGGCGCAATTTCAATATTTGCAGATGACACAAATATGGATGTGAACTGTAGGGAGGATAGTCCAGAACTTCAACAGGCTATAGATAGGTTAGTGGAGAAGTGCAGAGAAATTTTTTGCAGAGAAATATGAAGTGATTGATTCTGTTAGGAAGAATATGGAGGGACAATATAAAATGAAGGCTACAATCCTAAAGGGGGTGCAGAACTAAGGAATATCTGCAGAGCAATCACTACAGGTGGCAGGACAGGTTCAGAAATCAGTTAAGTTTAGTTTGTTTATTAGTGTTTCAATAGGCTTACATTAACAGTTCAATGAAGTTACTGTGAAATTCCCCTAGTCGCCACACTCCAGTGCCTGTTTGGGTACGCTGAGGGAGAATTTAGCGTGGCCAATGCACCTAACCAGCATTTCTTTCAGACTACGGGAGGGAACTGGAGCACCCAGAGGAAACCCACATAGACACCGGGAGAATGTTCAAACTCCACGCAGACACTGACCCAAGCTGGGAATCGAACCCAGGTCCCTGGCTGTCTGAGGCAGCAGTGCTAACCACTGTGCCACCCCATCATGCCACCCAAGGGGCTTTTCCAATGGGGACATTGAATACAAAAGCAAAATAATCACGTTAAACTTGTCAAAAACATTGATTTAGCCTCAACTGGAGTATTACTTCCATGGGTACCTCACTTCAGGAAGGATGTGAGGGCATTAGAGAGCGTACAGAAAGAAATCAGAAGAATGGTTTGAGGAATGAGGAAATTCAGTTACATTCATAGACTGTAGAAACTGGGACTGTTCTCCTTGGGGAAGAGATCATTGAGGGGAGATTTGATTGAGGTATTCAAACTGATGAGGACTCTGGACAGAATTGCTTGGGAGAAACTGTTCCTAATGGTGGAATAATCATGAACAAGAGAGCATATATTTAAGTAAATTGACAAAATAAGCAATGGCAACATGAAAAGAAACTTTTTTATAACCAGGGTTCAGGGTAAACACAGTCCTCTTAGAGTGAAGGGCAAGGCTGAAAGAAGTAGGGGACCTTGGACGACTGGGGATATTGAGGCACTGGTCAGGAAGGAGAAGGAGGCAGATGACATGCAGAGGCAGCTGGGATCAAGTGGATAGCTTGAAGAGTATGGGCGTGTAGGAGTACAGTTAAGAAAGAAATCAGGAGCGCAAAAAGGGGACATAACATTGTTTTGGTAGATAAGGCAAAGGAGAATCCAAAGAGCTTCTACAAAGGCCAAAAAAGTAAACAGGGAGAGAGTAGGACCTCTTAAGGATCAACGAGGTCATCTATGTGCGGATCCACAAGAGATGGATGAAATCATAAATGAACATTTCTCACCAGTATTTACTATTGAGAAAAGCATGGATGGAAGGGGACTTGGAGATATAAACAGTGATGCCTTGAGGAGTGTACATATAAGTGAGAAGGAGGTGCTGGAACTCTTAAAGCGCATCAAGGTAGAGAAATCCCCAGGACCTGATGAACTGTATACCAGGACATTGTGGGAAGCTAGGGAGGAAATTGTAGGTCCCCTAGCAAAGATATTTGAATCATTGATAGTCACGGGTGAGGTGCCTGAAGATTGGAATGTGATAAATGTTATGCCTTTGTTTAAAAAGAGCTGCAGGGAAAGACCTGGGACTACAGGCCAGTGAGCCTCATATCTGTGGTGGATAAGTTGATGGAAGGTATTTTGAGAGACAGGATCTACAGGTATTTAGAGACGCAAGGACTAATTAGGGACAGTCAGCATGGCTTTGTGAGTGGGAAATCATGTCTCACAAATTTGACTGAGTTTTTTTGAAGAGATAACCAAGAAGTAGATGAGGGCAGTGCAGTTGATCTTGTCTACATGGACTTTAGCAAGACCTTTGACAAGATACCATATGGTAGGTTGTTGCATAAGATTAAATCTCACAGGATCCAAGGTGAGATAGCTAAATAGATACAAAATTGGCTTGATGACAGAAACCAATGTGTGGTTCGAAAGGGTTGTTGTTCAAACTGGAGACCTGTAACCAATGGTGTGCCTCAGAGTTTGGTACTGGGTCCACTGTTAGTTGTCATTTATACTACTGATTTGGATGAGAATATAGGAGGCATGGTTAGTAAGTTTGCAGATGACACCAAGATTGGTGACATAGTGGACAGCGAAGAAAGCTATCTTGGTTTGCAACAGGATCTTGATCATAAGAACATAAGAAATAGGAGCAGGAGTAGGCCATCTAGCCCTTCGAGCCTGCCCCGCCATTCAGTAAGATCATGGCTGATCTGAAGTGGATCAGTTCCACTTTCCCGCTTTCTCCCCATAACCCTTAATTCCCTTGTCTATCAGAAATCAATCTACCCATGACTTAAATATATTCAACAAGGTAGCCTCCACCACTTCAATGGGCAGAGAATTCCAGAGATTCACCACCCTTTGAGTGAAGAAGTTCCTCCTCATCTCCATTCTAAACTGCACCCCCCCACTTATTTTGAGGCTGTGCCTCTCGTTCTGAGTTCAATTGGGCCAGTGGGCTGATGAATGACAGATGAATCTTAATTTAGATAAATGCGGGCTGATGCATTTTGGTGGATTGAACCAGGTCAGGACTTACTCAGTTAATGATAGGGCGTTGGGGAGAACAAAAAGATTTAGGAGTACAGGTTCATAGCTCCTTGAAAGTGGAGTCACAGGTGGACAGAGTGGTGAAGAAGGCATTCAGCATGCTTGGTTTCATTGGTCAGAACATTAAAGTGGGGATGCTGGCGTTGGACTGGTGTAAGCACAATAAAAAGTCTCACAACACCAGGTTAAAGTCCAACAGGTTTCCAGTTGGACAACCTGTTGGACTTTAACCTGCTATTGGGAGACTTCTTACAGAACTTTGAATACAGGAGGTGAGATGTCTTGTTGAAGTTGTACAAGAAATTGGTAAGGCGACACTTGGAATACTGTGTACAGTTCTGGCCACCCTATTATAGAAAGGATATTATGAAACCAGAAAGATTGCGGAAAAGATTTATTAGGATGCTATCGGGACTTGATAGTTTGAGTTATAATGTGAGGCTAGATAGGCTGGGACTTTTTTCTTTGGAGCGTAGGGGGCTGAGGGGTGATCTTATAGAGGTCCATAAAATAATGAGGGGCACAGATCAGCTAGATAGTCAATATCTTTTCCCAAAGGTAGGGGAGTCTAAAACTAGAGGGCATAGGTTTATAGAGAGAGGAGAGAAATAGAAAAGTGGTCAGAGGGGCAATGTTTTTTATATGGAGGGTGGTGAGTGTCTGAAACAAGATGCCAGAGGTAGTAGTAGAATTTTGGGGTACAATTTTGTCTTTTAAAAAGCATTTACATAGTTTCTTGGTTAAGATGGGTATAGTAGGATATGGGCCAAATATGGGCAATTGTGACTAGCTCAGGGGTTTAAAAAAAGGGCGGCATGGACAAGATTCAAGCTTTCAGCAGGAAATTGGGTCATTCTCTGAGAAGGAAAATGTGCAGCTTAACGAGGAGAAGGCAAGAGAGTGGCACAAGGTGAGTTGCTTCTTCAGAGACCTGGGTTCAATTCTGGCCTTGGGTAACTGTCTGTGTGGAGTTTACACATTCTCCCGTGTCTGTCTGGGTTTCACCTGGGTGCTCCGGTTTCCTTCCACAGTCCAAAGATATGCAGCTAAGGTGGATTGACCATGCTAAATTGACCTTTAGTGTTCCGAGATGTTTAGGTTAGGTGGATTGCCCATAGTAAACATGCAGGGTTATGGGGATAGGGCGAGTGGGAGTGGGCATTGTGGGCCTGAGAAAGATGTTCTTTCCGAGAGTGGGCACAGACTTGACGGGCTACATAACCTCCTTCTGCACTGTGAGAATTCCATGGAGGTTATGGATACAGAGGCACTTCAGTGTGTTTTGGACAAGTTGAGTGAATGGGTAAATGCATGGCAGATGCAGTGTAATGTGGATAAATGGGAGTTCATCCACTTCGGTTGAAGAAACAGGAAGACAGTTTATTTGGTGTGTGACAGCTCATCCACAATTCCCCAGGCTTCCTGATGTGCCTTTACCAGCTTTGGCGTGAACGAACCTTGAAACCTGGCATCTGGCTTGGGGCCAGCTACAACCTCACCTCCGACAGACTTCCATGTGCCCAAGCCCTCGAATGTGCCCACCACCACCTGGTGTGATGCAATGTAATGTAGCGTTCATTTACTAGTCACATGTAAGGCTTACATTAACACTGCAATGAAGTTACTGTGAAAATCCCCGAGTCGCCACAGTCTGCCGCCTGTTCGGGTCAATGCACCCTAACCAGCACGTCTTTCAGGCGGTGGGAGGGAATGGAGCACCCGGAGGAAACCCACGCAGACATGGGGAGGACGTGCAGACTCCACACAGACAGTGACCCAAGCCGGGAATTGAACCCGGGTCCCTGTCGCTGTGAAGCAGTAGGGCTAACCCGCTGTGCCACCGTGCTGCCCATCTGCATCACGTGGTGATGTGCATCACGCTGATGTGATGTCCTCACCAGTCAGCGAGCCAGCAGGCTCAGCAGTAATAGGACCCACCAGGGTGATAGCCTCGGTGTTGGGTGGCTTGTGTGGTTGACACCTGTGCTGATTCACTGGTGCTGTCCACAGAGGATTCAGAAGTGCCCACTCACCTGACGAAGGAACAGCGTTCCGAAAGCTAGTGGCGTTTACTACCAAATAAACCTGTTGGACTTTAACCTGGAGTTTTGAGACTTCTTGCTCGGAGGATTCCCCAGGGCCTGCCTCCGAGGTGTGCTCTGTGGTGTCCATGGGAGTTGGTTCCCGAGTTGGGGGGGCACGGAGGGAGGGTAACACCAGAAGGGTTCCAGCACTCTAAGAATGAACACACATTAGAGGAAGGGAGGGAAAGCAGCCCACACAGCCTGGCACTTAGGTCAAAGAAGAGTAAGGAATAGGTTTCAGCTGATACGTGCGTGCCGGAAGCTGACCTGGCTGTCGTTCTATCAGTGTCCCCCCTCCTGCCAGCTCCAGGGCATGCTGCTCATACACTCTGAACACCCGCAGCTCTGGGACACCTCTCATGGCGATTGTGTGCAGTTTTCTCCTGTGGGGACATTAGAGGGACTGATGTACGGAAGGGCATGGGGTACAATGTGTGTCAGGGTTGGGGAGCTCGTGTTGGCTGTTTTGGGGAAATGGGTCCATACTGGGGTGGGGGGGGAGGGGGGGGCGCGTGCCGCAGGGTTTGGAGACAGTACTGGAGGGGCGGGGGTGGGGGGGAGGAGAGACTGCCTTAAGGTGTCTGGAGTTGGTTTGACATTGTAAGCACAGCATGTGTACAGGTTTCAGGATGGGATGCACACCCACCTTGCTGCCTGGAGAATGTTGCTCACTTTCTTGCCGCACTCCTCTCCGGACCAATGGGTCAGAGTTCCGGCATTTACAACCGCTGTAACTGCCTCCCACAATGCACTCGCTGGGTGGCCCCCTTGAACGACGGCCCTGAGTTGGGGGGGGTGGGTACAGCAGCTGGCACCTCTCCTCCACTGTGCCCACGGGCAGTCCTGTGCAATTTAGGTTGGGACAGCACAGTGGTTAGCACTGCTGCCTCACAGCACCAGGGACCCGGGTTCGATTCTCGGCTGAGGTCACTGTCTGTGTGGAGTCTGCACGTTCTCCCCGTGTCTGCGTGGGTTCCCTCCAGGTGCTCCAGTTTCCTCCCACAGAGACGTGCTGGTTAAGTGCATTGACCCGAACAGGTGCCAGAGTGTGGCGACTGGGGGAATTTCACAGTAACTTCATTACTGTGTTAAAGTAAGCCTTACTTGTGACTAATAAATAAATAAGCTTATAAACATAGAACATCGAACAGTATAGCCCTTGATGTTGTGCCGAGCTATGTCCAAACCCAAGATCAAGCTATCCCACTCCCTATTTAAATTTTAAACTTATTTAAAGTTTCAGAAAATCTGGGACCACATTTCTTTGCCGCCATCTTCCTGACATGACTGCCTCTGAGTCCAGCCTGCCCCTCTACCGCGGCTATGTTCGTGGCCAAGTGTCCCTGGAGAGGGAGCATGCGGTATCCACAGGCGCAGTTGATGCCTTCTGTGCCCGCTGGGCACCACAGGGGTTGATGTGTGTTATAGACCCTTACAATCACATTTTGATTTAATGTTTTAAGTTTCCTTTGGACTTTGGTTTCTGTTTGGGCCGTTCCCCCCTACCTTTTTTGGGGGGCAGCCCCTCTTAATTTGTCCCTAAGTTAATTTGAGTTCATTTACTTGTTGGGTACATGAAAAGAACTGCCTATGAGTCCATAATTGCAGCTTATAAACAGTTCTGCCTTGTTAAGGGAGTTCAGGTGCAGTCAGTTTGGGCCAGTCGTGAGCCTATTAGTTTAATCTCATATGCAGGCTGCCTGGTTTCAATAGAGAGTGAGCTACTTCCAACGTTGCTGATTGGGTGAACTCAACAAGGTACAGGGTCCATGGGGGGAGGGGGTGCAATGCTCATGGATCCCACTCAACAAAGGGGAATGCTCACAGGGTGGGACTGTGCATGGCAGTACAGCGCTGTGCATGTGAAGTTGGGGGGAATGGAGAGGCTGGGAGGCCAGTGACGTCTGGGTCAATGAGCGATGGGGAAGTCAGTGATTTTCTTGTGGGGGGTAGGGGAATAAGAGGCCAGCAATGTCCATGGGGAGAGTGAGAGGGTGGGCAGTGATGATTTGATTTGATTTATTATTGTCACATGTATTAGCATGCAGTGAACAGTACTGTTTTTTGTGTGCTATACAGATAAAGCATACTGTTTATGGAGAAGGAAACGAGAGACTGTAAAATGTAGTATTACATTCATAGCTAGGGTGCAGAGAAAGATCAGCTTAGTGCAAGGTAGGTCCATTCAAAAGTCTGACAGCAGCAGGGAAGAAGCTGTTCTTGAGTCGATTGGTAGGTGATCTCAGACTTTTATATCATTCACCCGATGGAGGAAGGTGGAAGGGGGGATGTCCGGGGTGCGTGAGGTCCTTAATTACGCTGGCTGCTTTGCCGAGGCAGCGGGAAGTGTAGACAGGTGGCTGGGAGGCTGGTTTGTGTGACGGATTGGGCCACATTCATGACCTTTTGTAGTTCCTTGTGGTCTTGGCAGAGCAGGAGCCCATACCGAGCTGTGATACAACCAGAAAGAATGCGATCTCCCAAAGATCCCCGCAAGTGCGGGGGCTCGTTCAGCGCGCAGATTTCAGCCCCTCCAGTGGGAATAAGCCCCGCCCCAGGAATTATCGCTACTGCCCTCTGCAGCGCACAGAGCGTGGGAGATTCATTTTGAAAATCCTGCTGAAAAAAGCCAGCGTGCTGTACTCCAGGTTTTGCACGAATTCAACACTTAGATTTTTTTTTGGGGGGGGGGGGAAATTGCCCCTGTGATTTTCTCAGTTCGGGGCACTGTCTAAATTCCCTCATCCTGGAACACAATGCTGCAACAATGCGGGAGCTTGCCAAATATCTGTGTTTCCAGTAAATCACTAATGGATCTGCTTTACATAACGCCCCGGGGAGGCATCATCACTCAGTGCTGCTGAGAGGGGGCCTGCAGACAATGGGAGTAAAACTCTGCATCGACTGAGAAAGAGCAATTTAGCTGCAAATGGCACCAATTAATTCAGGAAGAATTGAAGCCTGCTTGGAAGGTGTCAATCTTTCAGAATTCGAAACTCTGCATGATTTGTGATGAGCCTCTGAAAGTCCAGCAAGGTGAGAAGTGCAGTTATCAAACACAGTCAGGCAGCACCGAGGGAGACTGTTCGACCCACCGTGCCAACTCTTCCCAGGCAACAGTGAGTGGCACTCCTGCTTCTGAGTTCATAGAATACCATATTGCAAGAACTAGGGGCAGGAGTAGGCCATTTGGCCCCTCGAGTCTGCTCCGCCTTCACTAGAATAAAGAACAAAGAACGGTACAGCACAGGAACAAACCCTTTGGCCCTCCAAGCCTGCACCGATCACGTTGTCCTATCTGGGCCAACTGCCTGTATCTCTCTATTCCCCGTCTGTTCATGTGTCTATCCATGATAAATGTCACTAACATGTCTGCCTCAACCACCTCACTTGGCAGTGCGTTCCAGGCCCCCAACTCCCTCTGTGTAACAAAACGTCCCCCCTGAACATCTCTACTGAACCTTTCCCCAGCCTTGAAATTGTGCCCCCTTTACAACTGTCATTTCCGCTCTGGGAATAAGATCATGGCTGATCTTTTCGTGGACTCAGCTCCACTTATCCACTCCACTGCGAAAGGATACATTGGCCTTGGAGGAAGTGCAGAGAAGGTTCACCAGGCTGATACTGGAGATGAGGGGAGTTAGTCTATGAAGAGAGATTGAATAGCTTGGGTCTGTACTCGCTGGAGTTTAGAAGGCTGAGGGGGGGTCTTATAGAGACTTACAAGATAATGAAGGGGATGGATAGGGTAGAGGTAGAGAGATTCTTCCCGCTTAGAAAGGACAGCAGGACTAGAGGGCACAGCCTCAAGATAAGCGGGGGGGGGGCAGTTTAGATCAGAGTTGAGGAGGAACTTCTTCACTCAAAGGGTGGTGAATCTCTGGAATTCTCTGCCCTTTGAAGTGGTGGAGGCTACCTTGCTGAATATATTTAAGTCACGGGTAGATAGGTTTCTGATAGACAGGGGAATTAAGGGTTATGGGGAGAAAGCGGGAAAGTGGAACTGATCCACTTCAGATCAGCCATGACCTTACTGAATGGCGGGACAGGCTCGAAGGGCTAGATGGCCTACTCCTGCTCCTATTTCTTATGTTCTTACCTGCCCGCTCACCATATCCCTTAATTCCTTGACTGTTCCAAAATCTGTCTTTGGCTTAAAAACATTCAACAAGATGACCTCAACTGCTTCACTGGGCAGGGAATTCCACAGATTCACAACCCTTTGGGTGAAAAAGTTCCTCCTCAACTCAGTCCTAAATCTGTTCCCCCTCATTCTGCCCCCTAGTTCTGGTTTCACCCACCAATGGAAACAACCTCCCTGTGCAGGTTTGGGGTTGTGTGGCCCTCTCACTCTGAATCTGAGCTACCCTCACACATTCTGATGCGAATCAGCCATTATCCCTCCATTCAGTAAGTGGAATGCGCATAAAGTGCACCACAAAAATTGTGTCTAATTAGCATTTGAGTATTTTAGCACCTCCTCAGGCAGGTTCAAATGATGTTAATCAGCAGTTAGGAACTAAACCAACAGGAGTGTCTGTAACACAACACCCCTTAAGCAGTAGACTTCACCAAAACAAGCCCCTGCTGTTTGATTAGATTCCAGCCCATAACTCACTGCCCCCTAACCATTCCTTCATCTTCAACATTTGAGGAAACCAATCGCGAGAATGCTCCAGTGAATGCGAGAGAGGAGAAATTTAAGTTTAAGTTCATTAATTAGTGTCACAAATTAACACTGCAATGAAGTTACTGTGAAAATCCCCTAGTCACCACACTCTGGTGCCTGTTTGGGTACACTGAGGGAGAATTTAGCATGGCCAACACGTCTTTTGGACTGTAGGAGGAAACTGGAGCATCCAGAGGAAACCCACGCAGACACGGGGAGAGCATGCAAACTTCACACAGACAGTGACCCAAGCCGGGAATCGAACCCGGGTCCCTGACGCTATGAGGCAGCAGTGCTAACCACTGTGCAACCATGCCGCCCTGAATTCTGTTTATACCTTGGGTTGGAAATTCTGCACAAAAGCTTGAAGGGGATAAAATGGAGGCATTGCTACCCACTGTCATAATGTGGTGATGTGGAGTTGCTGGCGTTGGACTGGGGTGGGCCCAGTAAGAAGTCCCACAACACCAGGTTAAAGTCCAACAGGTTCATTTGGTAGCACGAGCTTTCGGAGCACTGCTCCTTCATCAGGTGAGAAAACCAATCACCTGATGAAGGGGCAGCACTCTGTAATCTCGTGCTACCAAACGAACCTGTTGGACTTACATTGCCATAAACACCAGCTCACTTTAAGCAATTTCTACAAAGCACAACTTGTTTTCTCGTGAAATTACTTCTGGCCTCCCTCTGGTGGCGTTTATGGTTACTACAGGATCGACCAGCTCATCACAATTGGTTAAGAAAAAGTAGACATTGGAACATGTGAAAAGAAAAATGAGAGATGGCCTTCCTTTCTGATTCGATTTGGTTTATTATTGTCACATGTATTAACAGACAGTGAAACATATTGTTTCTTGCGCGCTATACAAGATATATAAGATTTTGATGGGTATAGATAGAGTGAATGCAAGCAGGCTTTTTCCACTGAGGTTAGGGGAGAAAAAAAACCAGAGGGCGTGGGTTAAGGGTGAAAGGAGAAAAGTTTAAAGGGAATATTGGGGGGGGATTCTTCACGCAGAGAGTGGTGGGAGTGTGGAATGAGCTGCCGGATAAAGTGGTAAATGCGGGGTCACTTTTAACATTTAAGAAAAGCTTGGACAGGTTCATGGATGAGAGGGGTGTGGAGGGATATGGTCCAAGTTCAGGTCAGTGGGGCTAGGCAGAAAAATGGTTTGGCACAGACAAGAAGGGCCAAAAGGCCTGTTTCTGAGCTGTAATTTTCTATGGTTCTATGGTAAAGACAAAGCATACTGTTCATAGAGAAGGAAAGCAGAGGGTGCAGAATGTAGTTTTACAGTCGGAGCTAGGGTGTAGAGAAAGATCAACTTAACGCGAGGTAGGTCCATTCAAAAGTCTGACAGCAGCAGGGAAGAAGCTGTTCTTGAACCGATTGGTATGGGACCTCAGACTTTTGTATCTTTTTCTAAAACTAAAGTTTTAAAGTTTATTTATCACAAGTAAGGCTTACATTACAAAGAACAATACAGCACAGGAAACAGGCCCTTCGGTCCTCCAATTACTGCAATGAAGTTACTGTGAAATTCCCCTAAATGCACCTAACCAGCATGTCTTTCAGAATGTGGGAGGAAACCAGAACACCTGGAGGAAACCTACACAGGGTGATGTGCAAACTCCACACAAATTCAGTGATCCAAGCTGGGAATTGACCCTGGGACTGTGAAGCAGCAGTGCTAACCACTGGGCTACCATGCCGCCCTTACCACTGGGCTACCGTGCTGCCTGGTGGAAAAAGGTGGAAGAGATAATGTCCGGGGTGCGTAGGACCTTTGATAATGCTGGCTGCTTTTCCGAGGCAATGGAAAGTGTAAACGGATTCAATCACTTATCAATTGCCCTTTACAGAATGAAATTCAAAGATTGCCCTCCCAATCTACCCCTGGGACAGCCCAGGGGAAAGGGAAAAGGACCTAGGCCATTTTCAGGGAAAGGTTTTGAAATTTCCCTCCAACACCCTTCCAGCTAAGGAGATGTATAAATACACAGTGCCTCTCATAGCCTCAGCGCACCCCAACCCACTTTTTGAAATGTACAAAAAGAAACAATTTGTGAATCGCAAGGTCCCTCAAAGGATAGTGAGAGGATGAATAGTGTTTGCTGAGGGACAAAAATTAAGCTAAGGCTCCCAAGAAGAATTCACCTGCTTTTCTTTGGCTGTTGTGGAAGCTTTCAATCAATATTTCATCGGAAAGGTAGGCTCTCTGACAGTGCTGCACTCCCTCGGTTCTGGAACGTCCACCTATGCTTTCTGCTCATGTCTACAGAGGGTCAATCTTAAACCTAGACCTACAAGTAAGAGTGCTACCCACTGAGCCACAATTATCACCTTGTATCGATTATCCTATTGACCTTACTGGTTGCTCATCTGCACAGATCTTTTATTTCTTCTTTCATGGGATGCGGGCTTCGCTGGCTAGTCCAGCATTTATTGCCCATTCCGAATTCATAGAATCCTTACAGTGCAGAAGGAGGCCATTCAGCCCATCGTGTCTGCACCGACCACAATCTTGTTAATCTTCCTCTGCAAAGAATTGTCCTGAACTGAGCGATGCAGACTGGCACTTTCCAAGGCTGGGGGGTTGGGGGGGGGACACACTTGAGCTTGGGGCAGCTGTTGCCAAGGTGCAATGGGGAAAGGTCACTGTGTAAGGTCTGTCAAGCAACGTAGACTGAGGGGCTGGTAACTGGGTAAAACCCCTCGGACTGTGTGCTTAATCCTAACTGGACATAGTAAATGTAAGTGAGTTGAAGCACTGCAGAATCCAACATGCTTTGGCCTGGATGGTGTCAAGTTCCTTGAGAGTTGGTGGAGCTGCACCCATCCAAGTGAGCGGGGAGTATTCTATCACACTTCTGACTCGTGCCTTGTAGATGGTGGAGTCGGGAGGTAAGTCAGTAGAGGAAATTATAGCAGATGCTGGAATCTGAAACAAAAAATGCTGGAAAATCTCAGCAGGTCTGGCAGCATCTGTAAAGAGAGAAAAGAGCTGACGTTTCGAGTTTAGATGACCCTTTGTCAAAGGAGATTCTCAAACCGCTCTGGTAGCCACAGTATTTATATGACTGGTGCAGTCCAGTTCCTAGTCAATGGTAATCCCCAGGATGTCAATTGGACATTCCCTAGTATTGACGTCACTAAGTGTCCAAGATCTCTTTACAGTTTATCCTGAAACATAACAGTATTAGCATGTATTAGCATGTATTAAGTAACGAACAAACAGCTCTTTGTATTGCATAATATCATGACGCTATTATTAACTCCTAACCCTGTTGTACTTAAATGGGTTTTAATTTGAAGACAAGTCTCTCTAAAGTAGGCATTACATTTCCCCTGCAGCTTATTTATTCAAGGTGGTTCTTAAATTAAACTTTCATTATTGATCAATTCATTATAAAATCACCTGGATAAAATCTGTGATTATGCAACTGACATGTTTGCTTGTCTTCCATCTCCTTATCTTTTAAACTGACACCTTTGACCGACTATCCCAAGCTTTGGCTCGGTGTTACTTTTGTCAGATCACATTCTGATGAAGACACATGGAATCTTTCCATTGCACTCTATTTGATCTTGAACTGAGCTTCCAAGCCTACGTCCTCTCCATCACTAATACCATCCATTTATAAATCCCTAATGTCCTCTGTCACTGCCCTTGTCTCTCCATAAGAAAGAGGAGCAGGAGTAATTCCTGGGATAGCAGATCGGTCGTAGGATGTCCTTGCTATAGAGGGAGTACAGCGAAGGTTTACCAGGCTGATTCCTGGGATGGCAGGTCTGTCATATGAGAAGAGACTAAGTCGGTTAGGATTGTATTCACCGGAGTTTAGAAGAGTGAGAGGGGATTGCATAGAAACTTATACAATTCTAGACAGGGTAAATTTAGAAAGAATGTTCCCAATGGTGGGAGAGTCCAGAACTAATGGTCATAGTTTGAGGATAAGGGATAAACCTTTTAAAAGTAAGATGAGGAGAATTTTTTTCACCCAGAGGATGGTGAATGTATGGAATTCACTACCACATATAGAACATAGAACATAGAACATTACAGCGCAGAACAGGCCCTTCGGCCCACGATGTTGCGCCGACCAGTACAAAAACAATGACCCACTAGCCTATACCAATCCCTTTTCGTCCATAAACCTATCCAGAGATCTCTTAAACGCCCCCAAACTAGACGCATTTACAACTGCAGCAGGCAGGGCATTCCAATCCCTCACCACCCGCTGGGTAAAGAACCTACCCCTGACATCCGTCCTGTAGCTACCCCCCCTTAATTTAAAGCCATGCCCCCTCGTGCTAGCTTTCTCCATCCGAGGGAAAAGGCTATCACTATCCACCCTATCTAAACCTCTAATCATCTTATATGTTTCAATAAGATCCCCTCTTAGCCGCCTTCTTTCCAACGAAAACAACCCTAAATCCCTCAGTCTCTCCTCATAGGACCTCCCCACCATACCAGGCAACATCCTAGTAAACCTCCTCTGCACCCTCTCCAACGCCTCCACATCCTTCTTGTAATGCGGGGACCAGAACTGCACACAGTACTCCAAGTGCGGCCGCACTAGAGTAGTGTACAGTTGCAACATGACGCTGCGACTCCTAAATTCAATCCCCCTACCAATAAACACCAAGACACCGTACGCCTTCTTAACAACCTTATCTACTTGATTCCCAACTTTCAGGGATCTATGTACACATACACCTAGATCCCTCTGTTCATCCACACTATTCAAAGTCCTCCCGTTAGCCCTATACTCGACACATCTGTTGCTCCTACCAAAGTGAATTACCTCACACTTCTCCGCATTAAATTCCATCCGCCACCTCTCGGCCCAGCTCTGCAACCTATCTAAGTCTCCCTGCAGACTATGACACCCTTCCTCACAATCTACCACACCTCCAACTTTGGTGTCATCAGCAAATTTACTAATCCACCCAACTATACCCTCATCCAGATCATTAATAAAAATTACAAACAACAGTGGCCCCAAAACAGATCCCTGAGGCACACCACTCGTAACCGAACTCCATGATGAATATTTACCATCAACCACCACCCTCTGTCTCCTATCTGATAGCCAATTCCTGATCCAACTTCCTAGATTACCCACAATCCCATACATCTGCATTTTCTGCAGAAGCCTACCATGGTGAACCTTATCGAACGCCTTACTAAAATCCATATATACCACGTCAACTGCCTTGCCCCCATCCACCTCTTTGGTCACCTTCTCAAAAAACTCAAGAAGGTTAGTAAGGCACGACCTACCCGCTACAAAACCATGCTGACTATTTCTAATCAATTCATTACACTCCAAATAACTATAAATCCTATCCCTAATAATTTTTTCTAAAACCTTTCCCACAACAGAAGTAAGACTCACCGGTCTATAATTCCCGGCAAAGTCTCTGTTCCCCTTCTTAAACAATGGGACAACATTCGCTATCCTCCAATCCTCCGGGACTACACCAGAGACCAATGACGACCTGAAGATCAGAGCCAGAGGCTCTGCAATTACCTCTCTAGCCTCCCAGAGAATCCTAGGGTAGATCCCATCCGGACCAGGGGACTTATCTATTTTCAGCCCCTCAAGAATTTCCAGCACATCCCCCTTATCAACCGTAATACTGTCTATTTTACACCCCTGCAACCCAATGTCCTCCTCAGCTATATTCATGTCCCCCTGCGTGAACACCGAAGAGAAATATTGGTTCAATACTTCTCCAATCTCCTCCGGTTCCACACACAACTTCCCCCTGCTGTCTGTAACTGGCCCTAATCTTGCCCTGACCAACCTTCTGTTCTTGACATACCTATAGAACGCCTTAGGATTCTCCTTAATCCTATCAGCCAAAGTCTTCTCATGTCCTCTTTTAGCCCTTCTCAACTCACTCTTCAACTCCCTCCTAGCCAATCTAAAGCTTTCTAGTGCACTATCTGAGCCCTCCAATCTCATCCGAACATAAGCCTCCTTTTTCTTTTTAACCATCGACTCAACTCTTTTAGTGCACCACGGTTCCCTAGATCTACCAAATCCTCCATGCCTGACAGGGATATACCTATCAAGGACTCGCAGTAGCTGCTCCTTGAACAAACTCCACATTTCGGACGTTCCCAGTCCCTGTAATCTCCTAGTCCAATCCATGCTTCCTAATTCACTCCTAATAGCCTCATAATAGCCCTTACCCCAGCTAAAACTGCTGACCCGAGGTTCATGCCTATCCCTTCCCATCACTAAGGTGAACGTAACCGAATTGTGGTCACTATCACCAAAATGCACACCAACTTCCAAGTCTAGCACCTGGTCTGGCTCATTTCCCAGCACCAAATCCAATATAGCCTCACCTCTAGTTGGCCTGTCTACATACTGAGTCAAAAAACCTTCCTGCACGCTTTGTACAAACACTGACCCCTCTAGCGAGCTAGAACTATAGCAATTCCAATCAATATTCGTAAAGTTAAAGTCCCCCATAACAATTACCCTATTACTTTCACTCCTAACCAGGATTGTCTCCGCAATCCTTTCCTCAACCTCTCTAGAACTTTTAGGAGGTCTATAAAAGACTCCCAACAGGGTGACCTCACCTCTCCTATTTCTAATCTCCGCCCATACTACCTCAACTGACAAGTCCTCATCAAACTTCCTCTCCGACACTGTGATACAGTCCTTGACTAGCAATGCTACCCCACCCCCCCTTCTACCTTCATCTCTACTCCGACTAAAGCATTTGTACCCCGGAACCTGCAACAACCATTCCTGACCCTGCTCTATCCATGTCTCTGAAATGGCCACAACATCAAAGTCCCAGGTACTGATCCACGCTGCAAGTTCATCCACTTTATTGCGAATACTCCTCGCATTAAAGTACACACATTTCAAACCCTGCTCCGCCCCACCTCCACTATGCCGTGCCTTGCATTCCCCAACTATGCCCCCCTCACTTTCACCCCCTTTCCTCACTATCCCTCCCCCCCTCCGAATCAGTTTAAACCTCCCTGCATCGCCTTTGCAAATTTACCCCCCAGGATATTGATTCCCCTCTGGTTCAGGTGTAGACCATCCCTCTTATAGAGGTCCCACCTTCCCCAGAATGAGCCCCAATTGCTCAAGTACCTGAACCCCTCCCTCCTGCACCATCCCCTCAGCCACGAGTTCAAACTTTCCCTCTCTCTATTCCTCTCTAAACTATCCCGTGGCACAGGCAAGAGTCCAGATATAACTACTCTTCCAGACTTTGCCTTTAGTTTCCACCCCAACTCCATAAATCTTTGCTTAATATCCCCTTCCCTTAATCTCCCTATGTCATGTGTCCCCACATGAACTATAACTTGGGGTTGATCTCCCTCTCCCCTAAGAGTCCTGAATACTCTGTCCGATACATCCCGGACCCCAGCCCCTGGTAGGCAACACACCAGCCCTGAGTCCCTACCCTTACCTCCAACTCTCCTATCCGTCCCCATAACTGTGGAGTCCCCAATCACGAGGCCCAATCTCTTACCCCTAACCACCTGAGGCTTGCCAATAGGCTCACCCCCAGCAGCCTGCTCCCTTTGGCTATCCCCAGTTGATTTCTCCTCAACTGTAGCCTCCAGGACCGAAAACCTATTTTGGAGGGGAACAGCCCCAGGGGATTGTCCCCCCAACTGCTTCTTTCCCCTCTTCCTGGCAGTGACCCAAGACTTATTCCTAGGAGTGACTAACTCCTTATAACTCCTATCTATGTCGTCCTCCACTTCCCGAATTATGCGGAGCTCCTCTAATTCCACCTCCAGCTCCTTTACACGCTCCTCCAGAAACTGCAATCTATCACACTTCCTACAAGTAAAATCACCTGAAACACTGCTGGAGTCTCTCACTACATACATCCCACAGGAGATGCAGCTTACAGCCTCAACTGCCATCCCTGAATCAATTACCAGCAGAAAAATAAAAATGTAAAAAAAAACTTCCCTCACACTTATAATTAGGTTAGAGGAGGTGGAAGGGTGGGATTCTCTACCAGTGTAGAGAATCGGGTATCCTCTCTGCACTAATTTGTAGGGTTAGGGGCACGAGAAAAAAAAAACAACTACCGGTAAGCGTCTTAGTGACGACTTCCGGTTTCTAACTAATTTTAAAAAAACCGCCGAAACTCGCAACTTAGTACTAGAAATAAAAAGTTAAACGGTATAAACAGAAAAATGTACCTTGTTTTTGCCTCCTCACACGCCCAAAAATCGCTGCCTCTCGACTCTGCTCCACAGGAACAATGAGGCCGAGACACGGAGGTAGGTGCTTTTAAACCCGAAAAAAAAACTACAACTACCGGTAAGCATCTTAGTGACGACTTCCGGTTTCTAACTAATTTAAAAAAAACCACAGAAAGTAGTTGAGGCCAAAACGTTGCCTGATTTCAAGAAGGAATAGCTCTTGGGGCTAAAGGGAACAAGGGCTATGGAGGAAGGGTGTTCAGGATATTGCATTTGATGATCAGCCATGATCAAGATGATTGGCGGAGCAGGCTTGAAGGGCCGAATGGCCTACTCCTGCTTCTAGTTTCTATGTAAACCATTCGGCCCATCAAGCCTGTTCCACCATTCAGCGCCATCATGGCAGATCTTGTGTTTCGACTCCATTTTCCTGCCCAGTCCCCATATCCCATAATTCCTCGAGACAGCAAAAATCTGCCTTAAATATATTCAGTGGTGAAACATCCAGAACTCTCTGGGGTAGAATGTGCCAAAGATTCACAACCCTTTGAGTGAAAAGATTTCTCCTCATCTCAGTCCTAAATGGTCAGCCCCTGAGACTGTGACCCCCCCCTGTGTTTTAGATTCCCTGATCAGCGAGAACAAGAGATAGTCTGGGCAGCGCAATGGAAACTGTAAGCTATAGGCATCAGTTGGGCTAACCCACTATGACCATAGTGACAGCCAAAGGACAAAGCCTTCTGGTCCTTAATTGGCATGAGGAAATCAAGCAAAATTGGACTGAGATTTTCCAAGTGTGAGAAGGAGGGCTGCTCAAACTGATGAAGAAATATAAGAGCATCTTCAGTGACAAGTTAGGCGCGATAAAAGTGCTACAAGTGAAGATCTATGTGAATCGAAAGATGACCCCTCGATTTTTTTATGCCAAGACGTAAAAAAATTGTGGTATGAGGAATGGCTGAGGACTCGTTTTTGTTTAGAAGGATGGGGGGGTGCGTATCTTATTGAAACTTACAGGATACTGCGAGGCCTGGGTAGGGTGGACGCGGAGAGGATATTTCCACTGGTAGGAAAAACTAGAACCAAAGGGCACAACCTCAGGCTAAAGGGACGATCCTTTAGAACAGAGATGAGGAGGAATTCTTTAGGTCAAAGCCAGAAAGGAGGAACCGTCTCCCCAGAAACACAACTGAACTGAAATTATTCTTAGTCATGCTCAATTATTCTGCAGCTTTTCTACCAAATTTGTTGACGTTATTGGCAGCAACCCCCCCCCCCCCCCACCCCCCGCCCCACTTTATAAGCTGCTAAAGAAGCAGCAGCATTCGTTTTGGAAGATGCCTCAAAGGGAAGCTTTTAACAGAGTAAAGAAATTGGCATGCTTGCCTTCATCAAGTGGGGCATCGAGTATAAATGTTGGCAAATTATGTTACAGTTGTATAAAACATTGGTTAGGCCACACTTGGACCAATTCTGGTCAGCACACTACCAGAAGGACATGGAGGCTTTGGAGGGAGTACAGAAAAGGTTTAAGAACCTGAGAACTAGGAGCAGGAGTAGGCCATCTAGCCCCTCGGCCCTGCTCCGCCATTCAATAAAATCACAGCTGATCTTTTCATGGACTCAGTTCCACTAACCCGCCCGCTCACCATAACCCTTAATTCCTTTACTGTTCAAAAATCTATCTATCCTCGCCTCAAAAACATTCAATGAGGTAGCCTCAACTGCTTCACTGGGCAGGGAATTCCACAGATTCACAATCCAGGATGTTGCTTGGAATTGTTATGAGGAGAGATTGAATAAACTGGAATTGTTCTCCCTGGAAAGACAAAGGATGAGGGGGGGGGGCGACCTGATAGAAGTTTATAAAATTATGAGGGGTATAGATAGGTTGAACAGTTGGAAGCTTTTTCTCAGGGCAGTAATGACAATTACAAGAGGGCACAGGTTCAAGATACGGGGGGGAAATGTTCAGTGGAGATGTGAGGGGGTGCACTGCCAAGGCTGAGGCAGATACATTAGTGACAGTCAAAATTTATCTGGATAGACAGATGGACAGATGGGAAATAGAGGGATACAAACGGTTGGTGTAGATAGGACAATGTGATTGGCGCAGGCTTGTAGGGCCAAGGGCTTATTCCTGTGCTGTACTGTTCTTTGTTACATTCATTGAGTTTCTTTTAGCTTTTCAAGCCATCTAAGAAATTAATATTAAGCTGTGATGTTTCTCCATATGGCATTGGTGCGGTGTTGTCACGTAAAACGGACAATGGATCTGAAAAGCCAACAGGCCGTGTCTCGAGAACCCTGTCAGAAGCTGAAAGCGGTTACCCACAAATTGAGAAAGAAGGATCATCGATAGTTTTTGCGATGAGAGATTCCACCATATTTGTCTGGTAAGGACCTGGCACAGATTATATTGGTGTACAGTGGGGTCAGAGAATGGTGGGTAGGAGGTCTAGCACGACCAGCGCCAGCATGAAACCCCATTGGAATCCTCCCAGTCACTACACCTGGATGCAGTCTGCTTCCTGCCCAGTGAGGTAAATATGTCTTCTCTGTTTCAAGGATTCTCCTTGCTCCCGGGATTCTCCAACAGCAGGGGCCTAGTGAGAATCACTTCAGATCTCCACGAACGGAGACCAGGTGTGATGGCTGTGCTGGAGGGGCTTAGCAGGCCTTTGTAGCCCCCAGTTGGTCAGGATCATGGCTGGGCAGTGCCCATCTGGCAGTGCTAAATTGGCAGTGCCATCTAGTACCAGCGAGCAGCGCCAAGGGGGTGGGGCTTGAGGAGGCACAGGAATGGGGTCATGAAGGGGAACCCATTGGGAAGACCCCAATATCTCAATGCCAGCAATCTGTGTAGGGGGGAAGGAGTGGGGGTGGAGAAACATGTCTCCAACGACAGGGGGAGGATCCCTATGTCCACTGGGGGACGGTAGGGGAGCCTTCGATTTCACTTTGAGACTGGGACGCCTCTTTAAAAATGGCACCTGATCTCTGTGAAGCCAGGCTTCATGGTGTGTTTAGGCCCCGTCACTCTCAGAACCAGTGCAAACTCAACCCTACCTTAGAAAATGACTAAATGTGGAAAAATTACAATCTGCTTTGCACAGAAACCTGTTTTCTCACCCAAAATGACATTTGGAAAAATTCCATGTGTCCTCTGAGATGGCACGGTGGCACAGTGGTTAGCACTGGTGCCTCACAGTGCCAGGGAGCTGGGTTTGATTCCCGGCTTGGGTCACCATCTGTGTGGAGTTTGCACACTCTCCCCGTGTCTGCATGGGTTTCCTCTGGTGCTCTGGTTTCCTCCTAAGTCCAAAGATGTGCAGGTTAGGTGGATTGGCCACGCAAAAATTGCCCCTTAGTGCCAGGAGGTTTAGCGGTGTAAATACAGAGTTTACAGGGATAGGGCCTGGGTGGGATTGTTGTCGGTACAGGCTCGATGGTCCAAATGGCCTCCTTCTGCAATGTTAGGATTCTATGATCCCAGAATGGGATTGAGTCTGGTGTTTCCAACTTTGCTGAGAAGGGTAGAGTGGCCAAAGAAGTCAGAAGGCGGACCCTGATTCATTTCAGTGAACGCAATTGTTTCCAGGGGATGACGCTGTGTTATGTGAATAATTTTGGAAGGTGGGACCCTGGTATCTAAACTGGAGCCTGTCTTACCAAGTGGACATAGAAGGAAGGATCGTCTGGGACCAGGAGAGAGTGAGCGTTGCCCCAGCACCCAGCACGGGAGCTATATTGCCATCTGGGAACGTTGCCAACCATCCAAGCACTGAAATACTTGGTCATCCTAAGACAGTTGATGTCACCATGGAAACAGGTGGATCTGAGCCATCCATGCCGGAGGAGACACCTGCGATTGTGGTTTAGACCTCGCAGCTCTCCAGTGGAAGCATCCCAGACAGAGGAACTACTCCACTCCACCGGGATTCAGAAATCATCCACAAGACTTAGTAAGGCCACACTTGGAATGTTGTGTACAGTTCTGGTCACCCTATTAATGGAAGGGTATTATTAAACTAGAAGGAGTGCAGAAAAGATTTACTAGGATGCTACTGGGACTTGATGGTTTGAGTTATAAGGGGAGGCTGGATAGACTGGGACTTTTTTCTCTGGAGCATAGGAGGCTGAGGGGTGATCTTATAGAGGTCTATAAAATAATGAGGGGCACAGATCAGCTAGATAGTCAATGTTTTTTGAAAGACAAAATTGTACCCACCTCTACTAATACCTCTGGCAGCTTATTCCAGACATTTGCCACTCTTGGTGTGAAAAGATTGCCCCTCTAGACCCTTTTGTATCTCTCCCCTCTCACCTTAAACCTATGCCCTCTAGTTTTAGACTCCCCTATCTTTGGGAAAAGATATTGACTATCTAGCTGATCTATACCCCTCATTATTTTATAGACCTCTATAAGATCACCCCTCAGCCTCCTACGCTCCAGAGACACGAAGTCCCAGTCTATCCAGCCCCTCCTATAACTCATGTGGGTCAGGTTCTCCATCCTGACCCCCAAGGCGGGATTCTCCAATGCAATCTTGTACACTTTGAGTAGGTCGCCCCTCAGTCTTCTCTGTTCCAATGAGAACAACCCGAGACTACCCAACCTCTCTTCATAACTTAAATGCTCCATCCCAGGGAGCATCCTGGTGAATCTCCTCTGCACCCCCTGCAGGACTGGGATGAGAGAAATGTCTTCACTTAATCGAATCTTAATGTGAATCTTTGGAATTTTCTTAGAACATAGAACATAGAAAAACTACAGTACAAACAGGCCCTTCGGCCCACAAGTTGCACTGATCATATCCCTCCCTACTAGGCCTACCTATAACCCTCAATCCTATTAAGTCCCATGTACTCATCCAGAAGTCTCTTAAAAGACCCTATCGAATTTGCCTTCACCACCACTGATGGCAGCCACTCACCCTCCACCCACTCACCCACCACCCACTGAGTGAAAAACTTACCCCTGACATCTTCTCTATACCTACTCCCCAGCACCTTAAACCTATGTCCTCTCATAGCAACCATTTCAGCCCTGGGAAATAGCCTCCGAGAATCCACCTGATCTATGCCTCTCAACATCTTATACACCTCTATCAGGTCACCTCTCATCCTTCATCTCTCTAAGGAGAAAAGACCAAACTCCCTCGACCTATCCTCATAAGGCATGCCACCCAATCCAGGCAACATCCTTGTGAATCTCCTGTGCACCCTTTCAATAGCTTCCACATCCCTCCTGTAATGAGGTGACCAGAACTGAGCACAGTACTCCAAGTGGGGTCTGACTAGGGTCTTATAAAGCTGCAGCATTATCTCCCGTCTCCTAAACTCAATCCCTCGATTAATGAAGGCCAGTACACCATATGCCTTCTTGACCACATCCGCCACCTGCAAGGCCGATTTAAGAGTCCCGGACCCCAAGGTCCTTCTAATCCTTTACACTGCTAAGAGTCTTACCTTTGATATTATATCCCTTCATCCCATTTGACCCGCCAAAATGGACCACTACACATTTATCCGGGTTGAAGTCCATCTGCCACTTCTCCGCCCTTGCATCCTAGCTATGTCACGCTGCAACTTCTGACATCCCTTCCCAGAGAGCTGTCGATGTTCCATTGGCGAAGACATTTGAGGCTGGGACAGATAGAAATTTGGTCTCTCTGGGAATGAAAGGATGTAGGGAGCGGGTGGGAAAATGGAGTTGAAGCCCAAGGTCAGCCATGATTGTATAAAATGGTGGAGCAGGCTTGATGGGCTGAATAATCTATTTCAATCTGAGTTCTTTTGATCTGATTTATTATTATCACAGGTATTAGCATATAGTGGAAAGTATTGTTTCTTGCGCGCTATACATACACTGTTCATAGAGAAGGAAAGGAGAGAGTGCAGTAGTGTTACAGTCATAACTAGGGTGTAGAAAAAGATCAACTTAATGTGAGATAGGTCCATTCAAAAGTCTGACAGCAACAGGGAAGAAGCTGTTCTTGAGTTGGTTGGTACGTGACCTCAGACTTCTGTATCTTTTTCCCAAGAGAAGAAGGTAGTGGGGAAAGGCCACACTATAAGGCCTTTTAACAGAGGCAGATCGAGGGCCCGGGAACTGCAGAATGCCCTTGACCTGCGTAACTGTGTGCCAATCTGAGCAATAACGGCACACAGTAATTTATTGAGGCATGTATATAGCTTTAAGTATTGAAATGTAATGACTGTACTTTGTATAAAACTGTAAAAATGTTTTAAGAACATAAGAACATAAGAAATAGGAGCAGGAGTAGGCCATCTGGCCCTTCGAGCCTGCCCCGCCATTCAATAAGATCATGGCTGATCTGTCGTGGCTCAGTTCCACTTTCCCGCCCTCTCCCCATAACCCTTAATCCCCTCTCTTATCAAAAACCCATCAACCCGCTTCTTAAAAATATTTAGCGAGGCAGCCTCCACCACTTCAACGGGCAGAGAATTCCAGAGATTCACCACCCTTTGAGTGAAGAAGTTCCTCCTCAACTCCGTTCTGAACCGCCCCCCCTTTATCTTGAGGCTGTGCCCCCTAGTCCTACTGTCTTTTTTGAGCGGGAAGAGTCTTTCCACCTCTATCCTATCCATCCCATTCATCATCTTATACGTCTCAATGAGATCTCCCCTCATTCTTCTAAACTCTAACGAGTACAAGCCTAGTTTATTCAGCCTCTCCTCATAGCTCAACCCCCTCAACTCCGGTATCAGCCTAGTAAACCTCCTCTGCACTCCCTCCAGGGCCAAAATATCCTTGCGCAGGTGCGGCGCCCAAAACTGCACACAGTACTCCAGCTGCGGCCTCACCAATGCCCTATACAGCTGCAGCAAGACCTCCCTACTTTTATATTCAATCCCCCTCGCTATGAAGGCCAGCATCCCATTCGCCTTCCTGACCACCTGCTGCACTTGCAGGCTGGGTTTTTGCGACTCATGCACAAGGACCCCGAGGTCCCTCTGCACCGTCGCCTGCTGCAGTTTTTCGCCACGTAAGTAATAGTCCTTCCTACCATTCTTCCTACCAAAGTGGACCACCTCACACTTGCCAACATTAAATTCCATTTGCCATTTCCTGGCCCATTCGCCCAGCCTATCTAGATCCTTCTGCAGACTCTCCACACCCTCCGCACAATTTGCCTTTCCCCCAATCTTGGTGTCATCAGCAAATTTCGACACCCTACACTCGGTTCCCTCCTCCAGATTTTTGATTCTGCACTGTTTGCAATTCAAAGCCATGTAGATTTGCAATAGTTTATTTGAGATTTTTATGAATGAAGTATATTTTTGGAAAAAAAGAAGGTAGGAGAGAGAATGTCCGGGGTGTGTGGGGTCCTTATTTATGTTGGCTGCATTTCCGAGACAGTGGGAAATGTATGGGAGCTCCTAGTCCTTGCGTTCTTGTAGAAAGTTAAGAGAAACAGAACAGTGAAGGGAAGGAACTGCCACACAAAATTCTCATCTCTATTATGGGCTGTGTTATAATCTCATTTTAGACTTTTGAATTGAATGCCCAGGTAAATCGTGGGCTATTGATTTGGCATCACTGTTTGGGACTGATTTGATTTGATGTTGTGAGATTGGGTATGTCCACTGTCTGTCAGAATATTCAGTAAGAAGTCTCACAACACCAGGTTAAAGTCCAACCGATTTATTTGATAGTAAACTCACAAGCTTTCGGGGTTTGCCCCTTTCGTCAGGTGAATGGAGAGTTCTGGCCTCAGACAGAGCATATAACAGCACACTTAGTTTACAGATTAATCTGTAATTAATCGGCAAAACACGAAAGCTTGTGAGTTTACTATCAAATAAATTGGTTGGACTTTAACCTGGTGTTGTCGGGCTTCTTACAGTGTTTACCCCAGTCCAACGCCGGCATCTCCACATCATATCAGAATATTCTCCATTCACCACAGGTCCCGGGCCTGCATCCAGCCATGACTAATGGGATGAAAGCTCGCCTGCAGGGCCACTAAGCGAAATGAGTTTAAGAAAAATATCAACCCAATTACTAGTCGACATGAGATGACAGTCATAAAGATGAATTGAGAGAAAAAATACACCCAAAACAATACGCGTGACAACGATTCCAGCAGTTCAATTGGCATCTGTGAGGAGAAAGATTGGTTGATGGTTATTTTGACTTTGAGCGATATTGCAATAGTCGATCACTCAGAAACACAGAGGAAAGGAGCAGGACGAGGCCTTTTGGCCCTTCGATCCTGCTCCACCATTCATCACAATCATGGCTGATCATCCAGCTCAATAGCCTGATCCCGCCTTCCCCCCCATATCCTTTGATCCCCTTCGCCCCAAGTGCTATATTTATCTGCTTCTTAGAAATATTCAATGTTTGGGCCTCAACTAATTATTGTGGTAGCGCATTCCCCAGGCTGATCACTCGCTGGGTGAAGAAATTTCTTCTCATCTCTGTCCTAAATGGCCTACCATGGATCCTCAGACTGTGACCTTTGGTTCTGGACACCCCCACCATCAGGATCATCCTTCTTGCATCTATCCAGTCTAGTCCTGTTACAACTTTATACGTTTCTATGAGGCTCCTCCCCCTCATTCTTCTGAATTCCAGTGAATACAATCCTAACCGATTCAATCTCTCCTCATATGTCAATCCTGCCATCCCAAGAATCAGCCTGGTAAACCTTCAGTGCACTCCCTCGAGAGCAAGAACATCCTTCCTCAGATAAGGAGACTAAAACTACACACAATAGTTATTCCAGGTATGGCCTCACCAAGGCCCTAAGTAATTGTATTAAGACATCCCTGTTCCTGTGTTCAGCACAGCTCCCTCCGTCATTCATTTCTGTTGACTTCATGTGTAACTCATCCAACGTCATCTGTTTAACCCATCATCAAAACTCTAACTGACCCCCATTAGGTGCAATAACAACTTGTTGGTGACTAGTGGAGTGCCCCAGGGGTCGGTGCTGGAGCCTCAGCTATTTACCATTTATATAGATGATCTGGAGGAGGGAACCGAGTGTAGGGTGTCGAAATTTGCTGATGACACCAAGATTGGTGGTTCGGCAAATTGTGCAGAGGGTGTGGAAAGTCTGCAGAGGGAACTAGATAGGCTGGGCGAATGGGCCAGGAACTGGCAAATGGAATTTAAAGTTGGCAAGTGTGAAGTTGTCCACTTTGGTAGGAATAATGATAGGAAGGACTATTACTTACGTGGCGAAAAACTGCAGCATGCAACGGTGCAGAGGGACCTCGGGGTCCTTGTGCATGAGTCGCAAAAACCCAGCCTGCAGGTGCAGCAGGTGGTCAGGAAGGCGAATGGGATGCTGGCCTTCATAGCGAGGGGGATTGAATATAAAAGTAGGGAGGTCTTGCTGCAGCTGTGTAGGGCATTGGTGAGGCCGCAGCTGGAGTACTGTGTGCAGTTTTAGTCGCCGTACTTACGCAAGGATATTTTGGCCTTGGAGGGAGTGCAGAGGAGGTTTATTAGGCTGATACCGGAGTTGAGGGGGTTGAGCTATGAGGAGAGGCTGAATAAACTAGGCTTGTACCCGTTAGAGTTTAGAAGAATGAGGGGAGATCTCATTGAGACATATAAGATGATGAATGGGATGGATAGGATAGAGGTGGAGAGACTCTTCCCACTCAGAAAGGACAGTAGGACTAGGGGGCACAGCCTCAGGATAAAGGGGGGGGGGGTGCAGTTTAGAACGGAGTTGAGGAGGAACTTCTTCACTCAAAGGGTGGTGAATCTCTGGAATTCTCTGCCCGTTTAAGTGGTGGAAGCTGCCTCGCTAAATATATTTAAGACGCGGGTTTTTGATAGGCAAGGGGATTAAGGGTTATGGGGAGAAGGCGGGAAAGTGGAACTGAGCCACTTCAGATCAGCCATGATCTTATTGAATGGCGGAGCAGGCTCGAGGGGCTGGATGGCCTACTCCTGCTCCTATTTCTTATGTTCTTAACTTGCATTTCAACAGCACCTTTAACTTGGCAAAATGTCCTGGGGCACTTCACAAAGGCAACTACTAAACTTGACACTGAGCTAAGTCAGGAGATATTGGGACATGTGGCTAAAAGTTTGGTCAAAATAGGGTGCATCTTAGTTGATGCCTGAAAAGAAACAGGCAGGGAGGCTTAGGGAGCAAACTCCAGGGCCTAGGGCCCAGGCAGCTGAAGGCACAACCACCAATGGTGGAGCGATGGGACTGAAAGATGTGAAGCCAGAACTGGAGGAGATCCTGGAAGGTTTTACGGCTGGGAGATTTTGTAGAGATAGAGTGAGGGCAAAGCCATGGAGGGATTTGCAAACAATGTTGAGGTTTTGCCGGTCTACATCACTCAACAAGAAGAGAGGTCTATTCAGTGACAAATGGCCCCCACAACTTGCCTGGACTTGCAAAATCTCACTAACTTTCCTGTTTGGAAACAATACGCATCCTTTTAAGCTGTGCTTAATGCTCTCTCCACTCACATTGTCTGTACCTTTAAGACTTGATTAGCTGTAAAGACTCACATTCCAATCATTATTTATGTAAGTTGAGTTTGTGTCTTTGTGCCCTGTTTGTGATCGGAACTCCCACCCACCTGACGAAGGGACAGCCTGAACCAAAAGCTTGTGGCATTTGGTGCAAATAAACCTGTTGGACTTTAAGCTGGTGTTGTGAGACTTCTTTCTGTTAGAACCCAAACTGAACATCTAACAAAGACAGGCCACCACCAAGTAGATAAGTGAATGAATGATTTATTTAGGTAATTGGTTATGCAGAGAGATACTGAAGGATATTGAACTCCATAACCCCAGAACACCAACCTCCAGGAAAACCCATGCTGCACCCTCGGCACCCCCGATTCGCCAAGCTGGTGACATGACCATCCAAGAGGTTGCCCCACTAGTGAACAGGTTGTTTCTGAGCAAGTGCCTCTAGATAGCACTGTTGATGGCCCCTCCAATAATTAATTCGCCGGGTTGGATTTGTGCTGCGTCTTGTGTGGAGGACATGCCAGCTAAATGCCAGTGAACTGGAAGAGCTTGGCTACAAGCATGGCCTTGCATGGGATGCTTTTATATGGTGCAGTCCCATTGACCAAAGTACCACCTCTGATGAACAGAACAGAGTCACACTGATGAACAAGAAATAATTTGATTTAATTTATTATTGTTACGTGTAACAGTAATGATGTGGAGATGCCGGCGTTGGACTGGGATAAACACAGTAAGAAGTCTGACAACACCAGTTGGACTTAAACCTGGTGTTGTCAGACTTCTTACATGTAACAGTATACATGATTCTTGTGCACTAAACAGTCAAAACATACCATACATAGGGAAGGAAAGGAGAGAGTGCAGGATGTCGTGTTACAGTCATAGCTAGGGTGTAGCGAAAGATCAACTTAATGCAAGGTATGTCCATTCAAAAGTCTGATGGCAGCAGGGGAGAAGCTGTTCTTGAGTCAGTTGGTACATGTCCTCAGACTTTTGTATCTTTTTCCCGATGGAAGAAGGTGGAAGAGAGAATGTCTGGGGTGCGTGGGGTCCTTGATTATGCTGGCTGCTTTGCCGAGGCGGCGAGAAGTGTAGCAGAATCAATGGATGGGAGGCTGGTTCGAGTGATGGATTGGGCTTCGTTCATGACTGTTTGTAGTTTCTTGCGGTCTTGAGCAGAACAGGAGCCATACCACGCTGTGATACAACCAGAAAGAATTTCCAGCTAACTTCCCAAATCTTGGTTTGAAAGAACACCCTCCTCACCAGCAATAAGAGTGGGTGACGTGCAACACATCATTTCAAGCTCAAATTGAACTGATAGGCCATCGTCGAAAACTCATCACACACAAAATGCTTTGAATTCCAGTTGATCTCATGCTCATCTTTGAGTGCAGAGGGCAAACATGCCGATAATAACAGGTGCATGGGAAAGCTCTAAAGGTTCAACAGCAAGCCCACAGCAACTGGCAAGGTCTCATTGGGAGATTTTTTTATCCATCCGTGGGACACAGGAGTCGTTGGCTGGCCAATATTTATTGCCCATCCCTAGATGCCCTTGGAGGGCAGTTGAGAGTCAACCACATTGGCTGTGGGTCTGGAGCCACATGTAGGCCAGATCAGGTAAGGACGGCAGATTTCCTTCCCTAAAGGACATTAGTGAATTAGATGGTTTTTTCCAATAATCGGCAATTGGATTCCTAATTCCAGAGTGTTTTTTTACTGAATTCAAATTCCACCATCTGCTGTGGAGGGATTCGAACCCGGGTCCCCAGAGTTTCTGGATTAATAGTCTAGAGATAGCACATCTCTTTCCCTGAGTGTGGGACTGCATCCAGTTCTTGACAATTAATGACATGCTTTCATTTCTGTAGTACTTACAACCTCATTAAAATGCCAAGCATTGTTTCACCAAATGGATGATACAGTTGAAGTGTAGAGAGGCACAAAAATAGGGAGGTTATGTTGCAATTTTACAGGGTGTTGGTGAGGCCTCACCTGGAATACTTCATATAGTTTTGGTCCCCTTACCTAAAAAAGGTACAGTATCGCTGGAGGCAGTCCAAAGGAGATTCATTGGGCCAATTCCTGGGATGAGGGGTTGTCTTATCAAGAGAGACTTAATAGTCTGGGTCTGTATTCAAAGAACAAAGAAAATTTCAGCACAAGAACAGACCCTTTGGCCCTCCAAGCCTGTACCGACCATGCTGCCTGTCTGAACTAGAACCCTCTACCCTTCCATATCCCTCTATTCCCATCCTATTCATGTATTTGTTAAGACGCCCCTTAAAAGTCACTACCATATCCGCGTCCACTACCTCCCCCGGCAACGAGTTCCAGGCACCCACCACCCTCTGTGTAAAAAACTTGTTTCGTACATCTCTAAAGCTTACCCCTCGCATCTTAAACTACGCCCCTGAATAATTGACTCTTCCACCCTGGCAAAAATCTGACTATCCATTCTGTCCACACCCCTCACAATCTTGTAGATTTCTATCAGGTCTCCCCTCAACCTCTGTTGTTCCAGTGAGAACAAACCAAGTTTCTCCAACCTCTCCTCATAGCTTTTGCCCTCCATGCCAGGCAACATCCTGGTAAATCTTGCCTGTACCCTCTTCAAAGTCTCCACATCCTTCTGGTAGTGTGGCGACCAGAATTGAACACTATATTCCTTGGAGTTTAGAGGAGTGAGGGGTGGCCTTATTCAAATATATAAGATCCTGAGGGGGCTTGGCAGGGTGAGATGTTTTCACCAGTGGGAGAGTCTCGAACAAGGGGGACATAGATACTAGATAAAGGGCCAGTCACTTAAAACTTGAGGTGTGTAGAAATTTCTTCTCGCAGAAGATGGTGAATCTCTGGAATTCTCTGCCCCAAAGGGTAGCGGAGGCGAGATCATTAGAAGTATTCAAAGTGGAGGTGGATGAGTATTTGATATCGAGGAATAGAGGGCCATGGGGAAATGGCTCAGAAAAGGAAATGAGGCCGGTATAGATCAGCCATGATAGTATTGAATGGTGGAGCAGGCTTGAAGGGCCAAATGGCTTCCTCCTGCTTCTAATTCTTGCGACGTGGAGATGCTGGCATCGGGCTGGGGTGGGCGCAGTCAGAAGTCTCACAGCACCAGGTGATAGTGGGAACAGGTTTATTTGGCACCACGAGCTTGCGGGGCGCCGCTCCTCCATCGGGATCCTTCACCTGATGAAGGAGCAGCGCTCCGGAAGCTCGCTACACCAAGTGGGCTTTAACCTGGGGTGATGAGGCAGCTTACCGCCCCACTTCTTGTGTTCTAATGACCTGCCACTTGATGGCACTCCGCTGCAGAACGTGCGGGCACCCTGACTGTGCCGGCCCTTCACTTAGTCTCATGTGAGGCTCTTTGTTGAGTTAACTTGTCAGCAGCACCTTGTAGAGGCCTTTCTTTGGCATTTAATAACTCAAACCAATGTTGAAGTAATATTCGCCACAATGACAGATAGCCTCTTTCATCTGTGACTTCGGTTCGCATTTACGCCAATAATGGAACCACTGAACGGGTGCCAAGCCTCCAACAGGCATTTCAGTTATCAGCAAATCTCATAACTAACAGCCAGTCATTTATTCAATTTGTCGCTATTTACTGCTACCAGAGTAATTCACAAATGCTATTGTAGTTAAATGCTGAGGGAAAAAAGGAGTCCAGTGTTTTTAAGTTGTCGAAGGCTGTTCTTCTGAACCGGCTCCCAAAGAGTTAGGATCCCGACCGGAGCTGGCTAACCACTTCCAAAGTACGGGAATGTCCTCAGATTAGAAAAAGGAAGTTCTGCCCTGAATTCCAGGGGCTGTGATGGGTCAAGGCAAGTGGTTGTACCGAAAGTTCTGGGGGGGGGGGAGGCGTTGGGGACACAGGATTGGCATGGCTTCAACTAAGGATTCATCCAGTTTCCGATCACTTGTCCGGGGCAGGAGGGGGCCCAGGAGATAAAATAAGGGTAATCGTGACAGGTTTCTGTCAGGGAGGGAGATTGGGTAAAGTTGAAGTTTATTTATTAGTCACAAGTAAGGCTTACATTAACACTGCAATGAAGTTACTGTGATGGAGCAGGGATTAGAGTCATGGAGGTTTACAGCATGGAAACAGGCCCTTCGACCCAACTTGTCCATGCCACCATTTTTTTAAACCTTAAGCTAATCCCAATTGCCCGCATTTGGCTCATATCCCACTCTACCCATCGTACCCATGTAACTATCCAAATGCTTTTTAAAAGAGAAAATTGTATCCACGTCTACCACTAATATTTATGGCAGCTTGTTCCAGACACTCACCACCCTCTGTGTGAAAAAAATTGCCCCTCTGGACACTTTCGTATCTCTCTCCTTCAACCTATGCTCTCTAGTTTTAGTCTCCCCTACCTTTGGGAAAAGATAATGACTGTCAAGCTGATCTGTGCCCCTCATTATTTTATAGACCTCTACAAGATCACCCCTCAGCCTTCAACACTCCAGAGAAAGAAGTCCCAGCCTATCCAGCCTCTCCTTATAACTCAATCCACTCTTTCCAGTTTAATAATATCCTTTCTATAATAGGGTGACCAAAACTGTACACAGTATTCCAAGCGTGGTCTTACCAAAGTCTTTTACAACTTCAACAAGGTGTCCCAATTCCTGTATTCAATGTTCTGTACAAAACTCTGGTGTGGCCGCACTTGGAGTATTGCATACAGTTCTGGTCGCCGCATTATAAGAAGGATGTGGAAGCATTGGAAAGGGTGCAGAGGAGGTTTACCAGGATGTTGCCTGGTATGGTGGGAAGGTCTTATGAGGAAAGGCTGAGGGACTTGAGGTTGTTTTCGTTAGAGAGAAGAAGGTTAAGAGTTGACTTAATTGAGGCATACAAGATGATCAGAGAGTTAGATAGGGTGGACAGTGACAGCCTTTTTCCTCAGATGGTGATGGCTAACATGAGTGGACAGAGCTTTAAATTGAAGGGTGATAAATATAGGACAGATGTCAGAGGTAGGTTCTTTACTCAGAGGAAGGGTCCCAGCAGTGAGGTGATGGCAATGCAGTCAGTAACTTGCTGTGTGAATGATAGCCTGTGCACACCTGGGGCCCCTTTAACTGTGCCTGAGCAATGCTCTCACAGACGCTGATTGTATAACTTACACAGCTCCCCCAGGGACAGCAGTCTGAGGTGGGTTTGTTACATTATCCTGAGTTAGCACATAGCTCACATTCAGAGAAGACCTTCCCAATTTATTTCAACGTGGGATTGTGGGCTAATTGAATTCCAGGACACAAACTGCAGCTGGAATCTAATCAAGAGGTTTGGGGTGGTTTATACATAGAATAACAGATACCCGGGAGTGAGTTACACACTGGAATCTAATCGAGGCGTTTGGGATGGTTTATATATAGAATAACAGATACCCGGGAATGAGTTACAGACTGGAATCTAATCGAGGGGTTCAGTATGTTTTATATATAGAATAACAGATACCCGAGAGTGCGTGACACACTGGAATCTAATCGAGGGGTTCGGGGTAGTTTATATCTAGAATAACAGATACATGGGAATGAGTTACAGACTGGAATCCAATCGAGGGGTTCAGAATGGTTTATATATAGAATAACAGATACCCAAGAGTGAGTTACAGACTGGAGTCTAATCGAGGGGTTCAGGGTGGTTTATATATAGAATAACAGATACCTGGGAATGAGTTACAGACTGGAATCTAATCGAGGGGTTCAGAATGGTTTATATGTAGAATAACAGATACCCGGGAATGAGTTACAGACTGGAATCCAATCGAGGGGTTCAGAATGGTTTATATATAGAATAACAGATACCCAGGAGTGAGTTACAGACTGGAGTCTAATCGAGGGGTTCAGGGTGGTTTATATATAGAATAACAGATACCTGGGAGTGAGTTACAGACTGGAATCAAATCGAGGGGTTTAGGATGGTTTATATATAGAATGACAGATACCCGGGAGTGAGTTACAGACTGGAATCTAATCGAGGGATGGTTTATATATAGAATAACAGATACCCGGGAGTGAGTTACAGACTGGAATCTAATCGAGGGGTTCGGGATAGTTTATCTATAGAATAACAGATACTCGGGAGTGAGTTACAAACTGGAATCTAATTGAGGGGTTCGGGGTGGTTTATATATAGAATAACAGATACCAGGGAGTGAGTTACAGACTGGAATCTAATCGAGGGGTTCGGGGTGGTTTATATATAGAATAACGGATACCCGGGAGTGAGTTACACACTGGAATCTAATCGAGGGGTTCGGGGTGGTTTAAATATAGAATAACAGATACCTGGGAATGAGTTACAGACTGGAATCTAATCGAGGGGTTCAGGGTGGTGTATATATAGAATAACAGATATCCGAGAGTGAGTTACAGACCAGAATCTAATCGAGGGGTTCGGGGTGGTTTATATATAGAATAACAGATACCCGGGAGTGAGTTACAGACTGGAATCTAATCGAGGGGTTCAGGGTGGTTTATATATAGAATAACAGATACCCGGGAGTGAGTTACAGACTGGAATCTAATCGAGGGGTTCGGGGGGGTTTATATATAGAATAACAGATATCCGAGAGTGAGTTACAGACCAGAATCTAATCGAGGGGTTCGGGGTGGTTTATATATAGAATAACAGATACCTGGGAGTGAGTTACAGACTGGAATCTAATCACAACATTTAAATTATAGTTTAGCAATGATATTTAAATAGAACACATATCCTGAAATGACTGTTGAAGTCACTCCCATTTATAATTTAACAGCACTATATGCTTCATTCTAATTTAGATCATTTTGGTTTCTTGTTTTACTAACACACCAATACTGACTATCTTCCAAAAGTATTTCACTGTCAGTAAAGCTGTCTTTAAGATCCTGAACAGCAGAGCTCTCCTCTGCTGCCACCCTTGGATTGCGTCTCTTCCATGTGAAGCAGGAAGGATTGACTGACAGGAAAGTTCACAGCCAGAGGGAAGTGCATTCGTAGAATCATAGAACACAAAAGAGGCCCTTCGGCCCATCGAGTCCGCACCAACATATTAGAAACACCTCAACTCCCACCTAATCCCATCTGTCAGCACTTGGCCCCTAGCCCTGAGTGTTACGATGTGCCAAGTGCTCATCCAGATACTTTTTAAAGAATGTGAGGCATTCTGCCTCCACCACACTCCCAGGCAACACATTCCAGACCATACCACCCTCTGGGTAAAAATTTTTTTCCTCACATCCTCTCTTAAACCTCCCACTCCTCACCTTGAACCTACGACCCCAAAATCAGCATGGATTTACAAAAGAGAAATCATGCTGGGTGAACCTATTGGAATTTTTTGAGGATGTAATGAGTTGAGTTGACCGAGGAGAACCAGTGGATGTGGTTTACTTAGACTTTCAGCAGGCTTTTCAATCCCATGGCTGATCCCATCAAAATTAGCCTTGCCCCCATTTAGAATTTTAACTTTTGGGCCAGACCTATCATTCTCCATAGCTATCTTGGGTGGCACACGGTAGCACAGTGGTTAGCACTGCTGCTTCACAGCTCCAGGGTTCGATTCCTGACTTGGGTCACTGTCTGTGTGGATGAACATTCTCCTCGTGTCTGCGTGGGTTTCCTCCGGTTTCCTCCCACAGTCGAAAAAATGTGCGGGTTAGGTTGATTGGCCATGCTAAGAAATTGCCCCTTAGTGTCCAGGGATGTGTAGGTTGGAGGGATTGGTGGGTATAATGTGTGGGGTAGGGCCTGGGAGGGATTGTGTTCGGTGCAGACTCGATGGGCTGAAGGGCCTCTTTCTGCACTGTCGGATCCTATGATCTTAAAACTAATAGGATTATGGTCAGTGATCCCTCACTAACACTTCTGTCACCTGCCTTTCCTTACTTCCCAAGAGCAGGTCCAGTTTTTCCCCCTCTCTAGTCGGACCATCCACATACTGAATGAGAAATTCCTCCTGAGTACACTCAACAAATTTCTCTCCATCCAGCCCTCTAATACTATGGCTGATCCAGTCAATATTGGGAAAGTTAGAATCTCTGACTATTACCACCCTATTTTCCTTGGGGCTATCTGTAGCTGATAACTTGATAACTCAATATATGTACAAGTTGCTATAGGGTCAGTTTGTTATTTTACAGTTCTTACGCGCAATAATCGAATGGTATTTCTATTACCTTACAGTGCTGTCTCTGCACCCACTCCCAATCTGATCAGTACTTTCATCCCAATGTCCTTTTTTTCTGTCTTGCGCTGTCCAAAATTTAAGAACATTACAGAAGTATAAAGGGTTAACACATACGCTAATGTATAGATATGGGGAAGGGTATTATTTCCTTTATAAGAACATAACAGGGCGCCCTGACCATCGTCCCCTCTCTTCCACAGTTCTGACAGCTCCAAGCGTTCCCATTGATCTAGCACCTGCACCATCCCCTCAGTTATGTGATCCCACTGTTCCAGCAATTACAGACACGCTCCTGTTACAAACTGCAGAATCAATTCAAACAAACTCCCCAGCGTCCCCAGGAGAGGAGACTCTCTGCGGGAAAATCAAGAGGACGTTAAAATGAGAAGTTTGCACCACAGTCCAGAAACCTGTTTGTGAAATTATTCGCATTCCTCCAGCACCAAAGAGTTTCCACTGATTGCAACAGTCAGTTATCACACGCTAATTACACCCTGGAAATAGGGAGTGAAAGACGGAACTGGTTGGATTCCAGTGGCCACCCCATCGAATCAAAGGACCCATTCATTCGTCAACCTCTCTGACGGAATCTCAGTGTCCATGAGAAGGGAAAGCAGCAGAGAGAATTTCCGCAGCTCGCTCACGCAGCTGAGGGGGCCCCCTGCCCCCCACTGCTTAAAGTAAGGAGCAGTCGGGATTAAGCAGTCCGTGCCTGAGGGACATCCCAAGTGTTCACACACTAAAACTGTCCTGTATCCTATCCAGATTGTTGGTGATCTTGACACTTGAAGCTCTCAACCGGTTCCAATTCATCCCCGTTGATGTAGGCAGGGGTATGTTCTCCACTAGAAGTCGATGACAACCTCTTGTGTTTTGTTGACATTGAGGGAGAGATTATTGTCGCCGCACCAGCTCACCAGGTTCTCTATCGCGTTCCTGTATTCCGTCTCGTCATTGTTTGAGATCTGACCCACCAGGGTGATGTCATCAGCAAATTTGAAAATTGAGTTGGAGGGGAATTTGGCCACACAGTCAGAGGTGTACAAGGAGTACAGTAGGGGGTTGAGAACACAGCCTTGTAGGGCACCGGTGTTGACGATGGTTGTGGAGGAGGTGTTGTTGTCTATCCTGACTGGTTACGTTCTGTGGGTTAGGAAGTTCAGGACCCAGTCACAGAGGGAGGAGCAGAAGTCCAGGCCACAGAGTTTGGAGATGAGTTTTGTGGGAATAATGGTGTTGAAGGCTGAGCTGCAGTCAATAAATAGGAGTCTGACGTAGGGGTCTTTGTTATCTAGGTTTTCCAGGGTTGAGTGTAGGGCCAGGGCGATGGTGTCTGCTGTGGACCTGTTGCGGCGATAGACAAACTATAGTGGAGCCAGGCAATCCGGGAGGCTGGGATTGATTTGTGCCATGACTAACCTTTCGAAGTACTTCATAATGATGGATGTCAGAGCCACCGGCCGATAGTCATTAAGGCACGCTTCCTGGCTTTACTGAGGTCATCTTCTTGAAGCAGATAGGGATCTCAGATTGTTGTAAAGAGAGGTCCGTTTTGTGGATCTGTAGATGATAACCAGGTCTGCAGCCTGTACCTCTGGGCAGCTCTCCCACCAGGGTGATGTTATAATTGGCACCCTTGTTCATTGTCCTCCTGTCTCCTTATCATCATTCACTAGAGGGCGGTGGATGAGATACAGAGGCAGGAAGCCCAATGGGATGAGCTGCAGGGAAGGCCGTGACATAATCATTGGATTAGTAATCCAGAGACCCAGAATAAAGAGCAGGGGCCCGGGTTCGAATCCCACCATGGCAGGTGAAATTTGAATTCAATGAAAATCCGGAATTAAAAGTCTAATCCTCACCGTGAACTGGTGTAAAAACCCATCTGGTTCCTTTGAGGATAGGAAAACTGCTGTCCTTACCCGGTCTGGCTTACATGTGACTCCAGACCTACAGCAATCTGGTTGACTCTTCAATGCAAAAGGGCAATTAATGTTGGCCCAGCCAGTGATGCACATATCCCATGAATGCAGTAAGAAACTACCTGACCAGCTGGTAGTTTCACTGAGAAAGGAGGATGTGAGGGAAAGCAGGAAAGCAACTAAAAATAAGATTTTTTTATTCATTTGTGGGATCTGGGTGTTGCTGGCTGGCCAGCATTTAGTGTCCATCCCTAGTTGCTCTTGAGAAGGTGGTGGTGAGCTGCCTTCTTGCTTAGGTCGATGTCAGGTGGTCCGTCTGGTTTCATTTCTTTGATTTGATTAGATTTGATTTATTAATGTCACGTACTAACATACAGTGAAAAGCATTGTTTCTTGCACACTATACAGACAGAGCGTACCATTCATAGAGAAGGAAAGGAGAGAGTGCAGAATGTAGTGTTACAGTCATAGCGAGGGTGTAGAGCAAGATCAACTTAATGCAAGGTAAGTCCATTCAAAAGTCTGACAGCAGCAGGGAAGAAGCTGTTCTTGAGTGAGTTGGTACCTGACCTCAGACTTTTGTATCTTTTTTCCAATGGAAGAAGGTGGAAGGAAGAATGTCCGAGGTGCGTGGGGTCCTTAATTATGCTGGCTGTGTTGCCGAGGCAGCGGGAAGTGTAGACAGAGTCAATGGATGGGAGGCTGTCTTGTGTTTGAATGACTGAGTTGCATTCATGACCTTTTGTAGTTCCTTGTGGTCTTAGAATCATAGAAAAACTACAGCACAAACAGGCCCTTCGGCCCACAAGTTGCACTGATCTTATCTCTACCTACTAGGCTTATCTATAACCCTCAATCCTATTAAGTCCCATGTACTCATCCAGAAGTCTCTTAAAAGACCCAGTTGAATTTGCCTCCACCACCACCACCGAAGGCAGCCAAATCCACTCACCCATCACCCTCTGAGTGAAAAACTTACAACACCAGGTTTAAGTCCAACTGATTTATTTGATAGTAAACTCACAAGCTTTCGGGGTCTGCCCCTTCATCAGGTGAATGGAGATTCAGAACATCCATGCCGAGACATCCATTGATACGAGGAGTGCTCCTGGTTCAACTGCTCCATGTGTGCTCGGTTTCTGTAGGAAGTCCGTAGCGTCGCGACAAAAGCTGGGGGTTCTTTGTACAATGGGTTTCAAGATGCCCTCGATATAGCCAGAGAGGTTCTCACACAGAGTCCCATTGCCCGATACGATGGGACGGCCGGTTGTGTTTGCCTTGTGTATCTTTGGGAGGTAGTAGAGATCTCTAATGCGGAGAGTACGTGGGATGAGAGCACGGATGGTGCTCTGAAGGTCTGGATCAAAGGTCTTGATCAGTCTGTTGAGTTGATGGGTGTGTTCTTTGGTCGGATCTGCGGGTAACTATCTGTAGTGCTCCTCATTGTTCAGTTGTCGGTACAATTCTTTGCAATAATCCGTTCTGTTCAGAATGACGATGGCCCCTCCTTTGTCTGCTGGTTTGATGACAATGTTGCAGTTGGTCTTGAGAGCGTGGATGGCGTTGCGATTGGCCTTGGGTGATGTTCGGGGCTGGTATTGTGAGACTCTTGCTGTGTTTACCCCAGCCCAACACTGGCACCTCCTCCTCTATTTTCTTCCCACAGGTACTGTCAGACCTGCTGAGATTTTCCAGCATTTCCCCTTTTTGTTTCAGATTCCAGCATCCGCAGTAATTTACCTTTATATCCTGACTTCTGACCTCATCCTGCAATCCTGGTCAACGTGACCAGTTGTAGTTACCAGTTTAGACCAACAGGTGACACTGTTGATCAAGGTGAGCTCCATGTGCTCAGCAGCACCACCAGCTGGCAGCTCTCTGCACTGCAGCTCATTATAGTTTAAAGTTTATTAGTGCCAAAAGTAGGCTGACATTAACACTGCAATGAAGTTACTGTGGAAATCCCCCTCACTGGCGCCGTCCTGTTATCGGTGCAATGAATGGACATGTCCTAGATTACAAGAACTGGGGGAGGCTGTTTAGCCCTCTCAGACCATTCAGCCCTTCCAGTCTGTTCTGCCATTCAGTCAGATAGAATCCTACAATCCCTACAGTGCAGAAGGAGGCCATTTGGCCCATTGAGAATTCCCCTGATAGACAAGGGAATTAAGGGTTATGGGGAGAAAGCGGGAAAGTGGAACTGATCCACTTCAGATCTGCCATGATCTTATTGAATGGTGGGGCAGGCTCGAAGGGCTAGATGGCCTACTCCTGCGCCTACTTATGTTCTTAGGTTAATGGAGATTTACACTGTGAGACCCTTGCCCGCTCCGAATTTGGACGGGCAAGGTGGTGGATTCCGACTAGTCTTTCCTGTGTTAAGTCAGACCTTCTCAGGATCTCAAGCCATGCTTTGCCTCACTCCCCTCAGCCTTCCCCGCCCCCCCGGTGATCTACCCCGGACCTGTCCATCCCAATAGGCAGTAACCCATGCTTTACATTGCCTGGGACCCTGTGTTCTGAAACTCCTGCCGCAGTTCTGAAGGAACGCTGCACTGTCAGAGGTCTCTTTCCCCAAAGATGTTAAGGCCTTCCCTGCCCCTCTCTTGTGGGCTAAATAATCCCCGGGGATTATTTGCAGACGAGCGCGAGGGTTTTATCTGATACCCCGCCGTTATTAACCCCTCATTGACATCAGGAAAAAGAAAGCAATTTGACTGGTAATTGTCAGTCTGCTCCTTGTGGGATCTTGCTGTGTGATCATTGGCTCTTGTGGTTTCCTAGGTTACAGCAGCAACTATAAATTGTTTTGGGGGGGGTGGGGGGCGGTGTGAGGTAACGAAAGGCAGTGTTTAGTTTTTTTTTGGCTGTGGCAGTTTTTGGTCTCCCAAAGTGATGGCACCCCCCCCCCCCTTTCCCTCCCCCCCATGGGGTGGTCTCAGTATTAAGCATCGCCTGGGGGTGGGTCAGGAGCCCCAGGCTGACATGGCAGTCTCTGCCGTGTTCGAGAAGTTGTGCGGTTCACCGGACTCTGCTCGCCCTGAGCCAGACAGTCAGCTTCCAGAGGTCACGCCTGTGCTCAGCGACACTGTCCGCCATCTTTAAACAAAGTTTATTCATTAGTGTCACAAGTAGGCTTACATTAACACTGCGGTCAAGTTACTGTGAAAGTCCCCTCATCACCACACTCCGGGGCCTGTTCGGGGACACTGAGGGAGAATTTAGCACGGCCAATGCACCCTAACCCGCCCGTTTTTCTGACTGTGGGAGGAAACCCACGCAGACACGGGGAGAACGTGCAGACTCGGCACAGACAGTGACTGGAATTGAACCCAGGTCCCTGGCGCTCAGATCTCATTCTCGGGTCTCCGTGTAATGGATATCAGGACACCCAGGAGCCGCTGAGCTTCTGGCCAGTTCATCGAGCAGTGTTTGGCCGTCACCCAGTGGGTAAACGGGACCAAACCGGCACCAACATCAGTCCCTGTGTTTGCACCCAGGCGCCGGGCAGCTGAGGGGGCGGCAGTTCACTGTTCCCCCCACTTGGGGGCAGACTTACCTGTTTTACTGAGCATCCTGGAGCAGCAGAGGGATTTTCTCAACCTCCCGAGGATGGACCAGCTCAAACCTCCCACCCTCTGCACCCCTTCCCCTTGCCCCCACCCCTTCTCCTTCCCCCATTCTCTCCTTGCTCCTCCCTCCCCCTCCTCAACCCAACCCCACCCCCCCAAACCCCTGCAGCGAACTGCACTCCTTCCCCCACCCCTCCTCTCCTCTCCCCTCCCCCAACCCGAAACCCCTACTCTGGATGTCACCCACCCACCACCAGTAACAACAGACAGGTTTGGCCAGCAGAGAGAACACAGTAAGAACACCAGGTTAAAGTCCAACAAGTTTATTTAGTGGAGAGGAAGACAGAGAGAGAGAGACTGACACAAATCTATTAATCATAGAATCCCTACAGTGCACAAGGAGTCCATTTGGCCCATCAAGTCTGCACCGACCACAATCCCACCCAGGTCCTTTCCCCATAACCCCATGCATTTACCCTCACTAGTCCCCCTGGCACTAAGGGGCAATTTAACACGGCCAATCCATCCAAACCGCACGTCTTTCAGACTGTGGGAGGAAACCGGAGCGCCCAGAGGAAACCCACGCAGACACGGGGAGGACATGCAGACTCCGCACAGACAGTGACCCGGACCGGGAATCGAACCCGAGTCCCTGGCGCTGTGAGGCAGCAGTGTTAACCACCGTGCTGCCCTAATGCGGGTGTTATTACAGACCCAAGTGGCAGAATCACTGAGATCCGTGCAGTAATACAATAAGTTACAGCGTTACGACATGGTTCTCACGGGCAGACAGTGATGGGAGGTTTGGAAGGTTCTTAAACCACTGCCCTGCAGCGCATCGATCTAAACTAAGTCCTTAGTTCTGCTTTTCTCTCAAAGCAGATTCCAGAAATTTGCCCTTGAAAAGAACGAACAGTATTTCTATTCAGCTCTGGGACGTGTGTTAAACAAGATGGGGAGTGGGATTGCTTCTATCAGTAAGCTGCGAAAGACAGATTGCAGTTACGATGGCACGGTCATTTCTGTTATCGACAGGCAGTGTTGTCGAGGGAGTCCCCATCACTGCAGCTTCTCTCCCATTGATGCTGTCACCAGTACAACACCAACCCAAATCAGAGACACTGAGGCCGAGGCTGAGGTCTTAAGAACATAAGAACATAAGAAATAGGAGCAGGAGTAGGCCATCTAGCCCTTCGAGCCTGCCCCGCCATTCAATAAGATCATGGCTGATCTGTCGTGGCTCAGTTCCACCTTCCCGCCCTCTCCCCATAACCCTTAATCCCCTCGCTTATCAAAAACCCATCAACCCGCGTCTTAAAAATATTTAGCGAGGCAGCCTCCACCACTTCAACGGGCAGAGAATTCCAGAGATTCACCACCCTTTGAGTGAAGAAGTTCCTCCTCAACTCCGTTCTAAACCGCACCCCCCTTTATCCTGAGGCTGTGCCCCCTAGTCCTACTGTCCTTTCTGAGCGGGAAGAGTCTCTCCACCTCTATCCTATCCATCCCATTCATCATCTTATACGTCTCAGTGAGATCTCCCCTCATTCTTCTAAACTCTAACGAGTACAAGCCTAGTTTATTCAGCCTCTCCTCATAGCTCAACCCCCTCAACTCCGGTATCAGCCTAGTAAACCTCCTCTGCACTCCCTCCAAGGCCAAAATATCCTTGCGTAAGTACGGCGACCAAAACTGCACACAGTACTCCAGCTGCGGCCTCACCAATGCCCTATACAGCCGCAGCAAGACCTCCCTACTTTTATATTCAATCCCCCTCGCTATGAAGGCCAGCATCCCATTCGCCTTCCTGATCACCTGCTGCACCTGCAGGCTGGGTTTTTGCGACTCATGCGCAAGGACCCCGAGGTCCCTCTGCACCGTCGCCTGCTGCAGTTTTTCGCCACGTAAGTAATAGTCCTTCCTACCATTATTCCTACCAAATTGGACAACCTCACATTTGCACTCACCCAGTGATCCCATCCACAACCTGAAGGACTGTGCACAAAACCATGGACGTACAAGCAACACACAAACACACACACACACTGAAAACACACACACTAAAAACACACACAAACACACATAAACACACAAATGCACCAACACACACACACATTAACACACACACACAAAAACACACACAAATAGACACAAACTCACAAAAACACATGCAAAAACACACACAAACACGCCTAAACACACACACGCACAAACACACAAAAACGTACAAACACACACACACAAATACACACAAACACACACACAATAACACACAAACACACACAAATAACACATGAATAACACACACACACTCACACAGAAATAACACATGCACACATGCACAAAATCACACACACAAAATCCTACACAAATAACACATACAAACACGCAAAAGCACAGACAAACACACACAAGTAACACACACATACACACACACACACATGCTCACACATACATACACAAATGCACACTCAAATAACAGACATATATACATACACACACGCTCGTACATACTTGTACACACAAACACACAAAAAACACACGCATGTACACACACATACATGAACATACACAAACACACACAAATAACACACAAGCACACACATGTGCACCTCTTGGATCTTTTCTGATAGTCCTAGGATCATTCAAATAAATATTTTTTGCACTGTCTCTGGTCCCTCTACATTCCTTTTATGATATGGAGAACAGAATTGTTGACAGTCCTCTGAGTGTGGTTTTCCTGTTTTTCTCTCTATTTTCCCATTTGTTCACCAGAACCAGCAGCAGTCTGAGTCCACATCATCTGGCTCCGCAGTCCTGGCCAGGATGAGATCGCATTACCCAGAAATTCAGAGCCTGAGAGAAACAGCAATTCTGTCACATCTCAGTCTTCAATATCCCGTTCCGTTTACATTAACTATTCTCGTCAGAGTCTAATCTATTCTCCCTCTCCTCCCTGTCCTTCCAGTAGACACACTGGCCATCTTTGAGCAATGCCGTGGGGCCTTTTACATCTAACTGTGAGGGCGCTATGCCTAACCTGAGAGATGGAGCTTGAGACAGTGCAGCACTCCCTCAGTACCGCACTGGAGTGTCAGCTGGGATTACACGCTCAGTTTCTGGTGAAGGGCTAAGACGGGCTTGTGAGGGACAGACAGCATTGAGGAAGCAGGGAGGCTGCAGAAGGGCTTGGACAGGTTAGGAGAGTGGGCAAGGGAGTGGCAGATGGAACATAATTGGAAAAGTGTGAGGTTATGCACTTTGGAAGGAGGAATAGAGGCATAGACTATTTTCTAAATGGGAAATGCTTAGGAAATCAGAAACGCAAAGGGACTTGAGAGTCATTGTTCAAGATTCTCTTAATGTTAACGTGTAGATTCAGTCGGCAGTTAGGAAGGCAAAAGCAATGTTAGCATTCGTGTGAAAAGGGCTAGATTTCAAGAGCAGGGATATACTTCTGAGGCTGTATAAGGCTCTGTTCAGACCCCGTTTGGAGTATTGTGAGCAGTTTTGGGCCCCATGTCTAAGGAAGGCCTTGGAAAGGGTCCAGAGGAGGTTCACAAGAATGATCCCTGGAACGAAGTGCTTCTCATACGAAGAACAGTTGAGGACTGTGGGTCTATATTCGTCGGAGTTTAGAAGGATGTGGGGGGGATCTTATTGAAACTTACAGGATACTGTGAGGCCTGGATAGAGTGGACATGGAGAGGATGTTTCCACTAATAGGAAAAACTAGAACCAGAGGCCACAACCTCAGGCTAAAGGGATGATCCTTTAAAACAGAGATAATTTTTTGATTTGATTTGATTTATTATTGTCACATGTTTTAACATACAGTGAAAAGTATTGTTTCTTGTGCATTATACAGACAAAACATACCGTTCAAAGAGAAGGAAACGTGAGAGTGCAGAATGTAGTGTCACAGTTATAGCTAGGGTGTAGAGAAAGATCAACGTAATGCAAAGTAAGTCCATTCAAAAGTCTGACAGCAGCAGGGAAGAAGCTGTTCTTGAGTCGGCTGATACGTGACCTCAGACTTTTGTATCTTTTTGCCAAAGATAGAAGGTGGAAGAGAGAATGTCTGGGAGGAATGAGGAGGAATTTCTTCAGCTAGAGAGTGGTGAAGCTGTGGAACCCTTTGCCGCAGAAGGCTGCGGAGGACAGGTCATTGAGTGTCTTTAAGACAGAGATAGATTAATAAGGGGACCAGCAGTTATGGGGAAAAGGCAGGAGAATGGGGATGAAAAAAATATCAACCGTGATTGAATGGCGGAGGAGAATTGATGGGCCGAGTGGCCTAATTCTGCTTCTGTGGCTTATGGTCAAATGGTCTAAGACTCCCAACCATCTGAATGAGAGGGAAACAACAATCGGATTGGGATAGAAAACTGTGTCAAATCTCTTCAAAGGAGTTACTGGGAAATTATACAGTCTGCAAGTGTTGCCAAGATAAACGTTAGTTTTGATGGAGCAATGGAGTGAATTGAGAGCAATGTATTCAGGGCAGTGATCTTTGAAGTGTGTCTTTTGCAATGTCGGAAGCCTTTATCAGCAGATTTCAAAGTGCGTTTTGATGAAGATTTTTGGGCGACGCAGTGGCACAGTGGTTAGTGCTGCTGCCTCACAGCTCCAGGGACCCGGGTTTGATTTCTGGCTTGAATCCCTCTCTGTGCTAAGTGTGCACATTCCCCCCGTGTCTGTGTGGGTTTCCTCCCACACTCCAAAGATTAGCTTAGGTGCATTGGCCATGTTAAATTGTCCCATAGTGCCCCAGGATGCAAAGGTTAGAGGGATTCGTGGGTTAAATATGTAGGATTATGGGGATAGGGCCTGGATGGGATTGTTGTTAGTGTAGACTTGATGGGTTGAATGGCCTCCTTTTGTGCTGTGGGGTTCCTACGAAGGAGAACTGGTCTCCTGATGCACGTCCTCCTTCACATTGCCCTCCCTCTCGGCCAAATTTCACCTGCCATTTATCTGCAAATGTCCTACGTTTCACTAGTATTTATTATAGGGAGACAGTGGCATCGTGCTCAAGTAATCCGAAGGCCCGGCCTAAAGCTCTGGGGGCGCAGGTTCAAATCCCATCGCATCGTCTGGTGGAATTTAATATTTAATTAATAATTGTGAAAGCTTATCTCAGTGAACATGACCATGGAACCATTGTCGATTGTTGGAAAAACCCATCCGGTTCACTAATGCCCTTTAGGGAAGGAAATCTGCCGTCCTTACCTGGTCTGGCCTACATATGACTCCAGAGTCACAGCAATGTGGTTGACTCTTAATTGCCCTCTGAAACAGCCAAGCAAGACACTCAGTTCAAGGGCAATTGGGGATGGGTCATAAATGCTTGGCCCACATCCCATGAAAGAAACATAGAAACAGAGAAGCTGGAAGAGGCCATTCTGCCCTTCAAGCCTGCTCCATCTTCTATGTTTTGATAATGGCTGATCATCAGATTCAATATCCTGATGTTGCCTTTCCCTCATATCGCTTGATCCCTTCAACCTCACACATCCATCATCCTCCACTCCCATAACCCCATTATCCCTTAACCCCTCCACCCCACAACCCTCCACTCCAATAACTCTCCACTCCCATCACCTTTCACCCCAGAACCATCCACCCCAAAGCCTCTCCACCCCCATAACCCCTTCACCCCTTAACCCTCCACTCCAATAACCCTCCAGGCCCATAACTCTCTACCCCCATAACCCTCCACCCGATAACCCTTCAGTCCATAACCCTTCACCCCATAACCCTCCAACCCCAGAACCCTCCACTCCAATAACCTTCCATCTTGATAACCCTCCACTCCTATAACACTTATAGCCCCTTCACCCCCATAACCCTTCACCCCAAAGCCCTCCACCCCATAACCCTTTACCTCAATAACACTTCCACCCCCTATAACCTCTCAACTTTCCAGTCTTTGCTCTTCCCCCCTTATGAGAATGTTGACCTCTCGTTGAGGGTCAATGATTTGGCAGACCATGTTTATCGGGTGGAGGGTTATGGGGGTAGAGAGTTATGGGCCTGGAGGGTTATTGGAGTGGAGGGTTAAGGGGTGAAGGGGTTATGGGGGTGGAGAGGCTTTGGGGTGGATGGTTCTGGGGTGAAAGGTGATGGGAGTGGAGAGTTATTGGAGTGGAGGGTTGTGGGGTGGAGGGGTTAAGGGATAATGGGGTTATGGGAGTGGAGGATGATGGATGTGTGAGGTTGAAGGGATCAAGTGATATGAGGGAAAGGCAACATCAGGATATTGAATCTGATGATCAGCCATTATCAAAACATAGCAGACCATGGGTGGCTCAGGGATTGGTGTGGGAGGAATGGGTTTGAATTTATGGGGCATTGGCACCAGTATTGGGGTAGGTGGGACCTGTTCGGGAGGGATGGGGTTGGTCTGAACCGTGCTGGGGCCATAGTGCTGGCGAATCGAGTAAAGAGGACTGTAGACAGGGCTTTAAACTAATTATTGGGGGGGAGGGTGTGAGGGTAGGTGACCTTACGAGGTCTAAAGTTAAGGAGAGTGTACATGTAAGGGAAGAGGCCGAGGATGTCCCAATAATAGAGGGAGTAGGGGGCGTGAGTATAGTTGGTGGCGTTGCGGCAAATAGGGTCCAGGTGAAGGCTGGGATGAAAGCGCTTTATCTGAATGCACGAAGCATTCGGAATAAAGTGGATGAGCTGGTGGCGCAGATCGACACAAATGGATACGATCTGGTGGCCATTACAGAGACGTGGCTGCAGGGTGACAGGGACTGGGAGCTGAATGTACAGGGCTATCAAGTGTTTAGGAAGGATAGGCAGGAGGGAAAAGGGGGGGGCGTAGCTCTGCTGATTAAGGATAGCATCACGGTGGTAGCAAGGGATGATATTGGAGCCAAGGAGCAGAGGGTGGAATCGTTGTGGGTGGAGATTAGGAACAGCAAAGGGAGGAAGACGCTGGTGGGTGTCGTCTATAGGCCCCCGAATAATGATCTGGAGATGGGGCGGGCTGTTAACGCGCAAATAAGTGCGGCGTGCAGGAATGGGACGGCCGTAGTTATGGGGGATTTCAATCTGCATATTGATTGGTCGACCCATGTTGGACGTGGGGGGCTCGAGGAAGAGTTCTTGGAATGCTGCCGGGATAGTTTCCTCGAACAGTGTGTGTTGGAGCCGACGAGGGAGCGAGCTATCTTGGATCTGGTGCTATGTAATGAAGCGGGTAGAATTAGGGACCTTGTGGTGAAGGATCCTCTTGGGGAGAGTGATCATTGTATGGTGGAGTTTCTGGTGCAGATGGAGGAGGAGAAAGTGGGTTCCCGGACACGCGTCCTTTGTTTGAATAGAGGGAAATACGGTAGGATGAGAGAAGAATTGGCGAATGTGGACTGGGAGAGCGCGTTGGAGGGAGGGTCTGTTAAGGAGCAGTGGAGGATCTTTAAGGAGATCTTTCTTGGTGCTCAACGGAAATTTATTCCGATGGTCAAAAAGGATAGTAGGAGGAGAGGTAATAAGCCGTGGATAACAAAGGAGGTGAAGGAAAGTGTTAAACTAAAAGCGGAGGAATTTAGAGTAGCTAAGAGTAGTGGGCGAGAAGAGGATTGGGAGAGGTTTAAATGTCAACAAAGATTGACAAAGAAGTTGATAAGGAAGGGTAGGAGAAACTATGAAGCTGGGCTAGCGCTTAATATAAAAAAGGATAGCAAGAGTTTTTATAAATACATAAAAAGGAAGAGGCTGGCTAGGGTGAATGTTGGTCCTTTAGAGGATGAGAAAGGGGACCTAGTGGTAGGGGATGGGGATATGGCTAAGGTATTGAATAACTTTTTTGTTTCTGTCTTCACGGAGGAGGACGTGAATAATTTGCCGGGTGTTAGCGATAGAAAGGTGGTAGGACTGGAGGGTCTTAATGACATTACTGTTACTAGAAAGGCGGTGCTCGACAGACTGGAGGGGCTGATTGTGGACAAGTCCCCAGGACCGGATGGAATGCATCCGAGGGTTCTGAAAGAAATGGCGGAGGTGACAGTGGATGCCTTGGTGGTTATTTTCCAAACGTCGCTGGATTCTGGGGAAGTGCCGGATGATTGGAAAACGGCTAATGTTACGCCGTTGTTTAAGAAGGGTGCCAGGCAAAAGGCGGGGAATTATAGGCCGGTTAGTTTAACATCTGTGGTAGGTAAAATGTTACAATCTGTCATTAAGGAGGAAATTGCGAGGCATCTTGAAGGGAATTGCTTGACAGGGCAGACGCAGCACGGTTTCATTAAAGGGAAGTCGTGTCTGACAAATTTACTGGAGTTCTATGAGGATGTGTCTAGGGCGGTGGATAGAGGAGAGCCGGTGGATGTGGTCTTTCTAGATTTTCAGAAAGCGTTTGACAAAGTGCCTCACAAGAGGTTATTGCAGAAGGTCGAGGGACATGGAGTTGGGGGTAGGGTGTTAGCGTGGATAGAGGATTGGTTGTCAAATAGGAGACAGAGAGTGGGGGTCAACGGGTGCTATTCGGATTGGCGGATGGTGACTAGTGGAGTGCCCCAGGGGTCGGTGCTGGGGCCTCAGCTTTTTACCATTTATATAGATGATCTGGAGGAGGGAACCGAGTGTAGAGTGTCGAAATTTGCTGATGACACCAAGATTGGGGGAACGGCAAATTGTGCGGAGGGTGTGGAGAGTCTGCAGAAGGATCTAGATAGGCTGGGCGAATGGGCCAGGAAATGGCAAATGGAATTTAATGTTGGCAAGTGTGAGGTGGTCCACTTTGGTAGGAAAAATGGTAGGAAGGACTATTACTTACGAGGCGAAAAACTGCAGCAGGCGACGGTGCAGAGGGACCTCGGGGTCCTTGTGCATGAGTCGCAAAAACCCAGCTTGCAGGTGCAGCAGGTGGTCAGGAAGGCGAATGGGATGCTGGCCTTCATAGCGAAGGGGATTGAATATAAAAGTAGGGAGGTCTTGCTGCAGCTGTATAGGGTATTGGTGAGGCCGCAACTGGAGTACTGTGTGCATTTTTGGGCGCCGCACCTGCGCAAAGATATTTTGGCCTTGGAGGGAGTGCAGAGGAGGTTTACTAGGCTGATACCGGAGTTGAGGGGGTTGAGCTATGAGGAGAGGCTGAATAAACTGGGCTTGTACTCGTTAGAGTTTAGAAGAATGAGAGGAGATCTCATTGAGACGTATAAGATGATGAATGGGATGGATAGGATAAAGGTGGAAAGACTCTTCCCGCTCAAAAAAGACAATAGGACTAGGGGGCACAGCCTCAAGATAAAAGGGGTGCGGTTTAGAACGGAGTTGAGGAGGAACTTCTTCACTCAAAGGGTGGTGAATCTCTGGAATTCTCTGCCCGTTGAAGTGGTGGAGGCTGCCTCGCTAAATATTTTTAAGACACGGGTTGATGGGTTTTTGATAAGAGAGGGGATTAAGGGTTATGGGGAGAGGGCGGGAAAGTGGAACTGAGCAGCGACAGATCAGCCATGATCTTATTGAATGGCGGGGCAGGCTCGAAGGGCTGGATGGCCTACTCCTGCTCCTATTTCTTATGTTCTTATGTTCTTATGTTTGCTACTGGACGGCCTTGCCTATATGGCTAGACTTTGGCAGTGTGTTGGCGAGATAGAAACATAGAAACTAAGAGCCTGCTCTGCCATTCATTACGATCATGGCTGACCATTGAGTTCAATATCCTGATTCCCACCCATATCCCTTGATCCCTTTAGCCCAAAGAGCAATATCTAATTCCTTCTTGAAATCACAAAGCGTTTTGGCCTCAACTACTTTCTGTGGGAGTGAATTCCACACATTCACCACCCTCTGAGTGAAGAAATTTCTCCTCACCTCAGTTCTAAAAGGTTTACCCCTTATCCTCAAACTATGACCCTAGTTCTGGACTCTCCCCTTCATTGGGAACATTCTTTCTGAGTCTACCTTGTCTGACCCTGTTAGAATTTTATAAGTTTCTATGAGATCCCCCCTCATTCTTCTAAATTCCAGTGAATATAATCCGAACCAACTTAGTGTCTTCTCATATGACAGACTCGGAATGGTTTGACAGGAGTGGAGGAAAAGCTGCCTCTGAATAAATCCTGTTCATTTTGACTTGGTTTTGATATCCGTCAATGAGAACGTATTTCAGCTGAGGTGTTGGGTTTGTGGTTGGAAAGTGATCGAGATTCTACGCTCCTCCCCACACACACTCTCACCATTGACCCTACACCTCACTGCCCAACCCCCCCTCCCCCCCACCCCCAACCCCCACCCCGACCCACCATGTCCAATCTTGGGCACTGAGGTCAATTCGAATGCCACCACAGCCACCCTGACCAGGTGGTTTAGTCCAGCCCAACACTTTGCCCTTGGTGTCTCAGAACACCTCCCCCCGGGAGTGTGTGTTTACCCCTCCCGAGGCACTGGGGGGGGGGGGCTGGTATTTGAGCGGAAACAGAGAAAGGAGGAACCTGACCTCTCCTGACACAGTGAAGCTGACAGAATCCCCTTTGCCTTCCTGTTGTCTCAGAAGGTCTGGGGACAGGCCGTGATTTTCCAGAGCTGAATGAGGTCAGCGCTTGTTATTAAATACATTCCATCCAGTGTTTATGTGCGAGTTGGACCCATGTGAAAATCATTTCTAGCCATTAAATAGTGAGCTATCAGAGGCAAGGATCTCCTGTTACTGTTCAGGAGCCAAACACAAACACAATGTGGTCAGTTAATGGCAAACAGCCCAGCGCTTAAGGAGATTCTAAGTAACTCATTGTTAAGCTCAAAAATGTTCATCTTCCCAACTTGCTTTCTCCCTCAGTGCACGCTTGTTTTCACTCGCCGCCTATTATGTCTGTATCTTACAGCCTCTTTCTCAGGGAAACAAGAGGAGGCCATTCAGCCCCTCGAGCCTGAACCAGCCCCCACCCTGTTGTACCCTGATTCCATCTTCCCACCTTATTCTATCGCCCAGCACACCCTCATCCAAGCCAAAGTCTGAGCTTAGGAATTTTTATTCGCCTCCCCAGATGCATCAGCAGTTTACCAGGGTGTGGGGGTGTGGGGGGTGTGGGGGGGGTGGGGGTTGTAGATTTCCGTGGCCTTTTGTAAAGAGAAGTAGTTCCTGATGTCATCCCTGGAGGCCCAGTTCTAATTTTAAATTCAGTCCCCCTCCTTTAGAGTCTCACTCACCATCAGAGGAAGTAGTTCAGTGGTTAGCACCGCTGCCTCACCGTGCCAGGGACCCGGGCACAATCCCTGGCTTGGGTCGCCGTCTGTGTGGAGACTGCACATTCTCCCCGTGCCTGCGTGGGTTTCCTCCAGGTGTTCCGCTTCCCTCCCACAATCCAAAGATACGTGGGTTAGGTTGATTGGCCATGTTAAATTGACCCCAGTCATGATGTGGAGATGCCGGCGCTGGACTGGGGTAAACACAGTAGAAGGTCTCACAACACCAGGTCAAAACGCAGACGCAGCATGGTTTCGTTAAAGGGAAGTCGTGTCTGACAAATTTACTGGAGTTCTATGAGGATGTGTCTAGGGCGGTGGATAGAGGAGAGCCGGTGGATGTGGTCTTTCTGGATTTTCAGAAGGCGTTTGACAAGGTGCCTCACAAGAGGTTATTGCAGAAGGTCAGGGGACATGGAGTTGGGGGTAGGGTGTTAGCGTGGATAGAGGATTGGTTGTCAAATAGGAGGCAGAGAGTGGGGGTCAATGGGTGCTATTCGGATTGGCGGATGGTGACTAGTGGAGTGCCCCAGGGGTCGGTGCTGGGGCCTCAGCTATTTACCATTTATATAGATGATCTGGAGGAGGGAACCGAGTGTAGGGTGTCGAAATTTGCGGATGACACCAAGATTGGAGGAAAGGCAAATTGTGCGGAGGGTGTGGAGAGTCTACAGAAGGATCTAGATAGGCTGGGCGAATGGGCCAGGAAATGGCAAATGGAATTTAATGTTGGCAAGTGCGAGGTGGTCCACTTTGGTAGGAATAATGGTAGGAAGGATTATTACTTACGTGGCGAAAAACTGCAGCAGGCGACGGTGCAGAGGGACCTCGGGGTCCTTGTGCATGAGTCGCAAAAACCCAGCTTGCAGGTGCAGCAGGTGATCAGGAAGGCAAATGGGATGCTGGCCTTCATAGCGAGGGGGATTGAATATAAAAGTAGGGAGGTCTTGCTGCAGCTGTATAGGGCATTGGTGAGGCCGCAGCTGGAGTACTGTGTGCAGTTTTGGGTGCCGTACTTACACAAGGATATTTTGGCCTTGGAAGGAGTGCAGAGGAGGTTTACTAGGCTGATGCCGGAGTTGAGGGGGTTGAGCTATGAGGAGAGGCTGAATAAACTAGGCTTGTACTCGTTAGAGTTTAGAAGAATGAGGGGAAATCTCATTGAGACGTATAAGATGATGAATGGGATGGATAGGATAGAGATGGAGAGACTCTTCCCGCTCAGAAAGGATAATAGGACTAGGGGGCACAGCCTCAAGATAAAGGGGGGGCGGTTTAGAACGGAGTTGAGGAGGAACTTCTTCACTCAAAGGGTGGTGAATCTCTGGAATTCTCTGCCCGTTGAAGTGGTGGAGGCTGCCTCGCTAAATATTTTTAAGACGCGGGTTGATGGGTTTTTGATGAGAGAGGGGATTAAGGGTTATGGGGAGAGGGCGGGAATGTGGAACTGAGCCACGACAGATCAGCCATGATCTTATTGAATGGCGGGGCAGGCTCGAAGGGCTAGATGGCCTACTCCTGCTCCTATTTCTTATGTTCTTAAACCCACACCTGGTAGTGAAAGCCACTAGCTTTCAGAGTGCGAGGGGCAGCCAGTGCTCTGAAAGCTAGTGGCCTTTGCTACCAGGTGGACCTGTTGGACTTTGACCCGTGTTGTGAGATTGACCCTAGTGTCGGGGCAGGGTAAATGTGTGGGGTTACGGGAATGGGGCCTGGGTGGGATCGTGTTCGGTGCAGAATCAATGGGCCAAATGGCCTCCTTCTGCACTGCAGGGATTCTGTGATCCACCTCCCAACTCCATCAATCATCATAAACACCTCATCCTTTTTCTAGTTAGTCAATACCACTGCTGTCTCCTTTCCTTTCTTCAACTGTGGCTTCTTTACACACCCTAACACTACCCCTCCCACTCCACTCCCCACCCACTCCATCGTTACTGAATTGGAATTAAAACTCCTTCATTACTCGTTCATCCAGCCCATAAGTGACTCCAGACCCACAGCACTTCCCTCTGCCTCGGTAAAGCAGCCAGCATAATCAAAGACCCCACACACCCCAGGCATTCTCTCTTCCACCTTTTAAGATACAAAAGTCTGAGGTCATGTACCAATTGACTCAAGAACAGCTTCTTCCCTGCTGCTGTCAGACTTTTGAATGGACCTATCTCATTCTAAGTTGATGTTTCTCAACACTCCAGCTATTAACTTTAACATTATGTTCTGCACTCTCCCCTTTCCTTCTCTATGAACGGTATGCTTTGTCTGTATAGTGCGCAAGAAACAACACTTTTCATTGCATACTAATACATGGGAGAAAAATAAATCAAATGATGCAGTATAACTTGGTGATCTGTTACTCACTGTGCTGAATGTGGAAGTTAAGCTGTGCTCAGCATTCCCTCTGTATGGCTCCCTCCCACCTGAAAATGGTAAGGCAGATCCCACAGTCCTGCAGTAACCTGCCGCTGGTGATCACTCCACAGTCCACAACTTCCTGATTGTCGAGGGGGCTGGAACACCAGAGCAGGGATGTACTTCTGAGGCTGTATAAGGTGCTGGTCAGATCCCAATTGGAATACTTTGAGCAGTTTTTGTCTAAGGAAGGATGTGCTGGCCTTGGAAAGGGTCCAGAGGAGGTTCACAAGAATGATCCCTGGAATGAAGAACTTGTTGTATGAGGAACGGTTGAGGACTCTGGGTCTGTTGGGATTTAGAAGGAAGTGGGGGGGGGGGATCTTATTGAAACTTACAGGATACTGCGAGGCCTGGATAGAGTGGACATGGAGAGGGTGTTTCCACTAATGGGAAAAACTAGAACCAGGGGGCATAACCTCAGACTAAAGGGATGATCCTTTAAAACAGAGATGGGGAGGAATTTCTTCAGTCAGCGAGTGGTTTTTGATAGATAGGTTCTTGATTAATGAGGGGATCAGGGGTTATGGGGAAAAGGCAGGAGAGTGGGGATGAGAAAAATATCAGCCATGATTGAATGGCGGAGCAGACTCGATGGGCCGAGTGGCCTAATTCTGCTCCTATGTTTTATGATCTTACCGTCTTATGATTGACTATTCCAACAGAGCTGCCTCCCCACGTGCCTTACGAAGTCTTTCGCAGCTCCGCTCGCCATCCTCAACTCCTGTTAAACTTCACTTTAATACACAGGCTACCTCCATCAGCTGCTTAATCATTGTTCAAATAACACAGTGGGTAGCTAAACAAAGCACAAAAATAGCTGACAGGTTGCAGGATGCCCAGGGAAGCGGGAAGTCGGGATGGGCACCTCGGCTTTAAACTGTGCGTTCAAGTCACACAGAAAGGCTGTAAGATGCTCCGGTACAGATGGAACTTGCTGTTGGAAGTTTCCAGAAACTGTAGTTTTGGGTCATCTCAAGTTTTGGGAAGGAATTATCCAACGTACAAACTTACTGGAACCATCGTTGGCTGTTCCGACATGAAGTGGACTCTGATTGTATGTTTTTATGGGTGGATTGATCACAGCGAGGGGACACTCGCTCCACAGAAGGGACACTTCACAAACTGGGTTTGATTTGATTTATTTTTGTCATGTATATTTGTATACAGTGAAAGGTATTGTTTCTTGCGCGCTATACGGACAGAGCATACCATTCATAGAGAAGGAAAGGAGAGAGTGCGGAATACAGCCATAGCTAGGGTGTAGAGAAAGATCAACTTAATGCGAGGTAGGTCCATTCAAAAGTCTGATGGCCGCAGGGAAGAAGCTGTTCTTGAGTCGGCTGGTACATGACCTCAGACTTTTGTAACATTTTCCCAACGGAAGGATGTGGAAGAGAGAATGTCTGGGGTACGTGGGGTTCTTGATTATGTTGGCTGCTTTTCCAAGGCAGCAGGAAGCATAGACAGAGTCAATGGATGAGAGGCTGGTTTGAGTGATGGACTGGGGTATATTCAAAAGTAAATTTTATTTATGAGTCACAAGAAGGCTTACATTTACACTGCAATGAAGTTGCTATATAAATTCTGTAGTCGCTACACTCTGGCGCCTATTCGGGTACACTGAGGGAGGGTTTAGCATGGCCGTTTCACCTAACCTGCACATCTCTGGAATGTGGGAGGGAGTCGGAGCACCCGGAGAACATGCAAACTCCGCACAGACAGCGACCCAAGCCGGGAATCGAACCCAGGTCCCTGCCGTGACCCTTTGTAACTCTCCTGGCTTTCTGTCTTTTAGTGCGACTGCAGGCAGAGTACCTATCGGGGGAGATGGACGGAGGTAAGTGTGTCTACGCCCATGTGTCAGCAGGAAACAAAAGAGACCTACAGCAGAAAGGCATCTTCTCAAAGAGGAATCTTCTCTTAATTATGGCAAGTATTTCCCTCCATTTGAAGTTTCTTTGTACGGCTGTTGAAAGAGAATGAGAGGAATTTAATGAAACTTCAGAAGAGTTCCCCAAAGATTCCATTTCACCCAAACTTCTACCACCAATTAAACGTTTCATAACAATCCCATTAAAAAGTGACTTTGTTGTGGTTTGCATGTCGCATTTGAAAAATGTGTGTCGATTCGATCCCTGCCACCCCAATAGATGGAAAGGTGCTGAGGGTCTTTGATGTGTTACTCGCACAGAATCTCTTCTCGTTTTTGTGGTTTAAGCTGCTCTAGTTTTGGAATTAGCCTCGTGGGAAGAATTTGAGGTTAAAGAAAAATGTTCAGTATGAAATCTTCTCGTTCCAATTTCCAAGGTCACTAAATATGTCTGATTCATCCATGGGATGTGGGCATCATTGGCTGGGCCGGCATTTATTACCCATCCCGAACTGTCCCTTGGGAAGATGGTGGTGAGCTGTCTTCCTGAATTGCTGCAGGCCATTAGAGGCAGGTACACCCACACTGCTGTTAGGGAGGGGGGGCGGGGTGGTTCCCAGATTTTGACCCAGTGACAGTGAAGGAACGGCTGATATAATCCCAGGTCAGGGTGGTGAGTGATTTGGAGGGGAACTTGCTGGTGGCAGTGTTCCCGTGTATCTGCCGCTCCTTGTCCTTGCAGATGGAAGAGGTCCCAGATTTGGAAGGTAGTATCGAAGGAGCAGGTGGCACAGCGGTTGGCACTGCTGCCTCACAGCGCCAGGGACCTGGGTTCAATTCCGGCTTGGGTCACTGTCTGTGTGGCGTTTGCACACTCTCCCCGTGTCTGCGTGGGTTTCCTCCGGGTGCTTTGGTTTCTTCCCACAATTAAAAGATGTGCTGATTAGGGTGATTGGCTATGCTAAATTGCCCCTAATGTCAGGGGGATTAGAAGGGTAAATGCTTGGGGTTACGGGAATAGGGCCTGGGTGGGATTGTGATCAGTACAGACTTGATGGGCCGAATGGCCTCCTTCTGTACTGTAGGGATTCTATGAGCCTGGGTGGGTTGCTGCAGCGCATCTTGTAGATTGTACACCCGGCTGCCATCGTCCACTCATTGTGGAGGGAGTCCTGTGCAGTCAACAACAGTCCTCACACAAATGTGAGGTGGTCCACTTTGGTAGGAATAATGGTAGGAAGGACTATTACTTACATGGAGAAAAACTGCAGCAGGCGACGGTGCAGAGGGACCTCGGGGTCCTTGTGCATGAGTCGCAAAAACCCAGCTTGCAGGTGCAGCAGGTGGTCAGGAAGGCGAATGGGATGCTGGCCTTCATAGCGAGGGGGATTGAATATAAAAGTAGGGAGGTCTTGCTGCAGCTGTATAGGGCATTGGTGAGGCCGCAGCTGGAGTACTGTGTGCAGTTTTGGTCGCCGCACTTACGCAAGGATATTTTGGCCTTGGAGGGAGTGCAGAGGAGGTTTACTAGGCTGATTCCGGATCTGAGGGGGTTGAACTATGAGGAGAGGCTGAATAAACTAGGCTTGTACTCGTTAGAGTTTAGAAGAATGAGGGGTGATCTCATTGAGACATATAAGATGATGAATGGGATGGATAGGATAGAGGTGGAGAGACTCTTCCCGCTCAGAAAGGACAGTAGGACTAGGGGGCACAGCCTCAAGATAAAGGGGGGGCAGTTTAGAACTTCACTCAAAAGGCGGTGAATCTCTGGAATTCTCTGCCCGTTGAAGTGGTGGAGGCTGCCTCGCTAAATATTTTTAAGATGCGGGTTGATGGGTTTTTGATAAGAGAGGAGATTAAGGGTTATGGGGAGAGGGCGGGAAAGTGGAACTGAGCCACGACAGATCAGCCATGATCTTATTGAATGGCGGGGCAGGCTCGAGGGGCTAGATGGCCTACTCCTGCTCCTATTTCTTATGTTCTTATGTCCTCCACCCAATAGGCCAGTTCCGTAGGCCTTATGTTGTTGGGGGGACACGGGGGTGGAGGGGGGAGGGGCTAACATCAGAAATTCAAATGGGGAGGTCCTCGCTGTTGAGCTCATTGTAGCGTTCAAGCTTGGTCAGACCTGATTGACAGATCCCAATAAAGAGATGCATTTTCTCTCGTATCTCTAGCAGCTAAACCTGAAGATTTACTTCATCGGGCAGCATATTGGCACAGTGGTTAGCCCTGCTACCTCATAGCACCAAGGACCCAGGTTCAATTCCTGGCTTGGGTCACTATCTGTGCAGAGTCTGCAAGTTCTCCCCATGTCTGTGTGGGTTTCCTCCGGTTTCCTCCCACAGTCCAAAAGACATGCTGGTTAGGTGCATTGGCCAGGCTAAATTCTCCCTCAGTGTAACCGAACAAGCGCTGGAGTGTGGCAGCTAGGGGATTGTCACTGTAACGTCATTGCAGTGTTCATGTAAGCCTTACTTGTGACGAATAAATAAAAAAACACATTTTTGACCCTTTCCTTTGAAGGCTGAGGGCAACAAACATGAGTTTCCAATTAGGAGGGATTTGTGGATTGTACATTGCACCACATTGCAGGACAGCTGACAATGCCATCCAAACATTCTGCTCTAATTCTGGGGGTCCTTGTGCACGAATCGCAAAAACCCAGTCTGCAGGTGCAGCAGGTGATCAAGAAGGCGAATGGGATGTTGGCCTTCATAGCGAGGGGGATAGAATATAAAAGTAGGGAGGTTTTGCTGCAACTGTACAGGGCACTGGTGAGGCCGCAGCTGGAGTACTGTGTGCAGTTTTGGTCACCGCACTTGCACAAGGATATTTTGGCCTTGGAGGGAGTGCAGAGGAGGTTCACTAGGCTGATACCGGAGATGAGGGTGTTGGCCTATGAAGAAAGATTGAAAAGATTGGGTCTGTACTCGTTAGAGTTTAGAAGGCTGAGGGGGGATCTTATTGAGACATATAAGATAATGAAGGGGATGGATGGGATAGAGGTAGAGAGATTCTTCCTGCTTAGAAAGGATAGCAGGACTAGCAGGCATAGTCTCAAGATAAGGAGGGGGGAGGAACTTCTTCACTCAAAGGGTGGGAATCTCTGGAATTCTCTGCCCATTGAAGTGGTGGAGGCTACCTTGCTGAATATATTTAAGTCACGGGTAGATAGGTTTCTGATAAACAGGGGAATTAAGGGTTATGGGGAGAAAGTGGGAAAGTGGAACTGATCCACTTCAGATCAGCCATGATCTTATTGAATGGCGGGGCAGGCTCGAAGGGCTAGATGGCCGACACCTGCTCCTATTTCTTACGTTCTTATGATGCTTCAGTCAAAGTGGGAAAGAATTTGCATTTATATAGCGCCTTTCCTGACTTTCAAGCCACGCCAATGCAGTATGTTTGAAGCATTTGATTTTTTGCTGGGTCAAAATCCTGGAATTCCATCCCTAACGGCATTGTGGGTCAACCCACAGCGCACGGACCTCAGCGATTCAAGAAGACAGCTCACCATCACCTTCTCAAGGACAACTGGGGATGGGCAATAGATGCTGGCCAGCCAGCGATGCCCATGTCCCACGAATGAATGTATAAGAATGTATAATGATGGCCTCGGTCAACTCAAGACCGCCCAAAGTCAACGGACCTTCCCATTGTCCGCCGCTCGCTTGCTCCATTTCCCCTGGGGGTGGGGTGATAGAATTCTGGTGTCAGTGCTGGAAATGCAGCAGCTAACTTATTCACAGCAAGAGCCCAGAGACAAGGAAAAGTTTAAAGTTTATGAGTGTCACAAGTCGGCTTACGTTAACACTGCAATGAAGTTACTGTGAAAATCCCCTAGTCGCCACGCTCCAGCACCTGCTCGGGGACACTGAGGGAGAATTTAGCACGGCCAACGCACCCTAACCAGCACCTCTTTCAGACTGGTGGTGGAAAGCGGAGCACCCGGAGGAAACCCACGCCGGCACAGGGAGACTCCGCACAGAGAACCAAGCCGGGAGTCGAACCTGGGTCCCTGGCAGAGTGAGGCAGCAGTGTTAACCTCGCGCTGGGGCACAGTGTTTGGCTCTGACGTCCCTCCACCCCCCCCCAGTCCAAAGATGTGCCCATTAGGTGCATTGGCCATGATAAGTTGCCCCTTAGTTTCAGGGGGGTTATCAGGGTAAATGTGTGGGGTTATGGGGATGGGACCTGGGTGGGACGGTGCAGACATGATGGGCCAAATGGCCTCCTTCTGCACTGTAGGGATTCTATGACAGACACCGTCACTTACTGGGTGAAGGTTGACCCCGGGCACCAGGGAGAACTTCCCTATTTTCCTCTGAGTTTCTGACCATGGGGGTGTTTTGCCTCCAGCTGGACAGACAGGGCAGGGGAGGGGGGGGGTCTTAGTTTAACATTTGATATTGAAGAAAGTGACCCGAGCAGCGTTGGAATGTTAACCTCCGGTTTCCGGTGTTGCTGAGGCTGATCAGAAGGCCACTCGGATTCAGAGCTGAGGAGGGTGCCCGCTGAGACACAGCTAACACCTGAACCCAGCACCCGGCCCCCAGCACTTGTCTAATGGATGCGCGTTCCGCTCAGGGGCGAGTGTTAAAAAAAAACATGATGAGGCACAAAACCTGTGAAAAGATTCCACCGCATTAGGCCAGCAGCTGAAGCAGAACAAGCATTTTGACACCTGATTCACTGGGGTCAGACGTCCAGTTCCCGCTTGCTCACTCCTGTTAGCTCGGCTCTGCCTGGAGTAAACCGGTGGGTGATGGAGCACTGTGACCACTGCGTGTCTACCATCGACAAGGTGCGCCGCAGTATTTCACCTCTGTGACAGCCCCTTCCAGGATCATACAATCCCTACAGTACAAAAGGAGGCCATTCGGCCCATCGAGCCCGCACCAACCACAATCCCATCAAAGCCCCATTCCCGTAACCCCACACATTTACCCTAGCTAATCCCCCCCTGACACTAAGGGTCAATTTAGCGTGGCCAATCCACCTAACCCGCACATCTTTTGCACTGTGGGAGGAAACCGGAGCAAACCCACTCAGACGCAGGGAGAACGTGCAAACTTCGCAAAGACGCTCACCCAAGCCGGAATCGAACCCGGGTCCCTGGCGCTGTGAGGCAGCAGTGCTGACCACCATGCCACCGTACCGCCCTGATGAATAATGTAATAAAATGTTAAGTTGTACGAGAAGGCGTTCTCCTCCTGGAATCATAGAATCCCTACAGTGCAGAAGGAGGCCATTCAGCCCATCAAGTCCGCGCCAACCACAATCCCACCCAGGTCCCATTCCCACAACCCCACACATTTACCCTGCTAGTCCCCCTGACAACAAAGGGGCAACTTAGCATGGCCAATTAACCTAACCCACGTATCTTTGGACTGTCGGAGGAAACCAGAGCACCCAGAGGAAACCCAGACAAACATGGGGAAAAAGCACAAATTCCATGCAGACAATGACCCGAGGCCAGAATTGGACCCGGGTCCCTGGCCATGTGAGGCAGCAGTGCTAACCACTGTGCCACCGTGAATCCTCGCATTTAGCAGGACAAGGGCCCAAAACACCATCTCCTCCCAGCCATTCACCATCCTGACCTGGAGTTACATAGAAACTAGAAGCAGGAGTAGGCCATTTGGCCCTTCGAGCCTGCTTCACCATTTATTATGATCACGGCTGATCATCAAATTAAATATTCTGATTCTCCCTTTCCCCCATATCCCTTGATCCCTTCAGCCCCAAGAACTATATTTAATTTCTGATTGAAATCAGACAATGTTTTGGCCTCAGTTCTATTGACCTTCCTGAGTTATTGCTGGGTCAAAATCTTAACACTGTAGGTGTACCTTCACCACGTGGACTGCAGCCTTGCTTGCCAGTTCCAATGCCAGGATGGGAGAGCAGGGGTCAGGGTTGGGGGAGTGGGGAAGAGGCTTGGTTATGATGATCACCTTTGGTAGGACTGGAAGATCCCACTGGCAAGAAGGGCTGGAAAATCTTGCCTGAGCTGTCAGCTTTTAAAACTTCTATTATGGGATCTGTGGACATCCCATGGTAAGGCCACCATTTATTGCCTATTCCTAGTTGTCCTTGAACCGACCGTCTCACTCAATCATTTCAGAGGGCAGTTGGGAGTCAACCATATTGCTGTGGCTCTGGAGACACATGTAGGCCAGACTGGGTAAGGGCAGCAGATTTCCTTCTCTGAAGGACATTAGGGAACCAAATGCGTTTTTCCAACAATTGATGATAGTTGTCATGGTCACCATTGCTGAGGCTAGCTTTCAATTCCAGATTTATTAATGGAATTGAATTTCAACAGGGCTATGGTGGGATTTGAGCTCCTGGCTCCATTGCTCTCGGCCTCTGGAGTATTAGTCCAATGGCAGTACCGCTACGTAACTGCCACCCTTAATATCTTCTTCATTCATTCATGGGACATGTGCATCACTGGCTGGGCCAGCATTTATTGCCTATCCCTAGTTGCCCTTGGAAGGCACTTGAGAGTCAACCACATTGCTGTGTCTCTGGAGTCACATGAAGGCCAGACCGGGTAAGGACAGTAGATTTCCTTCCCTCAAAGACATTAGGGAACCTAATGGGTTTTCCTGACTATTGTCAATGGTTTCACAGTCATCAGTAGATTCTTAATTCCAGATTTTTCTTCATTGAATTCAAATTCCATCATCTGCCCAGGCAGGATTCGAACCCGGTCTCCTGAGTTTCTGGATGAATAGTCTAGTGATAATACCACCAGGCCATCGCTTACCCATCAGACAGCAGATGCTGATGTCATTTAGACTTCCCCATTGTTCTGAAACATTAACCATTAACTGTTTCTCCTTCCTCAGGTTCTGCCTGCCTCCATCTCAGATTTCCAGCACCCACTGAATGTTTCTTTAGCATGAGTTTGACTAGCAGGTTCACGCTGGGTTCTATGTACAAACCTCATCAAGATCACAAGGATGGGAGTCAATGGGCTGAATGGCCTCCTTCTGGACTAGAATCATAGAATCTCTACAGTGCAGAAGGAGGCCATTCGGCCCATCGAGTCTGCACCGACCACAATCCCACCCAGACCGTATCCCCATAATCCCACGCTTTTACTCTAGCTGGTCCCCCTGACATTGAGGCGGCAAATTAGCATGGCCAATCCACCTAACCCGCACTGTATGCCCCAGCTGTGAATGGACTTGCCATCCGAGAACAATCCACAATTGTCAGTGTGCTAGCGTGGCCCCTTTGAGAGTGCAGCCTCTGAGGACCATGCATTCGGGCCGGACCCTATCCCTGTGGAGAGGCAGTGTTGGGTCGTCGAGCCAAGCAGGGCATCCTGGGATGGGGAGGGACCTCAGTAGGAGCCAGGGAAGAGAAAGAAGCTGAATTGCATTGTAATTCTGTAAGACTCTTGCTCGTACACATATAAAGATTGTTGTTAATAAACCCTACATCACTTGAAACCGCAACAAGTCACCTTTGAAGGTCACAGTTGAATAAAGGCGTTAAAGTTTACAGAACCGAGATGGAGGAGTTAAAACACAAATTAACCTGATCTAGCAGACGAGGGGTTGAATGAAGTTCTTGTCCAATGTTACAGAAGGTCAGGGCCTTTCATGCATTGTTAGGTGACATCACACTCTCCCCTCTCAGTCTTTCACATCCATTTTCACAGGTTAGAGCGCAAAAAAAACTGTAAATTATGAATTGGGGCATCCATTAAAAAAACACATCCATCTATTAAATGATGCAGGAGGTTTCACACCACCCTTTCACCCAGGGGGGCTGCAGACTTGCAGTTCAACGTGAAAGTTTCCAATCTGGCACGGGGAATGTTTGCCTGATGTATACTGCCAATGGGCATTGGGCAGTATGTAGGGGGGTTGGGGGGGGCACAGGAGCAGAGAAACCTGTGGAATATGCATCTATAAACCTTTGAAAGTGGCAGCGATGAAGACAGCTAAAAAGCCATATCAGATCCTGGGCCTTATTCACCCAGGTTTAAAACACAAAGTATGAGTACATGGGATTTAATGGGATTGAGGGTTATAGTAAGGCCTGGTATGGATATGATCAGTGCAACTTGTGGGCTGAAGGGCCTGTTTGTGCTGTAGTGTTCTATGTTCTATGTTCTAATAACTCACCCCCTGATTCCCCACTGCCTCTCCACCATTAAGAAGATACAAGTCAGGGGTGTGATAGAATGAACTCCATTTGCTTGGATAAATGCAGCTCCAACAACACTCAAGACACTAGACACCATTCTGGAAAAAAATCAGCCTGGGTATGGAGGGATTTTCTTAAGGAAAGGCGAGGTTAAATAGATTGGGGTCTATACTCATTGGAGTTTAGAAGAATGAGCAGTGACTTTATTGAGACATATCGGATTCTCAGGGGGTTCGACATGGTAGATGCTGAGAGGTCGTTTCCCCTTGTGGGAGAGTCTAGGACCAGAGGGTTTCATTCCAGAGTAAGGAAAACAGAGATGAAGAGGAATTTCTTCTCTCAGTGGGTAGTGAATCTGTGGAATACTTTGCCACTGTACAATAGAAGAAGGCTGTGGAGGCTGGGTCATTAAATATGTTCAAGGCTGAGATAGACAGATTTTTAATCAGTCCGGGAATCAGGGGAATAAGGGAGGAATGTGGAGTTGAGGATGATTATATCAGGTCAGTCATTACCTCCACGACATGCCTGGGCTTTGCAAAATCCCACTAACTGCCCTGGTTTGAGACAATTCACATCTCTTTAACCTGTGCTTAACCCTCTCTCCACTCACATTGTCTGCACCTGTAAAGACTTGATTTCCTGTTAAGACTTGCATTCCAAGCATTATCTTGTAATTGAGTCTGTGTCTCTATATGCCCTGTTTGTGAAACCAATCCTACGCTCATCTGATGAAGGGGCAGCACTCCGAAAGCTCGTGCTACCAGATAAATTGAATTTATTGAATTTTAACCTGAGACCTCTTACAGTGCCCACCCCAGTCCAACGCCGGCATCTCCACATCATTATCTCATTGAACGGTGGAGCAGACTCGATAGGCTGCATGGTCGACTTCTGCTCCTATGTCTTATAGTCTGAAACATTTATTCCCTCTTCCACGTCGATGGTGTACACTGCACAGTGGCTTCAGTGTGCACCATCGACAAGATGCCATGCAGTAACTCACCAAGGCTCCTTCAACAGCACCTTCCAAGCCCATGAACACTATCACCTCAAAGTACAAAGTCAGAAGATGCATGGGAACACCATTGCCTGCAGGTTCCCCTCCAAGCTACTCACCACCCTGACTTAGAAATATTCAGCTGTTTTCCTGCACTGTTGCTGGGTCAAATTCCTGGGTCTCCACCTCCCCACACCTCCACCCCGGTACATGGACTGTAGTGGTTCAAGGAAGTGGCTCACTACCACGTTCTCAAGGGAAATTAGGGATTGGTGATAAATGTTGAGTTCACTCTATAGAATTCCAAGCATCTGACCTGTTCTTGTAGCAATGGTATTTACATGGCCAGTCCACTTCAGTTCCTGGTCAATGGTACCTCCCAGAGTGTTGATGGTGGGGGATTCAGCAATAGAAATACCATTGAATTTCAAGGGACAATAGTTAGATCCTCTCTTGTTAGAGGTGATCATTGCCTGGCAGTTGTAGAATAGAGTCCCTACAGTGCAGAAGGAGGCCATTTGGCCCATCAAGTCTGTGCTGACAACAATCCCACCCTGGCCCTATCCCCGTAACCTCATGTATTTACCTTACTAATAGAACATAGAACATAGAACATTACAGCGCAGAACAGGCCCTTCGGCCCACGATGTTGCGCCGACCAGCTTTTAAAAAAAAACAACACTAACCCACTAATCTAAACCAATCCCATTTCGTCCATAAACCTATCCACAGATCTCTTAAACGCCCCCAAACTAGGCGCATTTACAACTGCAGCTGGCAGGGCATTCCAATCCCTCACCACCCTCTGGGTAAAAAACCTACCCCTGACATCAGTCCTAAAACTACCCCCCCTTAATTTAAAGCCGTGCCCCCTCGTGCTAGCTTTCTCCATCCTAGGAAAAAGGCTATCACTATCCACCCTGTCTAAACCTCTAATCATCTTATATGTTTCAATAAGGTCCCCTCTTAGCCGCCTTCTTTCCAGCGAAAACAACCCCAAATCTCTCAGTCTCTCCTCATAGGATCTCCCCTCCATACCAGGCAACATCCTGGTAAACCTCCACTGCACCGTCTCCAAAGCCTCTACATCCTTCCTGTAATGTGGGGACCAGAACTGCACACAGTACTCCAAGTGCGGCCGCACCAGAGTTGTGTACAGTTGCATCATGACGCTGCGACTCCTAAATTCAATCCCCCTACCAATAAACGCCAAGACACCGTATGCCTTCTTAACAACCTTATCTACTTGATTCCCAACTTTCAGGGATCTATGTACACATACACCTAGATCCCTCTGCTCCTCCACACTATTCAAAGTCCTCCCGTTAGCCCTATACTCAACACATCTGTTATTCCTACCGAAATGAATTACCTCACACTTCTCCGCATTAAACTCCATCCGCCACCTCGCGGCCCAGCTCTGCAACCTTTCTAAGTCACCCTGCAAACTATGACACCCTTCCTCACAATCTACCACACCTCCGACTTTGGTGTCATCAGCAAACTTACTAATCCACCCAACTATACCCTCATCCAGATCATTAATAAAAATTACAAACAGCAGTGGCCCCAAAACAGATCCCTGAGGCACACCACTCGTAACCGAACTCCATGATGAATATTTACCATCAACCACCACCCTCTGTCTCCTATCTGCTAGCCAATTCCTGATCCAATTACCTAGATCACCCCCAATCCCATACATCTGCGTTTTCTGCAGAAGCATACCATGGTGAACCTTATCAAACGCCTTACTAAAATCCATATACACCACATAATCTCCCCAACATCCCCCTAACACTAAGAAGCAATTTAGCATGGTCAATCAACCTAACCCAGACATTTTTGGACTGCGGAAGGAAAGCCATGGAGACATGGAGAGAACGTGCAAACTCCACACAGACAGTGACCCAAGCAGGGGATCGAACCCGGGTCCTGTGAGGCAGCAGTGCTAGCCACTGTGCTCCTTGTGCCACTGTGCTACCACTGTCTGGTGTGAATGTTACTTGCTGTTTGTCAGTCCAGCTCTGGATATTGTCCAGGCCTTGTTGCGTTTGGACATGGACTGCTTCAGAAACTGACGAGTCACAAACGATGTTGGACGGTGTGCAATCATCAGCGAGGATCCTCACTCTGACCTGGAAGGAAGGCCACTGCTGAAACATCCGAAAGTGGTCAGGCCTCGGACACTACCCTGAGGAACCCCCATAGAAATAAGTAGAAGACATAAATACGGAAGTAAACACAACCTTTCCCTTTCTCTCTTGTGCTAATTTAACTCCCTTAAATATATCAATTCTCTCTCTAGCTATTCCCTGTGGGTGGTGAGGTCACATTCTAACCACTCTCGAGGTAAAGAAGTTTCTCTCAATTTCCCGGTTGGATTTTTGGACTCCGTCTTCTATTTATGGCCCCCAGTTCTGGTCTCACCTTTAGCTGGAACCCTCTGCGCTGCACTGAGGGGGTTTGGCAGGATGGATGCTGGGGCGATGCCTCACTTCATAAGGAGGATTTGGAATCGGGGGGCACAGTTTCAAAATAAAGAGCCTCCCATTTAAGATGGAGATGAGGAAGAGTTTCTTCTCTCAGAGAGTCGGCAGTGTTTGGATTTGCTTTATGTACACTGAATGACATCTATCACATTATCCTGCAACCCATCTACTTCCTGGGATGAGAACCTCCCAGTTTTAGTGCCATGATTGTAAATCATGTTTGCACCCTTATGAATAATGTCTATTATTTTTAAAGTTTGAAGTTTATTTATTAGCGTCACAAGTAGGCTTACATTAACACTGCAATGCAGTTACTGTGAAAATCCTCTAGTTGCCACACTTCAGCGCCTGTTCGGGTGCACTGTGGGAGAGCTTAGCACGGCCAATTCACCTAACCAGCACCTCTTTCAGAAACCGGAGCACCCGGAGGAAACCCACGCAGACACGGGGAGAACATGCAGACTCCGCACAGACAATGACCCAAGCTGGGAATCGAACTGGGGTCCCTGACACCGTGAAGCTGTTCTGCTAATCATTGTGCCACCCATACCATTGACAGAGTTCAATTCCAGCCTTGAGTCACTGTCTGTGTGGAGTTTGCACATTCTCCCCATGTTTGCGTGGGTTTTCTCCAAGGTGTTCCGGTTCCCTCCCACAGCACAAAGATGTATAGGTTAGGTGGATTGGCCATGCTAAATTGACCCTGGTGTCAGGGGGATTAGCAGGGGAAATGGGGTATGGGGGTACAGGAATGGGGCCTGGGTGGGATTATGGTCGGTGCAGACTCGATGGGCCGAATGGCTCCTCCTGCGATGTTGGGCTTCCTATGATCAAATAATTGCATAACGGAGGCCAGAAATATGCACAATATTCCAATACTTAAGGCTAGGATTTTCCCCCACTGCCCCCAGCCCACACCCCACCCATGTCTCAGGTTTTCCCGTGTTCGATGTGACAAGCTATTAGCCATCAATGAGATCTGGACGTTTGTATGACTGGACCCATTCTGCTACTGAGGAACCTGCCGTGAGGGGTTGACTTTGAAGGGCAAGGAATATTCGGTCACCAAAAGGATCTGGTAAATCCTGCCCTAAGTGTGATCCGACCAGCTTCCGTACAACATTTATCACCACCTCTCTGGTCTCCAATTCTGAAAATAAATTATACCAAACACAGTGACAGGGCAATCAAAACAAACTTAAAATAATCAAAACGGGCATGAATGAAGACCTGCAAGTATTTGTTGTTTTAAGAAAGTTTTAATTAGCGTCACACGTCGGCTTATTATTAACACTGCATTGAAGTTACTGTAAAAACCCCCTAGTTGCCACACTGTCCGGGTATGCTGAGAGAGAAATCAGCAGCACCCTAACCAGCACGTCTTTCGGATTGTGGGAGGAAACCGGAGCAGGCGGAGGATACCCACGCAGACACGGGGAGAATGTGCAAACTCCACACAGACAGTGATCCGAGCTGGGAATTGAACCCGGGTCCCTGGTGCTGTGAGGCAGCAGTGCTAACCACTGTGCCACCATGCCACCAATATAAATAAACCTTTATTTCATCATATGCCATGAGGGGGTGTCATTAAACTCTGGATATTCTGGTAAAAGACAAATGGTTCTTTTTGGAGTTGATCAGTCACTGAATGAATGAAAGTGACGGCACTAAGTGCTGATTATGAGAGACATCTCCTCCTGGGATCGCTTCGAAGCCTTTCGCAACGGTCAAACAGATGGCACTTGGGCTTCACTCCTGCTGTGGAGCAGGTCAGGGGTTGCGGGGAGGGGAGTGCAGGCTGGGGACAAGGGAACAGCTGGGAGCTGAGCAAGAACAGGAGAAACCCGGAGATAGAGAGCGGAAGGCCCTGTCTCTAATTGTGGTTCTGTCAACCGTGTATCGCTGAATAATGAAAGGTAAACAGGTCTTGTTTTTCCCTGACCTGAGTGTGTAGAATTTGTGTTTTTCTTTAAACTCTTCTGACCATTGTTCTCAATCTGGTTGTGCCCTGAGTTTGACCAAGAAAAGCTCACATTCTGCTATTTCACCATCTCCTTCCATCTCCTTTTCTCTCTCCAGTGTTCTACCCGTCTCACACTCTTGTCATTCCTTACTTCTGTCTCCTGCTTTGTTGCTCTAGCTTAGTAAGAAATCTCACAACACCAGGTTAAAGTCCAACAGGTTTATTTGGAATCACGAGCTTTCAGAGCACTGCTCCTTCATCAGGTGAGCAGATCGGACACGGAAGTCTGACAGATCCCCATTTTGGATTGTGCATTCATGTCAACATGACGGACACTGATGTGAATCAGAACAGATCCTCCATGGTGTGCACCTAGGCAAACAGGATCCACTGGAAGCGCTCAGTTGGGTACACTCTCCCCCTCCTTTCCCCCCACAGGGAAGAGGGTCATGACCGGGGTATGACCCCTGAAGGGGGTGGGATTTCATGATAGGGCGGGGGAGTTCTGTAATGGTGGTGGTGGGGTCCCTGGTGGGCAAGTGGGATTCTGTAATGGGGGCGTGGGGGTTCTGTGATGGTGGTGGTGGGGTCCCTGGTGGGCAAGTGGGATTCTGTAATGGGGGCGTAGGGGTTCTGTGATGATGGTGGTGGGGTCCCTGGTGGGCAAGTGGGATTCCGTGGTGAGGGAGAAGCTCTGTGGTGAGAAGGTGAATTCTTTCCTTCCATTTTAATCTTTTTTTTAACAGTAAGAAATCTCACAACACCAGGTTGAAGTCCAACAGGTTTATTTGGAATCACAAGCTTTCGGAGCGTTGATCCTTCATCAGGTGAGTGGAGGTTAGTTCACAAACACGGCATATATAGACAGAGGCACAATTGCGAGGCATGTGAAGAATGGTTAGAATGTGAGTCTTTACAGTGCAAGTGGACAGAGGGATAATCACAGGTTAAAAAGATGTGAATTATCTCAAACTAGAACAGTTAGTAGGATTTTGCAAACCCCAAGCAGCCTGGTGGGGGTTACAGATAGTGTGACATGAGCCCAAGATCCCGGTTGAGGCTGTCCCCATGCCTGCAGAACTTGGCTATTAGTTTCTGCTCAGCGATTCTGTGTTGTTGTGTGTCTTGAAGGCCATCTTCATATCCACTTCATATCTTTTTTACACTGGGGTGTCCCCATCATTCAGGTGCCCAAGTTGTTGGCGCAGGGGTTGAGTGGGAGCAGGGGGCGCCCGGGGCGGTGGGTGAGGTAGGGGCGGCTCAATGGTGATGTTGTGGGACCCGCCCCTTCACTATTTTTTCAGTGTCTAAAAATATAGCAGGAGAAGTCGGCAGATTGGCCTGAACTTAGCTTATGAGGAGAGATTGAATAGACTGGGTCTGTACTCGTTGGAGTTTAGAAGGCTGAGGGGAGACCTTATAGAAACGTGCAAGATAATGAAGGGGATGGATAGGGTAGAGGTAGAGAGATTCTTCCCGCTTAGAAAGGATAGCAGGACTCGAGGGTGCAGCCTCAAAATAAGGTGGGGGGGGGGGGGCGCAGTTTAGACCGGAGTTGAGGAGGAACTTCTTCACTCAAAGGGTGATGAATCTCTGGAATTCTCTGCCCATTGAAGTGGTGGAGGCTACCTGGCTGAATATATTTAAGTCACGGGTAGATAGGTTTCTGATAGACAAGGGAATTAAGGGTTATGGGGAGAAAGTGGGAAAGTGGAACTGATCCACTTCAGATCAGCCATGATCTTATTGAATGGTGGGGCAGGCTCGAAGGGCCAGATGGCCTACTCCTGCTCCTATTTCTTATGTTCTTATGTAACTGGTACTCTAAATGAAAATGGAAAATTCTGGCCCTGTTTCTACATTCGGAGGTTTTGGTATTAGTCTGAGTCGCCTATAGGCCCAACTGTGGTTTCCTTCCAGAATGGACACATGCACACAAGAAATAGGAGCAGGAGTAGACCATTCGGCCCATCAAGACTTCTCCACCAGTCAGTACCATCGTGGCTGATCTTGGGATTCAACTCCATTTTCCCGCCCGCTCCCCATATCCCTCAATTCCCCGAGAGACCAAACATCTATCCATCCCACAGCCTTACATATATTCAACAATGGAGGAATTACAGCCCTCTGGGGTAGAGAATTCCAAAGATTCACAGCCCTTTGAGTAAAGAACTTTCTCAATCTTAAATGATCTAGCCCCTCATCCTGAGAGAGGAGTGAGGCTTTGATGACGATCCAATAGATTTTACCGTCATTGAGTCTTCACCAAGTGCAGGACTTACCTGAGCTGGGATTTGCAAATAAAAATGGAAAATTCCAGCCCTCTGTTTGCATTTTGCAGGGGTGGGGGGGGGGGGGCGGTGCGCAGTGTGGGTGGGGAGGTGCGGTGGGGGGGTGGGGTGGTGGTACAATGGATGGCACCATGGTCCTCACAGCATTTAGGACCCAAGTTCGATTCCCAACTTGGGTCACTGTCTGTACAGAGTCTGCACATTCTCCCCATGTCTGCGTGGGTTTCGTCTGGGCGCACAAGAGACGTGCTAGTTAGATGTGCTAGTTAGACGTGCTAGTTAGGTGCATTAGCCATGCTAAAGTCTCCCTCAGTGAACCTGAACAGGCGCCGGAATGTGGCAACTAGGGGATTTTCACGGTAACTTCATTGCAGTGTTAATGTAAGCCTACTTGGCTTACATTGACGAATAAGTAAAAAAAGGAGAATTGGTCGGATTCAGTCTCCAATTCCTCTCCTGCCAAGATTAAACAGAGTGCAGAAAACGGCAACAATTCCTTAATTCTTTGAGATTATCTGTAACACACGGGGGGTGGGGACAGACAGCAGGGGGAAAGAGCTTGGCCCATTCCGTTGCTGCCAAGCCATCCAAATTGTTATGTTCAACGTGGGCCATACGTGTTTCTCCAGCCTGTCTTACCAGGCTCCACATAGTTTAAAATATCATTACTCACATATTGTGCTGATTAAATTCCAGCTATTCACTGATCCCTCTCTTAGAATTGCAACAATTTGCACATAGCTGCCCCCAATTTGACCTCATATTATCCTGTATTCCCTGCCCTGATGTTCGGGAATGGTCCGTACCTCCGCAAAAGAAAGGACCCGCATTTATATAGCACCTTTCATGACCTCAGGACATCCCAAAGCGCTTCACCAATGAAATACTTCCGAAAGGAAAGTCTCACTGCTATTGTGATTTCAGAAAGATGGCAGCCAATTTGCACAGCAAGCTCCAAAAAAGAGCATTCTAGGACGAGAGGTCACAGTCTTAGGATAAGGGGGAGCAAATTTAAAACAGAGTTGAGGAGAAACTGCTTCTCCCAAAGGGTCGTCAATCTGTGGAATTCGCTACCCCCAAAGTGCGGTGGAGGCTGGGATGGTGAGTAAATGTAAGGAGGAGTTAGATGGAGTTTTGATTGGTAATGGGGTTGAAGGGTTATGGGGAGAAGGCAGGAAAATGGGGATGAGGAGCATATCAGCCATGATCAAATGGCGGAGCAGATTCGATGGGCCGAGTGGCCTAATTTAGTTCCTGTATCTTATTGTAACGATCATTAGACCATCGCATTTAGATGAAAGATGTGTTGGCAACCCGGAATCAATTGAACAGTGTCATGGGGTCTTGTACCTTCCTCCACCTGAAAGGGCAGATAGGGTGTTAGTTTAATGCCTCATCTGAAATACTGCACCTACGGCAGTGCAGCACCCCCTCGATAGTGCACCAAACATAGAAGCCAGGAAGATAGGAACAGATGTCAGCCCCTCAAGCTTGTTCTGTCATTCAGTACGATCGTGACTGATCCCTCTATCCTATCACCAGGCTCCAGCACTCTCCCCATACCCACTAAAGTCTAGAAACCTACCTCGTTGATTCTTAAATATATTCAGTGACTTGACCCCCACAGCCTATGGTTGAGAATTCCTCTGAGTGAAGAAATGTCTCCTCTTCTCAGTCCTAAATGGTCTACCCCATACCCCAGGTTGGTGAGCCATCGTTCTCAAACCCCCCCCCAAAGCCAGAGGAAACAACTGTCTGATAGTTATAATGCGTTATAACCAGCCAGAGTTGTCACAACAGTTAGGCTGCATGGTACTATCACTGGACTAGTAATCCAGAGACCCAGGGTAATATTCTGGGATCCGGGTTCAAATCCCACCATGGCAGATGGTGAAATTTGAATTCAATAAAAGTCTGGAATTAAAAGTCTAATGATGACCATGAAACCATTGTCATAAAAACCCACCTGGTTTCCTTGTAGGGAAGGAAATCTGCGGTTTTTGCCTGGGTCTGGCCTACATGTGATTCCAGAGCCACAGCAATGCGGTTGATTCTTAACAGCCCTCTCAAGGGAAACTAGGGATGGGTAATAAAAATGTTGGCCCAGCCAGAGATGAATAAATTAAAGAAAAGAAAAAGCAGTATCATTACTTGTCTGCCTTACTTGTGCCTTCCCTGACACTGACCACGTGTGCGGCCATTAATCTTGTTTCAGGGTTGCACCCTGCTCCGAGTGGCAAGGCAGCAGGCAGTCACTTCCACAGCTGATCTGTTCCCCCTGCCTCCTTGTGTATCTGGGGAAGGGTCTCCTGCCACTGCACTCCACATTTCCTGCATCACCCCTCGACCCTCCTTAACCCCTCTGCTCAAAGGAGAACAGCCACTATATTCGTGGGATAGAGCATTAACACCACGTACATGCTGGTTGGGCCGAATGGCCTGTTTCTGAGCTGTAAAATGCTGTGGAATGTTACGCGGTTGCCGCAGATAAAGAACAGCAAAAGAAGGCAGGCAGGCTCCTGTTCTGTATGAGCACCGGGTATCCTTGATCTCTCTACCTTCATATTTCTGTCGGGGGCCTGTGGGGGTGAGGGGGATGGGGGCTGGGAGAACAGTTGGCAAATGAGGTAACAGCAGGTTTGCCCATCTCACTCCTATTCCCACCATCCTCAAGCCCTCCCCCCACCCGGCCTGTAAAGGCCAGCCTGGTGATTTAAGCAACAGTGCAGAATCTATGCGCGGCGCCTGTCTCATCCGTCTCTGTCTTGTCCCCATTCTTCTCACATAATCAGCTCCTGATCATAAGCAGCCCTCGCCCATGGCCCAACCTCCCCCCCTCTCCCCCCCCCCCCCCCCCCACACACACACACACACACACACAGCTGTTTGAGAAGGTCAGGAGCCTTTGATGTTTCCCATCTTGTCTTTAATCATTTGCTCAGTCACCGGTACCCACTGGGTCGCCTCAGGCTGGTATCAGCAGAAGTGCAGGTTGGGCCAGCGAACGAAGGAGATGGCTCAGAAAGAACCCCCCCCCAAAAAAAGGAGCAAAACGCGAAGAAGTGGCACCGCCGGCACAGTGGTTAGCACCGCTGCCTCACAGCACCAGGGACCCGGGTTCGATTCCTGGCTTCGGGTCACTGTCTGTGTGGAGTCTGCACTTCAGATCAGCCATGATCTTATTGAATGGTGGGGCAGGCTCGAAGGGCTAGATGGCCTACTCCTGCTCCTATTTCTTATGTTCTTTCCTGTGTCTGCGTGGGTTCCTTCCAGGTGCTCCGGTTTCTTCCCACACACCAAAGATATGCAGGTCCATGCTCAATTGTTCCTTATGTCCAAAGATGCGCAGGTTAGGTGCATTGGCCTTGCTAAATTTCCCCTCAGTGACTTGCAAAGTAAATACATGGGGTTGCAGGGATAGGCCCTGGGTGGGATTGTTGTCGGGCAGACTCGATGGGCTGAATGGCCTCCTTCTGCACTGTAGGGATTCTCTGATTATTTAAAAGTAGACCAAAGCACAACCAATGACCCTGTGGAGAAAATAAACTGTAGAGGGATAAAGGATCGAGGGGAAAGATTGATTGAAGATGCAGATTTTTTTTCAGGATGTGGGGCTCACCGGATGGGTGCACATTCCTTCTCCCTTTAGAGTCAACAACCTTACTGTAGGTCTGGAGTCACTTGTAGATCAGATTGCGTAAGGATGGCATGTTCCTGAACGACACAAGGAAAGCAGATGGTTGACCTAGTGGTCACTTACTCACCATTACTGTAAAGGCTTTTAAACTCCAGATCCATTTACCAGCTGAGTTTAATTTCCCGAGCTGATGACGAGAGATTTGAACTCATTCTCTTGATCAGTTGTCCAGTATCACTGCCCCTGTGTCTTGAGGAAGATGGAATAAAAGGCTTGGCCAAGGAAAGGCAGTTCCCCCAAGACAGTGTGTGACCCTACAGCAACAGTGCAGGTAATGGCCTAGTGGTATTATCACCTATTAATCCAGAAACCCTGCTAATGTTCTGGGGACCGGGGTTCGAATCCCGCCACTGCAGATGGTGGAATTTGAATTCAATAAAATATATCTGGAATTAAGAATCCACTGACGACCATGAACCATTGTTGATTGTTGGGAAAACCCATCTGGTTCACTAATGTCCTCCAGGGAAGGAAATCTGCTGTCCTTACCTGGTCTGGCCTGCTCATAGAACCCTACAGTGCAGAAAGAGGCCCTTCGGCCCATTGAGTCTGCACCGAACACAATCCCACCCAGGCCTACCCCCATATCCCTACATGTTATACACACTAATCTCTCTAACCTATGCATCTCTGGACACTAAGGGGCAATTTCTTGGCATGGCCAATCAACCTAACCCGCACATCTTTGTCCTGGGAAATTAGGGATGGGAAATAAATGCTGGCCAGCCAACAATGTTCATGTCCCATGAATGAGTAAAAAAAGTAGGCATTCATATAACGCCGTTAATGTATCACGACACTTCACAGGAGTGTCACTAAACACAACGTGACACTAAGCCACCTGAAGAGACATTAGGGCAGAGAACCAAATGCTTTGGCCAAGAGGTAGATTTTCAGGGCAACCTTAAAGGTGAAAAAAAGGGTAGAGAGTTGAAGAGATCAGGGAGGGGATTCCAGAGCTTGGGGCCCAGGCAACTGGAGAAGCCTTTACCAATGGTGGAACAGAGGAAATTGGGGGTGGGGTGAGGGGCGAGGGGCAAAGGGCAAGGGGCAAAGGGCAGAGGGAGGGAACCAGCATTAGGTGAGCACAGAAATCGTAAAGGGTTTTGGGGCTGGAGGGAGTTACAGGGATAGGGAGGGGCGGTGAGATTGGCAAAGGATTTGAAAGATTAAAATTCCATCCCCAATGCCAACCATTCGTTTCAGATTTGCGTTTAGCCACTGGGTCTTATGAAATGCCCTGAGGGCAAATCGTCGGGAGAAATAGGGAAGCAAAGCTAATTGCTCTACTTATAAACACTTATCGCCCTGACAATGCTGAATTATAGAATCCTACAGTGCAGAAAGAGGCCATTTGGCCCATCGAGTCTGCACCGACCACAATCCCTCCCTGGCCCTATCCCCATGCATTTACCCCAGGCTAATCCCCTGATACTATGGGACAATTATCATGACCAATCCACGCATCTTTGGACTGTGGGAGGAAACCGGAGCACCCGGAGGAAACCCACACAGACACAGGGAGAACGTGCAAACTTTGCACAGACAGTAACCCAAGCCGGGGATCGAATTCGGGTCCTTGGCACTGTGAGACAGCAGTGGTAACCACTGTGCTGCCTGAAAATGACCCTTGTCTGCAACGCCTGTGATGTTTTATGTCCCTTGTGAAGGCAGGACCAAGATAAACTTTGTGTTGCGATATCCATTCTCCATGGATTGGGTTAGCCACTGTATAAGTACAGTGCCAATATCATCTCCTCCAGCCCATGTACAATCCACTCAATCATGGCCTGTACTCAGCCGTTACATTTCTCTTGTGTAAATATCCCACATTGCCAAAGATAACCAAATAATGCTGTGGAACACTCATCCACCCTTAATGCGCAGTGCCTCACACTGACTCTGCAAGTGATTTACTGAACCTGAGCTATTGTCTTAACCTGCCCGCTTCCAACGGTGTGAGAGATAAAAATGAGCATTTTTCTGCTCATGAACCATTCACTTTCTTGCAAGAGTAATAACTCTACAAATTTCCAAGTCCCTGCAAGGCCTCACTTTCACCTCTCTGTCTCATTAACATGGGAACAACCTGAACTTTTAAACCTTTACCGAGGTTTCTCAGTGAAACAAAAGCAGTACAGGATCAGAGAGGCAACCCTTGCTTGGTGTCTGTGCCAGCTTACTGCCATGTTGATGCATGGGTTGGGAGGTGGGGAAGCAAGGGATACTCTCCATGTGATAAGATGGGTAGATGCAGTTAAGAGGCAGTTTCAGATCTTATAAAACAGCATAACACGGCTCCCCTCCCGGACTTCCACCTAGAATCACAGAAACATAGAATCCCTGCAATGCAGGGGGAGGCCATTTGGCCCATCAGGTCTGCACCAAGCACAATCCCACCCAGGCCCTATCCTCATTTCCCCGTGTATTTACCCTGCTAATTCTCCTGACATCAAGGGTTAATTTAGCATGGCCAAGCCACCTAACCCGCACATAAGACCATAAGACATAGGAGCAGAATTAGGCCACTCGGCCCATTGAGTCTATTCCACCATTCAATCATGGCTGATATTTTTCTCATCTCCATTCTCCTGCCTTTGCCCCATAACCCCGATCCCCTTACTAATCAAGAACCTGTCTATCTCTGTCTTAAAGACACTCAATGACCTGGCCTCCACAGCCTTCTGCGGCAAAGAGTTCCACAAATTCACCACTCTTTGGCTGAAGAAATTCCTGCTCATCTCTGTTTTAAAGGATTTCCTCTTCAGCCTGAGGTTGTGCCCTCTGGTTCTAGCTTTTCCTACTAGTGGAAACATCCTCTCTACATTCATTTTATCCAGGTCTTGCAGTATCCTGTAAGATTCGATCAGATCCCCCCTCATCCTTCTAAACTCCCATGAGTAAAGACCCAGAGTCCTCAACTGTTCCTCATATGACAAGGGATCATTCTTGTGAATCTCCTCTGGACCCTTTCCAATGCCAGCACAACCTTCCTTAGATATGGGGCCCAAAACTGCTCACAATATTCCCAATTAGAGCCTGACCAGAGCCTTAAACAGCCTCAGAAGTCCATCCCTGACCTTGTATTCTAGCCCTCTTGGCACGAATGCTAACATTGCATTTGCTTTCCAAACTGCCGACTGAACCTGCACATTAACCTTAAGAGAATCTTGAACAATGACTCCCAAGTCCCTTTGTGTTTCTGATTTCCTAATCTTTGGGCTGGACCTCTTTATCCTGTAGGGATTTAGGAGCAGGGGTGGAGGAGGAATGGGGAAATCAAAGGATGTGCACAAGGTACAGTTTTGATAAGTGTAATCAACTTTTTGAGAAAGTAACTCAGAGTGTTGATGAGGGTAATGCATTTGTTATAGTCTAACTGGACTTTAGCAAGGCTTTTGATAAGATTTGGTGATTGCACAATGTTTAGCCACCATTCATAACTCCTCAGATACGTAAACAATTCATGTCCAAATACAGCAAGATTTGGAGAATATCCAGGCTTGTAACAGTAACATTTGTGCCACACAAGTGCCAGGTAATGACCATTGAAAGACGATCTAACCATCGCCCCTTGGCATTCAATGGCATTTCCATCGCTGATTGCCCCATTATCAACTTTCTGGGGGTTACCATTGACCAGAAACTGAACTGAACAAGCCGTATAAATACTGTGGCTACAGGAACAGGTCAAAGGTTAGGAATCCTGCAGTGAGTAACTCACCTTTTGACCACCCCAAAGACTGTCCACTATCTACAAGTCGCCAGTCAGAGGTGTGATGGAAAGCTCTCCACTTATCTGGGTGAGTGCAGATCCAGCAACACTTAAAAAGTTTAACACCATTCAGGGCAAAGCAACCAAATTAACCCTTTCATGAACGTTCACACCCTCCATCACCAAAAAGCAGTAATGGTCGTGTTTACCATCTACAAGATGATACAAGATGGGATGGCACGGTAGCACAGTGGTTAGCACTGCTGCTTCACAGCTCCAGGGATCCGGGTTCGATTCCCAGCTCGGGTCACTGACTGTCTGGAGTTTGTACATTCTCCTCGTGTCTCGTGAGTTTCCTCCAGGTACTCCGGTTTCCTCCCACAGTCCAAAGGGTTAGGTTAATTGGCCATGTTGAAATTGCCCCTTAGTGTCCTGAGATGCGTAGGTTAGAAGGATTAGTGGGTGGACATGAGTGAAACGAGGATGGAGGGTTATGGTAGGGCTATTAAATAAGGTTAGAACCTCGGGAGACACTGGAAAAGCAGGCTTGTAAGATTAACGTTTTTGTCTTTTCATTCCGCAGATGGAGGTCCACCTCGTGTCAAATGAGGGGCATGCACACGGTGGGTCGTGCGTGGGCTGCTCTTGGAAGTTCCGGGAGTGGCCTAGTACTTCGTGTCGGTGTGTGTGCTTGATCCTGGACCGGTAGACAGGCACCGCAACAGCTCGGTGACTAGCACTGCTAGCTGTGCAGATACATGGATTTGGGCCTGTGTCTGTGGGAGTTTGCGCATTCTCCCTGTGGTTGCGTGGGTTTCCTCCGGGCGCTCCGGTTTCCTCCCACACCCCAAAGATGTGCTCTTAGGCTGATTGGTTTTACCAAATTGACACTATTCTCCCCTGAATCTGGCTAAGTTAGGGGTTCCATTCGTAGACATGCAGGGTAGAATAAGTGTAGGGTGATGCGGCGGCACGGGCTCGTTGGGCCGAAGGGCCTGTTTCCCGTGCTGGGTTGTTCTTTGTTCTTTGTTTTGATATGGGGGGTAGGGCCTGGGTGGGGATTGTGGTCGGTGCAGATTTGATGGGCCAAATGGCCTCTTTCTGCACTGCAGGGTTTCTATGATTCTAAGATGCATTGTTGTGATTCACCAAGGTTCCTTGGACAATACCTTCCAAACCCACCACCACTACTATCGAGAAGGACAAGGGTAGCAGATACCTGGGAACACCAGCACTTGGAGGTTCATTCAAGTCACTCACTGCCCTGACTTGGAATATATCACCATTCCTTCACTGTCACTGGGTCAAAATCCTGGAATTCTCTCCGTGGGTGTACCAACACCACATGGACTGCAGCAGTTCAAGCATTTAGCTTACCACCACATTCTGAAGAGGAAATAGGGATGGGCACTAAATGTTGGCCTTGCCAGTGGCACCCACATCCCTCTAAAATGAATAGAAATAAACAAGAACAGGGAGGTGAGGCTGGAACTGTATAAAAAGCTGGCTTCGCCACAACTGGAGTCCAACTACAAACTTGAAAATTGAGTTGGAGGGGAATTTTGCCACAGAGTCACGAGTGTCTAAGGAGAATAGTAAGGGACTGAGGACAGCGCCTTACGGAGTGCCAATGTTGAGGAAAATCGGGTTCTTTGAGACAACTGGTCCTCACAATCAAATCCATTTAGCACCAATGTCATTCTGGTGAATCTACACTGGATCTCTTCCAAGGATAATACATCCTTCTTAATGCACAGTTCCCACAACTGAGTTGAGATGGGGACCCAATAGAGGGTGTGTAAGATTACGAGGGGCATGGATAGGGTGGATAGGAAGACATTCTTTCCATGAGTAGAGGGGGCAATAACCAGGGGTCAGAGGTTGAAGGTAAGAGGTGCAAAACTAAAAGGGGAATTGAGGAGAAACATTTTCATTGAGAGGGTGATGGGAGTCTGGAACTTGCTGCCTGAAAGGGTGTCTAAGTCAGAAACTCCCATAACATTTCGGGAACATTTAGATGTTCACTTGCACTGCCATAACCTCCAGGGCTAAGGTCCAAACACTGGAAAATGGGATTAATCTTTGTCAACCGGTGTGGACATGATGGGCTGAATGGCCTCCTTCTGCGCTGTAAATACCTAAGAATCTATGAGAATTGCCTCTGGGTTGAGCCTATTGTAAAACTGAAGGATTAGTGAGTGCGCAAGTTGATGTTGGAAGAAGCGTCGTTGGTTGCCCGGGTCTGTTTATCAGGAAGGTATTAAAGAAGTGTTAGTTATTAATGGCTCCCTCTAATCCCTGTAATTTACTGAAATGTTAAATCACATGGATTCCAAGGCTCCATTAGTAAGCCACACTGGCAGGATGTCTGGCAGTATGCATGGCACCTACTTAAGTGATTCAAGATGACTTCTTAATGTTCCTTGGCACCACCCGTTTACCATCACCCTCCTCCACTTGGCTGAACTTGTTCTCAGCCTGAACAAATTCTCTCTCGGTTGCATCTTTCAGCCCGGCTAGATTGACAGCCATGTCTGTTCGTTCTCAATCTGCTGCCTTGTCTGGTTTCTTTTGACCCTGATGATCACATTGTTGTTCAATGGACAGGGCCCCTTAACCCTCACTTGGTCGGCAATTATCCCTTCCCTTCCTGGTCTCCTCTCTTATCATCAGGCCATTCAGCCCCTCGAGCCATGTTCCGCCCGCCCCCATTCAATGGCTGGTCCGTGCCTTATAACTCTGTCAATCCTCCTTAGTTCCAACATCCTTAATACCCCTCCCTAACAACGAAGTGTTGACCTCAGTCTTGGAATGCTCAATAACTCAACTGTCTTTTTAGGGAGTTAGTTCCAATGAATAATCAGGTCACCTCTTAATTTTCCAGTGCTTTGATTTGATTTATAATTTAAATATTTTATTTATTATTATCGCACGTAGGCTTACATTAACACTGCAATGAAGTTACTGTGAAAATCCCCTAGTCGCCACACTCCTGTTTGGGTACACAAAGTGAGAACTTGGCAAGGCCAATGCACCTAACTAGAACATAGAACATAGAACATTATAGCGCAGAACAGGCCCTTCGGCCCATGATGTTGCGCCGACCAGTTAAAAAACAATGACCCTGTAACCTAAACCAAACCCTTTCCATCCATAAACCTATCCACGGATCTCTTAAACGCCCCCAAACTAGGCGCATCCACAACTGCAGCAGGCAGGGCATTCCAATCCCTCACCACCCTCTGGGTAAAGAACCTACCCCTGATATCCGTCCTATAACTACCACCCCTTAATTTAAAGCTATGCCCCCTTGTGCTAGCTTTCTCCATCCGAGGAAAAACTAGCACGTCTTTTGGACTGTGGCAGGAAACTGGAGCACCCAGAAGAAACCCACGCTGACACGGGGAGAACGTGCAGACTCCAGACAGACAGTGATCCAAGCCAGGAATCGATTCCAGGCCCCTTCACTGCGAGCAACAATGTTAACCACTGTGCCACCGTGCCACCCAAAGCATTAGGGAACTGGGGTCATTTTGCGTGTAAGGCGAACATGATAACTACTGCACTACAGAAGCACTGCCATTGTCACATGTATTGGGATACAATGAAAAGTGTTGTTTCTTGCGCGCTATACAGACAAAACGTACCGTTCATAGAGTGCTTAGGGGAGAAAAAAAGGAAAGGCCGCAGAATGTAGTGTCACAGTCATAGCTAGGGTGTAGAGAAAGATCAACTTAATGCGAGGTAGGTCCATTCAAAAGCCTGACAGCAGCAGGGAAGAAGCTGTTCTTGAGTTGGTTGATACGTGATCTCAAACTTTTATAACTTTTTCCCAATGGAAGAAGGTGGAAGAGAGCATGTCTGGGGTGAGTGGGGTCCTTTATTATACTGGTTGCTTTTCTAAGGCAACAAGAAGAGTAGACAGGGGAGGGAGGCTGGTTTGCGTGATGGACTGGGCTACATTCACAACCTTTTGTAGTTTCTTGCAGTCTTGGTCAGAGCAGGAGTCATACCAAGCTGTGATACACTGTGGGTGGCATGGTGGCACAGCTGTTAGCACTGTTGCCTCATTGCACCAGAGACCCAAGTTCAATTCCTGGCTTGGCGCACTGTCTGTGTGGAGTTTGCACCTTCTCCTTGAGCCTGTTGCCTCCGGGTGCCCAGATTTCCTCCCAAAATGCGAAAGACGTGCTGGTTAGATGCATTGGCCATGCTAAATTCTCCCTCAGTGTACCCGAACAGGTGCCAGAGCGTGGCGACGAGGAAGGTTTCACACTAACTTCATCGCAGTGTTAGTGTAAGCCTACTTGTGACGCTAATTAATAACAAAATAAATAAATTTGGTGTTGGAGAAAGGTTACACTGTTCGAATGAAGGGAGCACAACAGCCAATTTACACAAAGCAAGCTCCCAAACACAACAATAGAATAACGGCCAAGAATTCTGTTTATGTTTTTGTGATGTGGATTGAAGGATGATTATTGGCCATTGGGGCTAAACCGTCTGCTGTTCTTCAGAATAATGCCTTGGGATTTTTTTTCTGTCCACCTCATCGTAATCCCATACCTGCAAAACAGCATCTCTCGCAGGGGAAACACGACCTCAGTGAGACTCGAACCCACAATCCACTGAGTCAGAGACGAGAGTGCTGCCAAACTAGACCAAACCCATAATGACTAGAGTTTGTGAGCATGTATGTTTGGGCACAGACCTGTGCAGTGTGTGTGCACGAGTGTGTGTGTAAATTTGTAAATAGAGGATTTGAACAGTGAGTCCGTCTTAAGAACATCTGTTGTCCTTTCCTGATCTTTTCTGTCTCTGCTAAACCTTAAGTTAAACACAGATAAAGAGTCCACGCATTCACCCTAATGCAATGCTGCTCTGCCGTGGTATCCTCCAAGTCTTGGCAAATGATACTTTGGTATCTCGATTTCGTGTGCTGTGAGCAGCACTCCCTGTTGAATGTGGCATTGTTCAAAAGCCAAAGACATCTCTGGCTTTGTTTCTTCAGGACCCCCACTTCTGCTAAGTGTGAGCAAATCTGACAATTTTTCCTCACAGCCACAGCACAGTGTGCAGCTCTGAACCTAAGATCTTGTATTGCCATTGTATGACTGCCAAACCATTTATTCTTCATCTGTCTGAGGGTATGGGAGGGTGGGGGGGGATAGGGAGATGGAGTACAAGTGGCCATTTAGCTCCTCTTAAAGGGGCAGTGCCGTCAGCCTCAGAATCCTGAGTGAGTTAAGTGAGATGAAGAGGTGGGAAAGGCTAGAGACCTTCAATGTAAGTGACCGACATTGGACAGAGCTGTTCCAGTTAGAATAAGACTGTATGATCATAAGACATAGGAGCAGAATTGGACCACTCGGCCCATCGAGTCTGTTCTGCCATTTAATCATGGCTGATATTTTTCTCATCCCCATTCTCCTGCCCCAAACCCCTAATCCCCTGATTAATCAAGAACCTACCTATCTCTATCTTAAAGACACTCAATGACCTGGCTTCCACAACTTTTTGCGGCAAAGAATTCCACAGATTCACCACTCTTTGGCTGAAGAAATTCCTCCTCATCTCTGTTTTAAAGGATCTGTCCCTTTAGCCTGAGTTTGTGCCCTCTGGTTCCAGTTTTTCCAATTAGTGGAAACCTCATCTCTAATAAGATTGGTTTGAGTGTGAAGGTTCAGTGGTAGAATGTAGAAAACACTCATTATCCAGGCTCACTGAGGAACGATAGGAGGTCAGGACATTCAGTAGAGGATAGCATATGGATGTTTACAGCACAGAAGGAGGCCATTTGGCCCATCATGTCCACACTGGTCAATGAGGATCAAACTTGGCCCATATCCCTGGAAGATATGGCAGCACAAGTGAATATCTAAAAGCTTCTTAAATGTTACAGGAGTTTCTGATTCAACCACCCTTTCAAGTAACAAGCTTCAGACTGCTGCAAACATCCACATGCGAAGATTTCTCCTCAACTCCCCCCTTAGCCTTGCACCCCTTATCTTAAATCCATGCCCCCGGATTTTTCACCTCTTTACTAATGGAAAGAATGTCTTCCTGTTCACCCTAGCTATGCCTCTCATAATCTTACACACTTCCATCAGGTCACAGAATCATAGAATCCCTACAGTGCAGAAAGAGGCCATTCAGCCCATCAGGCCTAGCTGGGTATGTTCAAGGCTAAGATAGACTGGTTTTTAATCAAAGGTTATGGGGATAAAGTGGGAAAGTGGAGTTGAGAATTATTACAGCAGATGTAAAGTATTTAATTTGCTGCAATTAGCCCCTTGGGATGTCCTGTCGTCCCCTATCCTTTCTTTTTGGTCAGAAATGGGGTATGGGGAGGGAACTCTGGAGCAAGGAAAGCCCCGTATCCAAACTCACACCAAATCCATTGCCCTGGGCCCCACCGATCTACATTGGGCCACCTTTTGCCCTCACACGGCACTCAATGTTAACCACTCAACCAAAATCACTAAATAGCAGACTATCACTCTGCTGTTAGTGGGATCTTGCTGTGCGCAAATTTGCCACTGCCTTTCTTACATTGCGACAGCAACTATCCTTCAAAGGGTACTCGATTGATTGTAAAATCCTGAAGTCCTGAATTGTAAAATCCTGAGGTCTTATTTATAAATAAACCAATGCCATCTGTTTACATTTCTTTCAAAAAGAGGTTGAGAGAAAAAAGGAGTAATATTCATGTGAATTTTAGCCGGGGGATGAGACTGGTGGTACAGGAATGTCTTCGCAGTTAGGAGATGCATGGTGGCACAGTGGTTAGCACGGCTGCCTCACAGTGCCAGGAACATGGGTTCGAATTCCGGACTTGGGTCACTGCCTGTGTGGAGTTCGCACATTCTCCCTGTGTCTGTGTGGGTTTCCTCCGCATGCTCTTGTTTTGTCCCACAGTCCAAAGTCCTGAAAGGAACTACAAAAGGTTGTTAACGTAGCCCAATCCGTCACGCAAACCAGCCTCTCATCCGTTGACTCTGGCTACACTTCCTGCTGCCTCGGCAAAGCAGCCAGCATAATTAAGGACCCCACGCACCCTGGACATTCTCTCTTCCACCTTCTTCCTTCGGGAAAAAGATGCAAAAGTCTGAGGTTGTGTACCAATCGACTCAAGAACAGCTTCTTCCCTGCTTTTGAATGGACTTACCTTGTATTAAGTTGATCCTTCTCTCCACCCTAGCTATGACACTACATTCTGCACTCTCTCCTTTCCTTCTCTATGAACGGTATGTTCTGTCTGTAGAGCATGTAAGAAACAATATTTTTCACTGTATGTTAATATATGTGACAATAAATCAAATCAAATGAAAGATGCACTGGTTAGGTGCATTTAAGAACATAAGAACATAAGAAATAGGAGCAGGAGTAGGCCATCTGGCCCCTCGAGCCTGCCCCGCCATTCAATAAGATCATGGCTGATCTGTCGTGGCTCAGTTCCACTTTCCCGCCCTCTCCCCATAACCCTTAATCCTTACCATGTTAAATTCTCCCTCAGTGTACCTGAAGAGGCGCCGGGGTGTAGCGACTAGGGCATTTTCACAGTAACTTGCAGTGTTAATGTAAGTCTCCTTGTGACATTAATTAGTAATATATTTGGTGTTGGAGAAAGGTTTTCAGAAATGCTCTTCTAGTCTCTGTGCAGCAGGGGGCAGCCTCTCCTCAAGTAGGCCCAGACCCACAGACAGCTGGTGCCCAGATGTCAACTTGGAGAGAGACCCAATCCCCAGAGCTGGTTGGGGGCTTTGGCAGGGACATGTGCTGTTCCTCTGCTCTGGCCCTTGCTGGGATGTTATTTCTTCTTTCCCCACTACTTATTTACTTTTTTTTTTAGCGCTTTCAGCTCCTGTAATCAAGGCTAGAGCCTGTGGGTTCAGCACAGGAGCGATTAAACGCTTGGAAGAGGCCATCAAGCGTTCCCCATTTATCCGCCCCGTCCCCAACCTGACCACCCCCTCATCAACTCCTCCTCAACCTCAGCAAATGAAAGACTTTTATTGGCGGGCCCGTCTTTCGTGCTTTCCAACTTGGTTTCCTCTGAAATAAACACAAATAGATCATGCTCTGATACGGGAATGGCTTGTTCAGGAGGTTCCAAACCCTTCGATGCCTTGTCACTGTTGTCAGAAGACCCAGCTGTCGGTTTGCACACGGCAAGATCCCTGCAAACTGTAATGACTTGGCAGTCTATTTTAGGCGTTGGTTAAGAGATGAATTTTGGGAAGGGCAGCACTGACAGCCCCAGTCCATTCCCTGCCCACCTTGAAATAGTGCCAGGGCACTGGGGATCGTAGAATCCCTACTCTGCACAAGGAGACAATGTGAGAGTCTGAACTGACTCTCTGACAGAGCATCTTACTGTAACAAATCTATGGAGGAGAAGCCCCTTCACCAAGATCACTTTATTTGCAATTCCAACAGCAGTACACAGACTGCTAGCAGTCACCCTTTGGGAATGCCAGAGGAACTAACACTCCCGATTAAATACAAGGAAAAGACTCCCTGATCGGTCCATCAATTGGCTCCTTAATCAGGGATTTCAAGTTCCAAACTAATGGCCTGATTGAAGTCTTTACATTTACCTAACTCCGTAAGCTTACATATATAATCCCACTAATTCCCCGAATCTGTACACCTTGGGACACAAATAGGCCCAATTCACCATGGCCAATCCGTACATCTTTGGACTGTGGGAGGAAACCGGAGCACCCGGAAGAAACGCACGCAGACACGGGGAGAACTTTCAAACTCCACATAGACACTCATCCAAGGAATTGAACCCAGGGTCCCTGGCGCTGTGAAGTAGCAGTGCTAACCACTGTGCCACTATGCTGCCTTTTTTGCCTTCACCTAAGGGTGGGAGATTGGGGGGGGTGGGAAGGGAGAGGGCAGATGGGACTCGTGGTTTAACATTTCAGTACTGCAAGGATTAGTTCCTCAAACCTCTTGGGGTGACATCTTCTGATCCTGAGTCACATCAGGTAAAATACAGAAGATGACAAAAATAATCTTCCCCTCGGTCTGAAATTTGTGTTTTATTTTGAGGAGTCTCAAACAGAAAGAAAATTAAATTACAATATTAATGTTTTTTAATTTATTCTCGGGGTATTGGCAAAGCTGCTCATTTCCCTTTGCCCTGAGAAGCAATGGTGAGGCCTTCTCTTTGAACGAGTCCAGTCTGTGAGGTGAAGTTGCCCTCAAAGCGCTGTTGGGTAGAGAGTTCCAGGATTTTGACCCCACCACGAATGTCCTACCTGAACATTCTCCTCTGCTTACCTGAGCTCAATTGCTTTGTTCAGGTATTTGTGCGCCTAAGATCTCTCCTCATCCTAAGTAGCCATTCCTGACGATCAGCGACAACTAACCAATCACATTGTGGGGCATGGATCACCATGACAATCAAATCCTGTCATTTACTCAATGCCCAGCATTCCAGCTTTGGTCAGAGGGTCACTGGATGCTGAGAAGAGGATACAAGCTGCGAGACAATTATTTCCCCAACCATCGCCCTCTCCTGCTACCCATAAGACCATAAGACATAGGAGCAGAATTAGGCCACTCGGCCCATCGAGTCTGCTCTGCCATTCAATCATAAGAACATAAGAAATAGGAGCAGGAGTAGGCCATCTAGCCCTTCGAGCCTGCCCCGCCATTCAATAAGATCATGGCTGATCTGTCGTGGCTCAGTTCCACATTCCCGCCCTCTCCCCATAACCCTTAATCCCCTCTCTCATCAAAAACCCATCAACCCGCGTCTTAAAAATATTTAGCGAGGCAGCCTCCACCACTTCAACGGGCAGAGAATTCCAGAGATTCACCACCCTTTGAGTGAAGAAGTTCCTCCTCATCCCCATTCCCCTCCCTTTTCCCCATAATCCCTGATCCCCTTATTAATCAAGAACCTATCTATCTCTGTTTTAAAGACACTCAATGATGTGGTATCCACAGCCTTTTGCGGCAAAGTGTTCCACAGATTCACTACTCTCTGGCTGAAGAAATTCCTTCTCATCTCTGTTTTAAAGGATCATCCCTTCAGCCTGAGGTTCTAGTTTTTTCTACTTGTGGAAACATCCTCTCCACGTCCACTCTATCCAGGCCTCACAGTATCCTGTAAGTTTCAATACGTTATCCCCCCATATCCTTTTGGCCTTGGATGGAGTGCAGAGGAGGTTTACTGGGCTGATACCGGAGTTGAGGGGATTGAACTATGAGCAGAGGCTGAATAAACTAGGCTTGTACTCGTTAGAGTTTAGAAGAATGAGGGGAGATCTCATTGAGACAAATAAGATGATGAATGGGATGGATAGGATAGAGGTGGAGAGACTCTTCCCGCTCAGAAAGGACAGTAGGACTAGGGGGCACAGCCTCAAGATAAAGGGGGGCGCGGTTTAGAACAGAGTTGAGGAAGAACTTCTTCACTCAAAGGGTGATGAATCTCTGGAATTCTCTGCCCGTTGAAGTGGTGGAGGCTACCTCACTAAATATTTTTAAGACGCGGGTTGATGGGTTTTTGATAAGAGAGGGGATTAAGGGTTATGGGGAGAGGGCGGGAATGTGGAGCTGAGCCAAGACAGATCAGCCATGATCTTATTGAATGGCGGGGCAGGCTCGAAGGGCTAGATGGCCTACTCCTGCTCCTATTTCTTATGTTCTTATGTTCTTATGTTCCAAACTCCATTGAGTTCAGACCCAGATTCCTTAACCGTTCCTCATACAACAAACTCTTCATTCCAGGGATCATTCTTGTGAAACTCCTCTGGACCCTTTCCAAGGACAGCACTTCCTTCCTTAGATACAGGGCCCAAAACTGCTCACAATACTCCAAAAGGTTTCAATAAGATCACCCCTCATCCTCCTAAACACCAACGAGTACAGACCCAGAGTCCTCAACCTGAGACAACGGGTGCGATCTTAATGGCTGCTCTCGCCCCACTGCCGCTGTTAGTGAGCTTGGAGAATTTGACACTCAGCCAAGTCTTCATTGACTGCTGCAAGAGCAGAGAACCCCATCGGAATGAGCAGTCGGAAATTCCCCCTCTTCCCTTAATAGGAACAGGAAGTCCTGGCAATCATATAGACAATGGATAACCAGTATTTCACCTCCCCGAACCCACATTGGTTCTGGAACCCTTCATACACTTACTAACTCATTTTGGGAAATATCATTCACACAGGCAGGCAAACTAAACCTGTTCTGTCTGGTTCCACACTGCAACATGTGATAATATATCTTGAAGAGATATCAGCATAACATTACTGGAAGTGACCATTCTCCTTGACCTGACCCTAACTTGTTGGGGACCAATGGTAGTTTGTTTAAAGTAGACAAACTTTGACGTTCAAGATATTTACTAAATAAAGAAAGCCACAAGATTCCACGGGTTTTAAACATACAAAAACAAATTTGATGATGCAGTATTAGAAAAATAAACAATTTGCAATGTCCATCTTACACTCCAAATATTCAGGGCATGAACTACATGTGAAGTGACAGGCAAACTGTGGTCAGACAGACAGACCAAATTGCACAATAAATGCCAAATGCAACCAAAGCAGATTCCATGGATTTTGCAATAACCCACCCAGACATCTGTAACAGTGTGAGTCAACCAATCTCACTGAAACTTTGGGGGCCATTGTCCCAAAAATGCTGAATTGGCGGGAAAACTGTTCGAAATTCCGATTGTTTTGTCGGTCAGCTTCTCGCCTGAATCTCTGCGCTCCGTGCACTGCAGAGGTCCCAGTCGCGAATCTCGTTAAAAACCCAGGGGAGCGGGGCCTATTCGCGCTGGAGTTTGATATGTCTGGAACTCTATGCGTGCGTGGTGGCTCCAATGTGTCAGACTGACCAATTGTAGGCCAGTGCTACCCCTCCAGCCACCAGCCCCCCCCCACACCCGATCGCAGCCCCCACCACAATTCCTGGGTCAGCCCCCCCCACTCCAGCCCCGGCCCGGAGTGCCCAATGCCCAGCCCCACCCCCTACCAGGGGCAATCCCCCCTCACCCCAGCAGACCTGCCCCACTGATTCCCCCCCACCCCAGGATCAGACCATCCCCTGGGAAGTAGACCCCCAACCCCCACCCGGCAGACCCCTTCCCCCCTCCCCCAGTCCGCTCCAATCGTTGCCCTCTCTCCACCCCAGGCCGATCCTGTCCGCAGATTGATAGGGGAACCCGCCACCCCCTCCCCCCATCCCCACCGATTGCCCTTAGGACCCACCCACAGTAGGCTCTGCCCCCTCGGCACTGCCCCATGCCTGATGGGCAATGCCAAGGTTCCCCCCTGGGCATGAGCACTTTTCCCCTTAGCCAGCGCCAGAGGGCATCACTCCCCTGCCACGCGGCCACCTGGGGGCTCCAATTGCTCTCCCTTCATTCCCGCGGGGTGTTCCGGTAGTTCCCCGAACGTGGGAGGCTAGTGTAAAACCTGCCAGAATGAAGTATTCCTGGTGGGGTGGCAGATTCGATTGGGGCCTGAAAGTCCCCAATTATGAACTGCTAAGCATATTTAAAACACACTCAAAACAGATTGAAATGATTTACCTGCCTTCCTGCGGTTTCCAGCGTGGTATGACCAGCGCATTGTTCTCTGGAGCAGTGTACTGGTGGCTGGTGAGTGTAAACTGAGTGTACTGTGGTTTTTTTAAAATTGCATTGCTGGGTTGTGGGGTTTTTTCCCTTTGTGCTTTCCATAGAGGGTCCTAGGTGCAATGGCTGTTGGGAAGGGAGTGAGGGAGTATAAAAACAAGGCCACAGTAGCCACTGGGCAGTGCCAGGAGTGGGCAGCAGAGTGAGGTGGGTGCTGAGTAAGTACTGTGAGGGCTTGGGTTAGGCAAGGTGAGTTATTGGTCAAGTTTTTCAAAGTGTGTCCATAGGTCTGAGGGTAGACAAATGGCAGGGACCATGGGGAGATGTCAGCTGTGTAAGGTGCAATATGTGGGAGTTCTTGGAGACACAGCATCTCCAGAGAGTCCACATCTGCACCAAATGTCTGGAGTTGCAGTGTTTGAGGGCCTAGGTTAGGCAACTGGAGCTGAGGCTGGAGGATTTATTTTTAGTGAGGGGAGAATGAGGCATTAATGAATAAGAACCAGATTCAAGAGGGGATCCCAGAGTCAAGGAGGGGGGGGGATGGGTGGATTACAGTTAGGAAGGGGGAAAAAGAAGAGGAGTAATGTTCCAAAGGCTACTCCAGGGGTGGTCTCTCAAGATAGCAGGGGTAAGGCACCAACTGAGGTGGAAAGGGCATGAGGGGAAGAGGAAAATGCCTCAGAGGGAAGGAAGGGGGCTGGATGTGAGATTGTGGTGGGGGATGGGAGGGTTAGAGGAACTGATGGGTGGTTCTGTGGGCAAAAGTGGGACTCCAGGATGGTAGTCTGCCTCCCTGGAGCTGGGGTACAGGATGTGTTGGAGAGGGTAGAGGGAATCTTGAAGGGCCAAGGGACCCAGATGGATGTAATTATACATGTAGGAGAGAGGGACATAAGAAGAGAGAGTAGGGGGGAAATATGTACACAGTTCAGGGAGTTGGGAGCCAGGTTGGTGATCTCTGGCCTGCTGCCAGTGCCCAGCAATAGCAGGGATAAGAATAATAAGATCCTGCAGCTGAATGTGTAGCTGAGGGATTGGTGCAGGATGGAGGGTTTTAGTTTTGTTGACCATTGGGAAGTCTTTGCAAAGGAAGGGCACTTGTATAAGAGGGATAGGGAACACTTAAATGGGAAGGGGACACATATTTTAGCTGGGAGGTTGGCTGGAGTGTTTAGGCAGGCTTTAAACTAGTATGGAGGGGAGGTGGGGAGGAGAGAGACAGCTCAGGCACTGGGAGTGAGTTGGTGGTCAGGGGAAGTCTAGTTGATAGGGAAATCCCCCAGGAGAAGGAGGATCTGAGAGGGCCTGAGGGTCTTGGGTGCATCTGTTTTAATGTGAGGAGTGTGACGGGAAAGTCGGATGAACTTAGGGCCTTGATGTTTGTGAGGAATTTAGATGTGGTGGCAGTGACAGATGTGGTTAAAGGAGGGGCAGGACTGGCAGCTAAATGTTCTGGGGTATAAGTGTTTTAGGTGTGATAGAGGTGGGTTGAAAAGAGGAGGGGGAGTGGCGCTCTTAGTTAGGGAGCAGATCACAGCGGTGCAGAGGGAGGATAACATGGAGGGGTTGGACATTGAGTCTTTGTGGGTGGAGTTGAGGAATAGGAAGGGGGCCATTACTATGCTAGGAGTGTACTATAGGCCACCAGGCTGCCTGCGGGCAGTGGAAGAGGGTATATGTAGGGACATTTTGGATAAGTGTAGGAAGAATAGGGTTGTTGTAGTGGGAGATTTTAATCTCCCTGGGGTGGATTGGAAGGTGCCTAGAGCTGGGGGGTCTGATGGGGAGGAATTCGTAAGATGTGTATTGGAAGGATCCTTGCAACAGTATGTAGACAGCCTGACTAGAGAGGGGGCGATACTTGTTTCATTTCTGGGAAATGAGCTGGGTCAGGTGGTTGAGGTTGCGGTAGGCGAACATGTGGCTAATAGTGACCACAACTCTGTTTACTTTAGGATACGAATGGAAAAAGATGAGCTGTCCTAAGGGGCGGGTGCTAAATTGGGGGAAGACTAGATACAGCTGGATTAGGCAGGAGCTTAGGGATACAGACTGGGATAGACTGTTGGAAGGCAAGACCACGTTAGGCATGTGGGAGTCTTTCAAGGGAAAACTGCAAAGGGTGCAGGAAAGGCATGTGCCAGTTGAGAAAGGATGGGAAAAGTAGGATTAGGGAACCGTGGATTATTCGAGACATAGAAGACCTGATTAGGAAGAAACGAGAGGCGTATGCCAGGTCTAAGCAGCTGGGAACGGAGTGTTGGAGGAATACAGAGTAGGAGGGATCTCAAATGGGGAGTTAGGAGAGCAAAGAGGGGGCATGAGATGGCTTTGGCAGGTAGGGTTAAGGAGAATCCAAAGGTGTTTTACTGCTATCTTAAGAACAAAAGGGTGGTTAGGGGTAAAATCAGTCCTCTCAGGGACAGACGTGGGGAATTGTGCTTAGAGTCTGAGGGAATGGGGGAGATCCTGAATGAATACTTTGCGTCGGTATTCATGAAGGAGAGGGGCTTGATGTCTAGTATGATCATTGAGGGAGCAGTAGACCGATTGAAATATCTATTGATTACGAGGGAAGAAGTGTTAGGGCTTTTAGAGGACATTAAGACTGATAAATCTCTGGGGCCCGATTGCATTTATCCTAGGCTGCTTAGAGGCAAGAGATGAGATTGCTGGGCCTCTGACGCAAATCTTTGTCTCTTCTTTGGACACAGCTGTGGTCCCAGAGGACTGGAGGATAGCGAATGTGGTACTGTTGTTTAAAAAGGTAGGAGGGATAGCCTGGGTAACTATAGGCCAGTGAGTTTAATGTCAGTGGTAGGCAAGTTGATGGAGAGGATTCTTAGGGATAGGACGTATGTGCACTTGGAGTGTTGCGATCTGATTAAGGATATGCAGCATAGCTTTGTCAAGGGGAAGTCTTGCCTTACGAATCTGGTAGAATTCTGAGGAGGTGACAAACGGTTGACGAAGGACGAGCTGTTGATGCTGTCTATATGGATTTCAGTAAGGCGTTTGACAAAGTCCCTCATGGTAGGTTGGTACAGAAGATTAAAGCTCATGGGATATGTGGCCAGGTATCTAGATGGGTAGAGAACTGGCTTGCAAAGAGGAGTCAGTAGTAGTGGAGGGGTCTTTTTCTCGCTGGAGGTCTGTCACTAGTGGTGTGCTGCAGGGCTCAGTACTGGGACCGCTTCTCTTTATAGTGTACATAAATGATTTGGAAGAGGGAGTAGGTGGTGTGATCAGCAAATTTGCTGATGACATCAAGATGGCTGGATTGGTGGGCAGTAAGGAGCAGTGTCTGGCAATACGGTGGGATATTGATAGGCTGGTTGATTGGGCAGATACATGGCAAATGGAGTTTAATCTGGATAAATGTGAGGTGATGCATTTTGGCCGGAATAATGTAGGGGGAAGTTATGATAAAAGGTAAGCCTGTAAGGAGTATAGAGTCGCAGTGAGACCTGGGGATGCAAGTGCACAAGTCTTTGAAGGTGGCAGTGCAAGTGGAGAGTGTGGTGAAGAAAGCCTATAGTTTGTTAGCCTTTATAGGAAGGGGTGTAGAATATAAGAGCTGGAGTCTGATGTTGCAGTTGTACAGAACGTTGGTTAGGCTGCATTTGGAGTACAGCGTACAGTTCTGGTCGCCTTTCCACCGGAAGGATGTGGAGACTCTGGAGAGAGTGCAGAGGAGGTTTACCAGGATATTGCCTGATATGGAAGGACTGGGTTATGAGGAAAGATTGAAGAAATTGGGGCTCTTTTCCCTTGAAAGATGCCAACTGAGGGGGGATCTAATAGAGGTATATAAGATTATGAAGGGTATAGATAGAGTAAACAGAGGTAAGCTATTTCCTATAATAGTCATGTAGGACAAGGGGCCATGGACTTAAGGTGAGGGGGGAGTGGTACAACACAGATATTAGAGGGAGGTTTTTAGAGGGTAGTGGGGGTATGGAATGCTCCTCCAAGTAAGGTGGTGGAGGCAAACACGCTAGAGTCCTTTAAGAGTAACTTAGACAGGCACATGACTGAGTTGGAGATGGGTGGATATAGGAGAACCTTTAAATAAGGGTCATTAGCATTGGGGTGTCCCTAGAAATGTAAATGGGTGTAGTATGATAATGTTTTTCTCTTTTCATTCACAGGTTTTAAGTTGGTCTGCCTTGTGTCCAACGAGGGGCATACATGCAATGGGTCATACTGGGGCTGCTCTTAGTTGTTTGAGATTGGCCTAGTGCTTCATGTTGTTAGTGTGCCAATACTGGGCAAGACAACAGCTCAGTGACTATCGCTGATTGCTGTGCAGACTCATGGATTTGGGCTGGTGTCTGTGGGAGTTTGCGCATTCTCCCTGTGCTTGCGTGGGTTTTCTCCAGGTGCTCCAGTTTCCTCCCACACCCCAAAGATGTGCTGTTAGGCTGATTGGCAGGAATAAATTGTCCCTAAATCAGTTTTCCCTCAATCTGGATGGCCATAAAACATTAGATAGGGGTCATGGGTAGAGAGGTGGTGTTGAGATGGCAGCGTGGGTTTGTTGGGCCAAAGGGCCTGTTTCCCCAGGTTGCCCTTTGCCCTACTACAGAAGCCATTGGGTGGTTGTAGAGTGACCAACAGTGTGCCTCAGGCATCAGTACTGGGCCCACTATTATTTGTCATTTATATTAATGATTTGGATGAGAATATAGGAGGTGTGGTTGGTAAGATTGCAGATGACACCAAGATTGGTGGCATAATGGACAGTGAAGAAGGTTATCTTAGATTGCAACATGATCTTGATCAATTGGGCCAATGGGCTGATGAATGGCAGATGGAGTTTAATTTAGATAAATGCGAGCTGATGCATTTTGATAGATTGAACCAGAGCAGGACTCACTCAGTTAATGGTAGGGTGATGGGGAGAGTTATAGAACAAAAACATCTAGGGGTACAGGTTCATGGCTCTTTGAAAGTAGAATCACAGGTAGACAGAGTGGTGAACAAGGGGTTCAGCATGCTTAGTTTCATTGGTCAGAACATTGAATACAGGAGTTGGGACATCTTGTTGAAATTGTACAAGACATTGGTAAGGCCACACTTGGAATACTGTGTATAGTTCTAGTCACCTTATTATAGAAAGAGCACAGAGATTTACTAGGATGCTACTGGGACTTGATGGTTTGAGTCATAAGGAGAGACTGGATAGACTGGGACTTTTTTCTCTGGAGCATAGAAGGCTGAGGGGTGATCTTATAGAGGTCTATAAAATAATGAGGGGCATACATCAACTAAATAGTTAATATCTTTCCCAAAGGTAAGGGAATCATAAACTAAAGGGCATAGGTTTGGGGTGAGAGGGGAGAGATACAAAATTGTCCAGAAGGTCAATTTTTTTCAGAGGGTGGTGAGTGTCTGGAAGTAGTAGAGATGGGTACAATTTTTTCTTTAAAAAGAATTTAGACAGTTACATGGGTAAGATGGGTATAGAGGGATATGGGCCAAATGCAGGACTAGCTTAGGGGTTTAAAAAAGGGCAACATGGACAAGTTGGGCCGAAGGGCTTCTCCTGAGTCCATTTCACTTAAAGCCTGTTCTTCACATCTCATTTCCTAACCAGCACTTGTTTCTCTGCTCTTCTTTTTCTTCACTTAACTGAGACCTGTTTCTGTCCTCACCCTTTGTCTTGGACCTGGGACTCCCTTTGGGGCCTTTGTCCATTTCTCCTTCCCTTGTTCCTCTCTCTGGGACATTTGCTGATTCTGGCATTGACCCGAACAGGCGCTGGAATGTGGCGACTAGGGGAATTTCACAGTAACCTCATTGCAGTTTTATTTGTGACTAATAAATAAACTTTACTTCCAGTTATGTGAAGAGACTGGAGAAGTTGAGGTTATTCTCCTTAGGTGGCATGGTAACAGTGGTTAGCACTGCTGCCTCAAGCACCAGGGACCCGAATTCGGTTCCCGGCTTGAGTCACTGTGCAGTGTTTCCATGTTCTCACCTGACCTGAGTTTTCTCACTGTTTTTCTAGGTGGGGGGCCTGAAGAAATTTAAAAAATCAAACTGCACAAGTACAGCCCGTTCCTGGCCTGCCCACATGCTAAGGACTATCAGGATTTGGTCCTGACCTCTGTTCCTGAGAAGCAGATAAATGAGTGTCATAACCAAAGGGAAATGTGGCATATGACCCAGTCTCAGTTCTACTTTATCCTTTGACCCCAACACACAGCACACAGCTTTGCTGTTGGTATCTTCAAGTTTTCTGCACATACATATCTGTTTCCATGTTCCTCGACTAAATAAATGAAGCCACAACATATTTATCCAAACCCATATAGTGATTGCTGTCTTTTTATCATTATAAAAACACAATGCAAACGTGTTATGCATAGATCCATGGATTCCCTAAGGGAATCAGTAAGTGTTAAAGAGAAACTTCCTTTCAGAAAGCACTTACTGAAGGTTTTCAGATGAATATGATGCCAGAAATAATGCATAAGTTCATAAGATGTAGGAGCAGAATTAGGCCATTCAGCCCATTGAGTCTGCTCCATCATTCAATCGTGGCTGATATGCTTGTCATCCTCATTTTCCTGCCGTCTCCCCATAACCCTGCAACCCATCACCAATAAAAACCTGTCTAACCCCTCCTTAAATTTACTCACTGTCCCAGCATCCACCCCATTTGGGGGGAGCGAATTCCACAGACTCTCAACCCTTTGGGAGAAGTAGTTTCTCCTCAACTCTTGTTTTAAATTTGCTACCCGTTATCCTAAGACTATGACCTCTCATCTTAGACTGTTCCACTGGTGGAAACATCCACTCCACGTCTGCTTTATCCATACCTTTTTATCATCTTATGTACCTCGATTTGATCTCCCCTCATTCTTCTAAATTCCAGAGAGTGTCATCCTAAACAGTTCAATCTCTCTTCAAAAGTAAAACGGTGCTTGATAATTTTGGATTTATAACCCCTTTAGCACTGGATTTGAAAGACTTGGAACGGTGATATATTTCCAAGTCAGGATGGTGAGTGATTTGGAGGGGAACTTCCAGGAAGTGATGTTCCCATGGAGTCTACTAACGCCACACCCACCAGCCTCCTCCACCCCTTTTCCTTCTTAGAATCATAGAATCACTACAGTGCAGAAGAGGCCATTCGGCCCATCAAGCCCACATCAACTACAATCCCACCCAGGCCCTATTTCCATAACCCCACATATTTATCCTGTTAATCCTCCTAACACTAAGCAATTTAGCATGGCCAATCCACCTAACCCACACACCTTTGGACTGTGGGAGGAAACCAGGGAGAATGTGCAAACTCCACACAGTCACCTGAGGCCAGAATTGAACCGGGGTCCCTGGCACTGCGGGACAGCAGTGCTAACCGCTGTGCTGCCCCAATGGTAGAGATTGTCTGTTTGGAAGGTGCTGCCCAAGGAGCCTTGACGAGATGCTGCAATGCATCTTGTACTTGGTACAGACTCTGTGGCTGCAAGTTCTTTCCTATAGGTCCAACATGTCCAATAAATTGTGCGGCTGAACGGTGATTATACAAACTTTTATGATTGCCAAATCATTTCTGGCACTGAACTGGAACTTAGGCCAGGAGTAAAATCCATTTGGGTTTTGAGTCACAGTAAGTTGATATGATGCACTGTTTAAGAGGGTGGGGAAACAGATTCAATAGGAAGAATAAATGCTTGAAGTGAATTTTAAGCAGGCTAGAAAAAGAATGAGAATAGTAGGAGCATGGTGGCAGAGTAGTTAGCATTGCTGTCTCTCAATGCTAGAGATCTGGGTTTGATTCCTGGCTTGGGTCAGTGTCTATGCAGAGTTTGCGTGTTCAACCTGTGTCTGTGTGGGTTCCCTCCAGATGCTCTCGTCTCCTCCCACAGTCCCAAAGACTGTGGTTAGGTGCATTGGGCAAGGTAAATTCTCCCTCAGCGTACCTAAACAGGTGCCAGAGTGTGGTGACTCAAGGACTTTCACTCTAACTTTATTACAGTGTTAATGTAAGCCTACTTGTGACACTAAAAATCTAAACTTATATTTAAACTTAAATTGTCTGTACAGAGACAGCACATTCTCCCTGTGTCTGTGTGGGTTTCTGCTGGATGTTTCAGTTTCCTCCCACAGTCCAAAAGAGGTGCTGGTTAGGTGCATTGGCCACACTAAATTCTCCCTCAATGTACCTGAGCAGGCATCAGAGTGTGGCGACTAGGGAAATTTCACAGTAACTCCATTGCAGTGTTAAACCTACTTGAGACACGAATAAATAAACTTATAAAGTTAATTGGAGAAATCTCTCAAAGACTGGGCAGAGGCAAAGACGAAGGAAATGGATTCTCTCTGTCCCACATGATTCCATAATTTTTCCAAATGCAACACTGATTTTTCTCATCCTTTATCTTTAAAAGTTTTCCAAACGTATTCTGTTCCTGATTATGTGTATAACCAGGCCACAGAATCTTCCTGCTGTGTTCTATCGACATGTTGTCAGAATCAAGATTCATCACATTATCTAATGCTTCAAATCATTTCTGGTTCTCCACTTTGTGGGACAGTGTTTATATGGAGTATTCTAGAAGCATTGTCAAAGGTGATTGAATGTCTGTTCACGTAAAGGGACTAGAAATTTAAGGATGGCCAGCGATTAGCACACAGGATCCAAGGAGTTGGTGTGTAACTCCCTACCACCCACTCTCAAGAGCTCACTGCCTTTTAACGCTCACTTGTCTATCAATTGGCAGTGGGCAGGACCCTTACCCACCCTTGGACGCCCTGCCAGTGAGGGCTGTCGGCCATTCCGATTGGCCGACAGCTCTCCAACCCGGCCAGGCACAGCGTTGCAGTGGTCAGAAGCGGTACTGCAGTGCTCTGTTTGGGATTAAGTTCCAAGGCCATTGTGAAAGGTGTCCCCAGGGTCCCGGGGGAGGGAGAGGATGCACTAGGAGCGCAGAGAGAGAGACAGACCATGACATTGGGAGATAGATTGGTGGGAGGAGGGAGTGTTGGAGATCCAAGATCCCGGAGAGGAGGGCGCCCAAACTCTGAATAACCTTCTGACTGAGTGTTCCCCCAGCCTTTCTGTCCTGGATGAAGGAAGATTTTTTTCTGTTTCCCACCTGACTCACACACATTGTTGCCAGCCCAAAAATCAAGGGCCTTAATCCATGATGGATGGGTTTCCCACTCAAGGTCCTGCTTGCCCAGGTATGGAACTGTGTCTGGGTTGGGGAAGTGTGTTCCTGGAGGGAATCCCATTCATTCAACTTTACACTACCCCCACCCCCCCCCCCCCCCCCCCCCCACACTCCCCAACCTCAGAACATGCCTTGAGGGGGGCATAAAATTCTGCCCAGCGAGATTAAGACTTGGTCAAAGAGGGAGACATAAAAGAAGGGGTTTAGAGAGTGAGATTTGGACAGCAGAACACAAGCAGCTGAAGACACAACCACCGATGATAATTCACTCACTGGAAAGTTAATCCTTTTTTCCTTTGTTTTTCCAGGGGATGTGCATGTGTCTCTGACAAGGCCAACATTTGTTACCCATCCCTAATTTGGTTGGAAAAAGCGAATTAGCCTTGAACTGAATGTTTGGCTCAACCTTTCATAGTCATGGAATCCCTACAGCGCAGAAGGAGGTCATTCGGCCCATCGAGTCTGTACCGATCGCAATCCCACCCAGGCCCTATCCCCGTAGCTCCACATATTTGCTCTGTTAATCCACCTGACACTAAGGTCCTGAGGCAGCAGGGCTAACCACCGTACCACCTGTATTGCTGTGGATCTGGAGTCACACGTAGGCCAGACCAGGTAAGGGCGGCAGGTTCCCTTCCCTGAAGGACATAAACGGACCAGGTGGATTTTACAGCAATCGATTCCTGTCGACATGGGGGCTAAGTGGCGGGAGAAGCGTACGCACAGGCTGAATTGTGGAAGACGGGAGATGAGACAGAGGTTCAGGTGAACAATGATGAAGGTGCAGTATGATCAGGCTTTGTTTAATCTCACATGGTAAATGACACTTCTGTTTATACGTCCTTTTCTAAGACCAACAATTTTGAGGTACCTGGGATGCTGATCATGAGAAGATTGTGTATAACGATCTGTTGTGGTACGTGTCTTTATGTACATGCAAAATAAGGCGTGATAGCTGAAACGATGATGACTGGTGCCAGAATTCTACCACCCCACCCGTCACAGAATCAGAGAGGGTGAAGGGGCAGGAATTTCCTGTCTTGCTCAAGCCGGGCTGTAAAATCCCACCCTATATTTCAGTTCCAGGTTTACTGACTGACAAGCTGTCGTTGTGGGATTTGAACCCATGTCCTTACAGTATTAGCCTAGGCCACTGGATTACAAGTCCAGTGACTTTATCACGGAGCCACCATCACTCCCTAACCTGAGGCAACTCATTTAGTGGAACACAAATTCAGATCCTACTTTAGAAATTTGGGTTCAGTTGGATTAAGACGAAGAGGAAATGGAAAAGTGGCCACAAATTGTTGGAAAAACCAAATTGATTCAAGGAAGGAAATCTTCCATCTTTAGCTGGTCGGGGGGCATATGTGACTCCAGACCCAAGGCAACTCTTGACTGTCCCTTAAATTGGCTTTGTGAGACACTCAATTGTGTCAAAAGACGACAGTCTGTGGATTGCTCAAATATCTTGTCACCAGCTTTCTATTGCCAAGAGGTCACTCTTCTCTCTCCACTCTCTATATTGGTGCCAGGGTGTTTAATCCTCCTCAGAGAGAGACTGAACATAATGAACACTTGGCTTCTGCCTAGTGAATCACTTGACCTGGGCAAGCGCTGGGATCACTGGATGCTGATCCCAGGGTTGCAGACTGCAATTGGAACAAAATTAATGAGTTATTTATTTATTATTGTTACATTAACACAGCAATGAAGTTATTGTGAAAATCCCCTTGTCGCCACACTCCGGTGCCTGTTCGGGTACACTGAGGGAGAATTTAGCATGACCAATGCACTTCACCAGCACGTCTTTCAGACTGTGGGAGGAAACTCGGAGTAAATCCACGCAGACACGAGGAGAACATGTAGACGCCGTACAGACAGTGACCCAAGCCGGGAACTGAACCTAGATGAGAGAGAAGTTTAACAGCCTAAACAGCACCTGGTAAATCTATGGTGGAAGCTCGGGAGGACTGGCTGTGTCAGCCAATCCCATGTTCTGGGAGTGAATCAAAGAAAGATATAAATGACTTCTCCCCCACTCCGCCTCCATTCCCCCCTCCCCCCCATCACTCTGACCTCTCTCCCTCAGCGTGGCTTAGAGCCACGAGCCAGGCAATCTGCCAAACAGCACGGGCTGATGGTTTGAGCTCTCCATTGTTCGACAAGCGAGTGAGCCAGCGCAACACATGTTAGTGCTTTGGAGTAGATTTCCTCCTCATCAGCAGTAACGAGGGTCAGGGAGAACGCAAACTGCCTATCAACTAGGATCTGTTTTTATACAATCTCTGTAGATAACACCAGACTCAACCCCCCAAATCAGAGTTGGGAGATGGCGGTTTCTGTGCAAAAGAGAAAGACAACGGAAACAATGTGAGGTTGATGTGCTATCACTGTGTCGCTATCATTAACTGCACCAGCTCATTCCAAAGATCTCCTGTAATTAGCAGAGGCTTCTGCCATTTACCAGGCGCTGGTTTGGCTGTTAAATGTCTCTCCAATTAAAGTAAAGTTACAGTTAATTTATTAGTGTCACAAGTAGGCTTACATCAACGCTGCAATGAAGTTACTGTGAAAATCCCCTAGTCGCCACACTCTGGCGTCTGTTCGGGTACACTGATGAAGAATTTAGCATGGCCAGTCCAACTTTGGACTGTGGCAGGAACTGGAGCACCTGGAGGAAACGCACGCAGATACAGGGAGAACGTGCAGATTCCACACAGACAGTGACCCAAGCTGGGAGTCAGACCCAGGCCCCTGGCACTGTGAGGCAGCAGCGCTAAACACTGTACCACCATGCCGCCCATCAATTTTGTTCCAATTGTGCTCTGCAACTCTGGGATCAGCATCCGGTTGTCCCAGGATGAAAGCAAATTACTGCGGATACTGGAATCTGAAGCGTACGGCATGCTTGCCTTCATTGGCTGGGGCATTGAGTTTAAAAATTGGCAAGTCATGTTGCAGTTTTATAGAACCTTAGTTCGGCCGCACTTGGAATATAGCGTTCAATTTTGGTTGCCGCACTACCAGAAGGATGTGGAGGCTTTGGAGAGGGTACAGAAAAGATTTACCAGAATGTTGCCTGGTACGGAGGGCATTAGCTATGAGGAGAGGTTCTCACTGGAATGATGGAGGTTGAGGGGTGACCTGATAAATGTCTACAAGATTATGAGGGACAGGCCAACTATTGGGGCTCAGGAGGCTGGAGGTGGAGGAGGGGATCGGGAGATCAGACATGCCGGGGGTGGGGAGATCAAAGTGGGCTGGGGGTTGAGGGGTTGAGGCTGGCCCGGACATGACCAGGAGGACAGGGATCAGGCCATGTGGGAATCGGTGGGGTCACCAGACAGGGTGGCGTGCGAGCTGGCCAGCGATTGGGAGGCTGGCAGTGCAAGGCTATTACCCATGGACAGATCTCCACACTAACAGATCTGCACATGCGCAGTGGCTCGCTCAGCACTATACTGTCGCCCACTGATTTTTCACAAGATTCACACTAGTGCACTCTGCAGTGCTCGGAGTGTGTGGGAGATTCATTTTGAAAATCCTGCTGAAAAAATAGTGGGATTTACTCCTTTTTTTACACAAATTCGACACTTTAATTTTTTTGGGAGAATTCCACTATGTCTTTGAAAATATATCCAACCAGTGATATAATACCATGGGATTCAATCCAAAACCTGAATTCTCTGACAAGGTAGCTAATAGATGTTCTCTTCTGAGAGAGGCAAGGCAGGAAATTGCTGGGGCCTTGAGAGAAATCTTTATATCCTCACTAGCTAAAGGGGAGGTCCCAGAGGATTGGAGAAGGTAGCAAGGATAACCCAGGGAATTACAGGCTGCTGAGCCTTACGTCAGTGGTAGGGAAATTATGGGAAAGGATCCTTTGAGGCAGAATTTATTCCCAGTTGGAAATAACCGGACGTATTAGTGAGACGCAATATGGTTTTGTGAAGGGGGGGGTCACGTCTCACGAACTTGATCGAGTTTTTCAAGGAAGTGACGAAGATGATTGATGAGGGTAGGGCAGTGGATGTTGTCGACATAGACTTCAGTAAGGCCTTTGGCAAGGTCCCTCATGGCAGACTGGTGCAGCAGATGAAGTCACATCGGATCAGAGGTGAGCTGGTAAGATGGATACGGAACTGGCTCAGTCTTAGAAGACAGAGGGTAGCAGTGGAAGGGTACGTTTCTGAGTGGAGGGCTGTGACAAGTGGCATTCCTCAGGGATCAGTGCTGGGACCTTTGCTGTTTGTAACATATATAAATGGTTTGAAAGAAAATGTAACTGGTTTGATTAGTATGTTTGTGGACGACACAAAGGTTGGTGGATTTACAGATAGCGATGAAGACCGTTGGAGGATATAGCAGGATATAGATCAATTGGAGACTTGGGTGAATAGAAAGCAGATGGAGTTTAATCTGGATAAATGTGATCTAATGCACTTTGGAAGATCTAATACAGATGGGAAATATACAGTAAATGGCAGAACCCTTCAGATTATTGATAGACAGGGGGATCTGGGCGTACAGGTACACAGGTTACTGGAAGTGTCAATGCAGGTGGAGAAAGCAGTCAAGAAGGCATACAGTATGCTTGCCTTCATTGGTCTGGGCATTGAATTAAAAAATTGGCAAGTCATGTTGCAGCTTTATAGAACTGTAGTTAGGCCGCACTTGAATATATTGTTCAATTCTAGTCACCATACTACCAGGAGGATATGGAAGCTTTGGAGAGGTTACAGAAAAGATGTACTAGGCTGTTGCCTGGTATGGAGGGCAGTAGCTATGAGGAGTGGTTGGAGAAACTTTCTTTGTTCTCACTGGAATGACAGAGATTGAGGGGTGACCGGGTAGAAGTCTACAAGATTATTAGGGGCATGGATAGAGTGCTGGTCAGAAGATTTTCCCAGGGTGGAAGACTCAATTACTAGGGGGCATGTGTTTAAGGTGTGAGGGACAAGATTTAAAAGAGATGTACGAGGCATGTTTTTTACAGAGGGTCGTGGTTGCCTGGAACTCGCTGCTGGGGAAATAGTAGAAGTAGATACGGTAGTGACTTTTAAGTGACATCTTGACATACTATCTATACCCTTCATAATCTTATATACCTCTATTAGATCCCCCCTCAGTCGCCACCTTTCAAGGGAAAATAGACCCAATTTGTTCAATCTTTCCTCATAACCCAGTCCTTCCATACCAGGCAACATCCTGGTAAACCTCCTCTGCACTCTCTCCAGAGTCTCCACTTCCTTCCGGTAGTAAGGCGACCAGAACTGGACGCTGTACTCCAAATACGGCCTAACCAAAGTTCTATACAACTGCAACATTCGACTCCAGCTCTTATACTCTATACACCTTCCTATAAGGGCTAAAATACCATAAGCCTTCTTCACAACCTTCTCCACTTGTACTGCCACCTTCAAAGACTTGTGCACTTGCACCCCCAGTCCCGCTGCGTTTCTATACTCTTTATAGGCTTACTCTTTATCATACAACTCCCCCCTACATTATTCTGGCCAAAATGCATCACCTCACATTTATCCGGATTCAACTCCATTTGCCATGTATCTGCCCAATATACCAGCCTATCAATATCCCGTTGTATTGCCAGACACTGCTCCTCACTGCCCACCAATCCAGCCATCTTGGTGTCATCAGCAAATTTGCTGATCACACCATTTACTCCCTCTTCCAAGTCATTTATATACACTACAAAGAGAAGAGGTCCCAGTACTGAGCCCTGCGGCACACCACTAGTGACAGACCTCCAGCTAGAAAAGGACCCTTCCACTACTACTCTCTGTCTCCCCTTAGCAAGCCAGTCCTCAACCCATCTAGATAACTGGCTTGTATCCCATGAGCCTTAGTCTTTAACCCCTAACACGGCAACAATTTCACATATTGGTTAACAAACAAAATTTGACACAAAATCCATTGATCTAGTTAAGAGATTTGGTTGGATGATCAATGTGAAGGGGATGGACATTTACTGGAGCATAGCATTAGAGAAGTGTTGTTGCAATTGTATAGGCTGTTGGTGCGACCACATCTGGAGTTTTGTGTCCAGTTTTAGTCTCCTTATTTGAGGAAGGATGTGGTAGTATTGGAGGCAGTTCAGAGGAGGTTCACCAGGTTGATTGCGGGCTTGAAAGGGCTGATGTATGAGGAGAGAGTAAACAGTTTGGGTTTGTACTTGCTGGAGTTTAGAAGGATGAAAGGGGATCTGATCGAGGTATATAAAATACTAAAAAGGATTGATAAAGTAAACGTAAACCAGATGTTTCACCTTGTGGGGCAATCTCAAAAAAGGTCACTGGTATAGGTTGGGAGGTGGAAGATTTAAAACTGAGATGAGGCGAAACTACTTCTCACAGAGGGCGATGAATTTATCGAACTCGCTGCCCCGTAGCGCGGTGCAGTCCGAATTGGTGAATGGTTTCAAGAAGGAGATAGATATATTTCTCATTTTAAAAAAGGAATAAGGGAAAATGGGGAACAGGTGGGGAGGTGGATTTGGAACCAAAGAGAGATCAGCCATGATCATAGAATCATAGAATCCCTACAGTGCAGAAGGAGGCCATTTGGCCCATCGAGTCTGCCCCGACCATCATCCCACCCAGGTCCTATACCCGCAACTCTTCATATTTACCCTGCTAATCCTCCTGACACTAGGGTTAATTTTGCATGGCCAATCAATCTAACCTGAACGTCTTTGGGCTTAGTGAATGGCAGAGCAGGCTTGCCTATTCTGCTCCTGATTCCTATGCACTGTTATTGACAGAATGTGACCATGATGTCCTGTAAAGATCTGCATTGGAGTTAGATCGCAGTGATTTCAGTGAACAATGGAACGGGGTCCCTCCTCCTGTTCCATGCTGTTTGATCTATAATGCTTTTCTTTGAACAGTACCACAAAGGCATTCACATCCACCGAAAAAGCAGGCAAGTCCAAGGCTTGAACACCTCTTCGAAAAGGAAGGAGCTTTGGTGGTTATGGCAGCTCCTCTCCTGGGGTACTGGGTGCAGGCCTCAGATTCACTGATGTCGGGGATGTGAGGAAAGTCCACACCGGGCAGCATCATTAAAAGGTTGGATCTTGATAAGTGCGTCAGCACTGTGCCAAGTAACGTTATGCTTGGACAAGGAACATGCTTGAGTCAGGCTTTCTGACAAGCTGCAGATAACAAACAGCGATCAGCGAATCTTTGTAACGCAGCCCAGTTAGTCAGAGATTCCGTCATTAAGCTGAGTCAGAAAGGACAGAAAACAGTTAGCATCTGTACTGCACAGAAGTGGTTAGCTATCTGCCAGTGAAATTCAGCAATGGACTAATTACATTTAGTTTACAAAGTATTATAAAGTGGATAATTACAAATCATTTTATGCCTTGATTGGGAACTCTTTATGTGGATTGAACGGTTTGTTCCACTGAAGCACAGCCGGACTGGATTGGGAGGATTTAATGCTTTGAATTTTGTTCTGGAGTTGGTTTAACATAGAAACATAGAACAGTACAGCACAGTTCAGGTCCTCGATGTTGTGCCGAGCTATGTCCAAACTCAAGATCAAGCTATCCCACTCTCTATCATTCTGGTGTGCTCCATGTGCCTATCCAATAACCGCTTGAAAGTTCCTAAAGTATCCGACTCCACTATCACTTCAGGCAGCGCATTCCACACCCCAAACACTCTGAGTAAAGAATCTACCTCGGACATCCCTCCTATATCTCCCACCATGAACCTTATAGTTATGCCCCCTAGTAACAGCTACACCTACCCAAGGAAATAGTTTCTGCACATCCACTCTATCTATTCCCCCTCACCATCTTATAAATCTCTAAGTCGCCTCTCATCCTCCTCCGCTCTAAAGAGAAAAGCCCCAGCTCCCTCAACCTTTCCTCATAAGACCTAGCCTCCAAACCAGGCAGCATCCTGGTAAATCTCCTCTGCACTCTCTTCAATGCCTCATGGAATGGTTTGATTCATTGGAAATTAGTCCACATACTACGGACATTATACAAAGGGTTTGGTGCATTGGGATTCTGTACACAGAATCATAGAATGGTTACAAGTACAGAAGGAGGCCGTTTGGCCCATTATGTCTATTCTGGCTCTCTGATAGGACAACTCCCAATCCCCCAATCCCCTGCAGTTCTTTTCTGTTCAGGTGTTTATCCAATTATTCCCTTTTGAAATTTCCTCCACTACTCTCGGGCAGTGCATTATGGAGAGACAGTGACATAATGGTATTGTCACTGGATTAGTTTTCCAGAGACCCAGTGTAATGTTCTGGAGACCCGGATTCGAATCCCACTACGGCCAATGGTGAAATTTGGATTTAAAATTCTGCTGATGGCCATGAAACCATTGTCGATTGTTGTAAAAACCCACCTGGTTCAATAATGTCCTTTAGGGATCTGCCATCCAGACCCACAGCAATGTGTTTGACTCTTAACTGCCCTCTGAAAAGGCTTAGAAAGCCACACAGTTCAAGGGCAAATAGGGGAGAGTAACAAATGCTGTCCCAGCCAACAATGCCCGCATGCCATGAACAAATGAAAGAAAATTCTAGATCCTAACCACTGCTGCTGAGTAACAGAAACATTTTCCCCAAGTTACCTCTGCCATTTTAAATCTGTGTCCTCTGACTCTCAATCATGGGATCCATACAATCCCTACAGTACAGAAGGAGGCCATTTGGCCCATCGAGTCTGTACCAACCACAATACAACCCAGTCCTATTCCCATAGCCCCACATATTTATCCTGATATTCCCCTGACACCCAGGTCAATTTAGGTAGGACAATCAACCTAATCCAACAGTGCAGAAGGAGGCCATTCAGCCCATCGAGTCTGCACTGACCACAATCCCACCCAAGCCCTTTCCCCATGCATTTACCCCAGCTAGTCCCCCTGACACTAGGGGGTCAATTTAGCACAGCCAATCCACCTAACCTGCACATCTTTGGACTGTGGGAGGAAACCAGAGCACCCGGAGGAAACACACGCAGACACAGGGAGAACACAGTGCAGACTCCACACAGTGACCCTGGCACTGAGGCAGCTCTGGATGCTCCTGTTTCCTCCTACAGTCTGAAAGGCGAGCTGATTCGGTAGCTTGGCCATGCTAAATTGTTCCTTAGTGTCAAAGGGATTAGTAGGGTGAATGAGTGGGGTAACAGCGATAGGGCCTGGGTGGGGCTGTTGTTGGTTCAGGCTCAATGGGCTCATTCTCTACACTGTAGGGATCCTATGATCTTATGGTTCTATGAGTCTGGTGGCTAATGGGTTCAGCAAACCCCAGAAAGTGTATATTTTAAATTTATTTCTTCAAGATGAAGAGATGTGGGTATCACTGGCAAAGCTAACACCTGTCACCCATTTCTAAATGCCTTTGAAAGCAATTAAGGGTCAACCACCTTACTGCTGCGTTGGAGTAGGCCAGGCCAGGTAAGGACGGCAGATTTCCTCTCCTAAAGGGCATGAGGGAACCAGGTGGGGTTCTTATAGCAATTGATTATAGTTGCCATGGTCACCACAACTTTCAATTCCAGATTGGGTGGCACGTTGGCACAGTGGTCAGTACTGCTGCCTCACAGCACAAGGGACCTGGGTTCAATTCCGGCCTTGAGTGACTGTCTGGAACATAGAACAGTACAGCACAGGAACAAAATGTTGCGTCAAACGTGAGCTAAATTAAACTAATCCTTCTGCCTGCCCTTGATCCATATCCCTTTATTTCTTGCATATTCATATGCTTATCTAAAAGCCTCTTAAGGGCCCTATTGTATCTGCTTGCACCACTATCTCTGGCAATGCGTTCCAGACGCCTACCCTGTCAGTGTAAAAAAAAACTTGCCCCTCACATCTCCTTTGAACTTTCCCCCTCTCACCTTATGTGCATGCCCCCTAGTATTAGATATTTCAACTCCGGGAAAAAGATTCTGACTGTCGACGCTATCAATGACTCCCATCGTTTTATAGACTTCTATCAGATCTCCCCTCAGTCTCCACCGCTTCAGAGAAAACAACCTTAGTTTGTCCAGTCTCTCCTTATAGTTCATACCCTCTAATCTGGGCAGCATCCTGGTAAACCTCAAAAGCCTTCCAGATGGTGACCAGAACTGAACGCAATATTCTAAGTGTGGCCAAACCAAAATTTTATAAAGCTGCACAGGACATCCTGATTCTCGTGCTCAATGCCCAATAAAGGCAAGCATGTCACATGCCTTCTTTACCACCCTATTTACATGTGTGCTCACTTTCAGGGAGCTAAGGACTTGAACCCCAAGATCCCTCTGCACATCAATGTTATTCAGGGCCCTGCCATTAAATATATACTTACAGTTTGGAGTCTGCACGTTCTTCCCGTGAGTGCGTGGGTTCCCTCCGGGTGCTCCAGTTTCCTCCCACAGTCCAAAGATGTCCGGGTTAGGTGGATTGAGCATGCCAAATTGCCCCTTAGTGTCCAAAGATGGACCGTATTGCTACTTCTGCACTGCAGGAAATCTACGATTTTATTAACTGAACTTTTTAAAATTTTATCCACTACCATGGTGGAATTTGAACGAGAGGAACAGTCTGGATCTCAGGATTATTAGTCCAGTAACATTACCACATCATCGCCAACTCTCTCCATAGAGCAGAGAAGAAAATGCCACAATTTCACAGAGCCCAAACAAACCCCACAATAGAATTGAAAATCAGTCAGGTGGTATAATCCAGTACCTTCCTGCTTTTCTCTATTGCCCTCAAGTCGAAATTGCCCCCACTGTTTGGAATGTGGGCTCCAGATTTTTGAGATGTCCCTAAACAAATCTGCAGAGGGTTTTACCTGTCTGACTGTTATTTAGCAACATCTTGGCAAACAAACCTTAGATCTTTGCTAGCGAATTTTCGCACAGGAGCAGGTTCCTGAGGCCCCACTGTGGGATACCGGCTTGTCGAAACATTGAGTTTATCCCACCTTCTCTTCAAGAGATTAAAATAGTTTAATAGTTGAATATAAAAGTAGGGAGGTCTTGCTGCAACTGTACAGGGCACTGGTGAGGCCGCAGCTGGAGTACTGTGTGCAGTTTTGGTCGCCGTACTTACGCAAGGATATTTTGGCCTTGGAGGGAGTGCAGAGGAGGTTTACTAGGCTGATACCGGAGTTGAGGGGGTTGAGCTATGAGGAGAGGCTGAATAAACTAGGCTTGTACTCGTTAGAGTTTAGAAGAATGAGGGGAGATCTCATTGAGACATATAAGATGATGAATGGGATGGACAGGATAGAGATAGAGAGGCTCTTCCCGCTCAGAAAGGACAGTAGGATTAGAGGGCACAGCCTCAAGATAAAGGGGGGCGGTTTAGAACGGAGTTGAGGAGGAACTTCTTCACTCAAAGGGTGGTGAATCTCTAGAATTCTCTGCCCGTTGAAGTGGTGGAGGCTGCCTCGCTAAATATTTTTAAGACGCGGGTAGATAGGTTTTTGATAAGCGAGGGGATTAAGGGTTATGGGGAGAGGGCGGGAAGGTGGAACTGAGCCACGACAGATCAGCCATGATCTTATTGAATGGCGGGGCAGGCTCGAAGGGCTAGGTGGCCTACTCCTGCTCCTATTTCTTATGTTCTTAACTTGACCCAAAGGTCAGAGTTCAGCTTGCTTTCCGTTTGCAAACATCTAACCTTTTCCTTGCAATTGCCAAGTATAATTATAACCACAAATGATCAGCTACAGCAGTGCAGTGGTTTTGGGGCTGGATTAATATTCCACCAGAGCCCGAGTTCCAAAGCTACATCTTGAGAATTTGAGTTTGAAATAAAAAAGCTGGTATCGGTAAAGGATAACCCCCAAAACTTGGCACTAAAGGCCGTGTTTGCATTTGCAGCAACTGCAGGCACAGCTGTATGCTGACAGTTGCCCCAGGTTTACGACTGCCATTGGGCGAATGTTCTGGGGACCTGGGCTCAAATCCCACCACGACAGATGTGGAACTTAAACTCAATAAAACATTTGGAATTAAAAGTCTAATGACAACCATTGTCGATTGTTGTAAAAACATATCTGGTTCAACAATGCCTGTGTGGAGTCTACACGTTCTCCCTGTGTTTGCGTGGGTTTCCTCCACGTGCTTCATTTTCCTCTCGCAATCCAAGAAATACGGTTGTTAGGTGCACTGGCTGCGCTAAATTCTCCCTCAGTGTACTCGAACAGGCATCAGAGTGTGGCAACAAGGGGATTTTCGCAGTAACTTCATTGCAATGTTAATGTAATTCATTACCACAGAATGTAGTTGATGCCAAAACATTGAGTGTATTCAAGAGGCAGCTAGATATATAGCACTTGGGGCGAATAGGATCAAAGGTTACGGGGAAAAAGCAGGATTAGGCTACTGAGTTGGATGATCAGCCATGATCGTAATGAATGGCAGAGCGGGCTCGAAGGGCCAATTGGCCTCCTCCTGCTCCTAACTTCTATGTAAACCTACTTGTAACACTAATAAATAAATAAACTTTAAAAATGTCCTTTAGGGGAGGAAATTTGCTGTTGTAGCCAAACTGGCCATCTAAAATGGTGTTTTGTAAAGCATTCTGGGACAATTGGGTAAGAGACTAAACCGACAGGCTACAGTTTAAAGACAGAGACAAACAGGCTCCAACCCTGATGAGTGAATAAACAGGATATGGGCCATCTCCAGGATGAAAGGGACTTTCTGATCACACTGGGTTGTGTGCCAGACATAAAGGCACCGTGAATCCTTATTTAGGAGGAAGGTATGTGACCTATGTGCCTCCAACACCTACAGACATGGCCGCCGGGGACACACCCAGAGATCGGTGTGGTAGCACCTGATTGGACTCTTATCGATCAGGGTGATCAAGTTCTGATCGATTGATTGGCAAATGGCCAAAAAGGGGCATAAAACCAAATGGAGTATAAAGGGTGCTGCGCAACCAGCAATCTCTCTCTCTGACCCCACGAACAAGCTACAACAATGGTGAACATCGCCAGCAAGAGGGGAGCCACCACACCCGAGGAGGGAGGAAGAAAGACAACGGCCAGAATGCCAGACCAGACCAAAGGACCAAACTACACAGACAACTACCAAGACCAGCGTGGAGATAAAGGCCAATATCTGTTTGGGTATTTGTCAGTCACACAAAGTTAAATCAAAGTCTTGTATTGGACTTGAATTCTAGTATTTCCTGTAAAATAACTTATTGTTGGTCGGGTGGGTTTAGATAAATATTGTTTGTACTAATAAGACGTCTACTCGTAGTTATTTGTCCACCATATAAGGGTTAAAACAGACTGATTTTACAACAGTGGCGCCCAACGTTGGTCTTATTAGTACAAACAATATTTATTTAAACCCACACAATCAATAATCATCCACCCGACCAACAATAAGTTACTTTACAGAAAATACTAGAATTCAAGTCCAGTACAAGACCTTGACTTAACTTTGTGTAACTGACAAATACCCAAACAGATATTGGCCTTTATCTCCGCGCTGGTCTTAGTAGTTGTCTGTGTAGTTTGGTCTGGTCTGGCATTCTGGCCGTTGTCTTTCTTCCTCCCTTCTCAGGTGTGGTGGCTCTCCTCTTGCTGGCGATGTTCACCATTGTTGTAGCTTGTTCGTGGGGTCAGAGAGAGAGAGAGAGAGATTGCTGGTTGCGCACCGCCCTTTATACCCCGTTTGGTTTCACGCCCCTTTTTGGCCATTGCTAATCAATCGATCAGGACTTGATCACCCTGATCGATAAGAGTCCAATCAGGTGCTACCACACCGATCTCTGGGTGTGTCCCCGGCGGCCATGTCTGTAGGTGTTGGAGGCACATAGGCCACATACCTTCCTCCTAAATAAGGATTCACGGTGCCTTTATGTCTGGCACACAACCCAGTGTGATCAGAAAGTCCCTTTCATCCTGGAGATGGCCCATATCCTGTTTATTCACTCATCAGGGTTGGAGCCTGTTTGTCTCTGTCTTTAAACTGTAGCCTGTCGGCTTAGTCTCTTACCCAATTGTCCCAGAATGCTTTACAAAACACCATTTTAGATGGCCAGTTTGGCTACACTGTACTTACCTGGTCCGGCCTACATGTGACCTCCAAAGCTACAGCAATGTGGTTGACTCTCAACTGCCCTTGGGCAACTAGAGATGGATCCAGAGTTGAGGGGGTTGAGCTATGAGGAGAGGCTGAATAAACTAGGCTTGTACTCGTTAGAGTTTAGAAGAATGAGGGGAGATCTCATTGAGACATATAAGATGATGAATGGGATGGATAGGATAGAGGTGGAGAGACTCTTCCCTCTCAGAAAGGACAGTAGGACTAGGGGGCATAGCCTCAAGATAAAGAGGGGGCGGTTTAGAACGGAGTTGAGGAGGAACTTCTTCACTCAAAGGGTGGTGAATGTCTGGAATTCTCTGCCTGTTGAGGTGGTGGAGGCTGCCTCGCTCAATATTTTTATGACGCGGGTTGATGGGTTTTTGATAAGCAAGGGGATTAAGGGTTATGGGGAGAGGGCGGGAATGTGGAACTGAGCCACGACAGATCAGCCATGATCTTATTGAATGGCGGGGCAGGCTCGAAGGGCTAGATGGCCTACTCCTGCTCCTATTTCTTATGTTCTTATAATAAATGCTGGGTATCTAGCAACGTCCAAGTCCTATGAATGAATTTGAAAAAATCTTCATTAGGGGGCAAGGCGGAGCAGAGCACATGCATGGCACCACTGGCACTGGCAGTAGGAGAGAATGTTGCACTGCCATTGATGGATTTTGGAAATTCCTTTCACAGAAGATTAGAGGGGAAGGAATAACAGATGTTAGTGTTCGATTCTAAACTCTGCCTCACTATGTGACGTGAGAAGCTGAGTTACAGAGAAAGGTTGAATAGGTTAGGACGTTGTTCCCTGGAGCGTAGAAGAATGAGGGGAGATTTGATAGAGGTGTATAAAATTATGAGGGGTATAGATAGAATGAATGCAAGCAGGCTTTTTCCACTGAGGCTAGGGGAGAAAAAAAACTAGAGGACATGGGTTAAAGGGGAAAAGTTTAAAGGGATTATTGGGGGGGGTGGTGGTGGTTCTTCACGCAGAGAGTGATGGGAGTGTGGAATGAGCTGCCAGATGAAAAATGTTAAAAGTGTGCCCACATTTACCACAAGAAAAACTTGGACAGGTACATGGATGAGAGGGGTGTGGAGGGATGTGGTCCAGGTGCAGGTCAGTGGGACTAGGCAGAAAAATGGTTCAGCACAGCCAAGAAGGGTCAAAAGACCTGTTTCTGTGCTGCAGTGTTCCATGGTTCTATCGCAGAAAGTGGATTGTAGGTTGCTGTGAGTGCGTTAGACTATATTGTCTCTCCTCATTCTTCCCTTTTCTCCCATTCTGAGTTCCACGCAGTGCCATCATTGGGTTTTTGCATATTCACACGCCTGAATGTATGTACAGCTGCATATCGATGGCCACTGTCAGGGCCAGCTAGCACGAGCGAGAGAGAAAGTGGTCAAAATACAGCCGTTGGTTCACTAACAGCCTCTAGAAAAGAAAGACTTGCATTTATAAAGCACCTCAGGATGTCCCCAATTGTTTTGCAGCCAGTCGAATGGGCACAGTAAGAAATCTCACAACACCAGGTTGAAGTCCAACAGGTTTATTTGGAATCACGGGCTCCCAGAGCGCTGCTCCTTCATCAGGTGAGTCTGTCAGGGAGATACTGTGCCCACCCCAGTCCAACGCCGGCATCTCCACATCAATGAAACGGGCAGCATGGTGGCACAGTGGTTAGCACTGAATCATCTAAGGGCAGCATGGTAGGGGGCACTTCTGCCTCACAGTGTCAGGGACCGGGGTTCGATTCCCGGCTTGGGTCACCATCTGTGTGGAGTTTGCACATTCTCCCCGTGTCTGCGTGGGTTTCCTCCGGATGCTCCGGTTTCCTCCCAAAGCCTGAAAGATGTGCCGGTTAGGGTGTATTGATCCGAACAGGCACCAGAGTGTGGCGACATGGGGAATTTCACAGTAGCTTCATTGCAGTGTTAATTTAAGTCTTACTCGTGACTCATAAATAAACTTTAAAAAACTTTTCGGTAGTTAGTACTGTTGCCTCACAATGTCTGGGATCTGGGTTCAACTCCAGCCTCGGCTGACTGTCTGCGTGGGTTTTCTCTGGGTGCTCCGGTTTCCTCCCACACTCCAATGATGTGCAGGTTAGGTGGATTGGCTGTGCTAAATTGCCGCTTAGTGTCCCCTAGATGTGTAGGTTAGGTGGATTAGCCGTGGTAGCTGCTAACTGGATCACGGGAATAAGGTGGAAGGATGGGCCTGGGTAAGATGCTCTTTCGGAGGGTCAGGGCTGACACAATGGGCCGAGTGGCCACATTCTGTACTGTTGGGATTCTAAGTACTTTCAAGGTACATTCATCAATGGAATGTAAACAAGGCAGCTGTGAATTTGCAAGCAGCAAGCTCCTAGAAAATATGATATGACAATGAACTTTTTCAGTGATGATAATTGAGGGAGAAGGGCGGCAGGGGTAACCCATACAGAAGCAATACTGCTGGAAACCCCTGAGAAATGAACACACAATGCTGGAGATGCTCAGCAGAACAGGCAGCATCTATGGAGAGAGAAGCAGAGGTAACATTTCAGGTTGAGGATTTTTCATCAGATTCAGGGATAACTCCTCTGCTCCTCTTCCGAATACTGAACTAGCCCTTGGTTTTAGATCTTACGTGGAACATACCCAAGAGTGTAGCATTCCCTCAGTACTGCCCTCAAGTCAATCCTGATTTTGAACTCTTTAGAGTGGGATTGGAACCTGCTGCTTTGAGTCTCAGCTGCAAGAGAACACTTCACAGTTAGTATAGCACTCCAACATCCTTACCAGCCAATACCTGTGACTCCAGTCCCGTTATACCGATTGACTAGGGGGATGTGTTGGTTTTGTGCTATTATTGCTAGACTGTTAATCTCAGCTAATGTTCTGGGGACCCGGTTTCGAATCCCACCACGGTAGGTGCTGGTATTTGAATTCAATGAAAAAAATCTGGAATTAAGAGTCTACTGTTGAGTGTGAAACCATCGTCGATTGTCGGGTTTAAAAAAAACCCTTCCCGTTCACTAATGCTCTTTAGGGAAGGAAATCTGCCTTCCTTACCTGGTCTGGCCTACACGTAACTCCAGAGCCACAGAAATGTGGTTGACTCTCAACATCCCTCTGAAATGGCTGAGAAGGGCAACTAGGGAATAAACATTGGCCAGTCAGCGATGCCCATGTCTCATGAATGGATTAAGACTCTCAACTACCCTCTGAAGCGACCCAGAAAGGCATTCGGATTTCTCATGACAGCTCTGGGCAACTAGATGCCTATCTGTGGACAAAAATATGGACAATGCCCACATCCTTTAAGTAAGTGGGACAAAAGCTTACTGTGGCACATTGCGAGGCCCAGAATAAGTAGCTGCCATGTACATATTCCTCACTGATGATCCTTACTGCTGAATTCGAGCAATGATGACAGATTTACTGATCTAGCTATTTTCTTCAGCCTGCTGTGTTACAGTAACTGCATGCCCACTGCTTGGGCTCACCGGTAACAATGGAAACATTTTTGGACACATCTAATTAAAACAAACCTGAGCAGGGGCCAAAATTCCTCCACCCTGCACACAGCCAGCATTGTTGTTTACCAGCGAGCTTGTCTTTATATTAATCCAGCGATGCGTTGGGGAGATAAAATAATTGAGCGTTGGTATGAGGGTAATGCACGGTTAATGGAGGCTCCTGTGTTCGTTCTGGAAAGCAGCAGAAACACTCCCATTGAGTGTGGTCACTGGAGTTTGGTTAATGGGTTTGGGTGGATGAAGGAAGCAATGTTCTCCTCGTAGGGTGTTCCCATTAAGAGAGTCTTTTGCCACGATTAGTGCAACCAGAATGAAATGCCTGTCATCCTGGTGCATTCATCAGAGACGGCAGGTAAAAATATTTCACCCGATTGAATCTGCATGCTGAACACAAACATCTTTTCATCAGGCGACTTAAAGGGATAGGAAGAACTTGTGATGAGGTGACACTTTGCACATTCTCCAGATCCCCAAAAACCCATAAGACATTGGAGCAGAATTCGGCCCATCAAGTTCTGCTCCGCCATGCAATCATGCTTGATATTTTTCTCATCCCCATTCTCCTGGCTTTTCCCCATGACCCCTGATCCCCTCATTAATCAAGAATGTCTCTATCTCTGTCTTAATGGCCTGGCCTCCACAGCCTCCTGTGGCAAAGAGTTCCACAGATTCACCACTCTCTGGCTGAAGAAACTCCTCCGCATCTCGGTTTTAATGGATTATCTCCTGAGCCTGAGGTTATGCCCCCTGATTCTAGTTTTTCCGACTAGTGGAAGCATCCTTTCCATGTCCACTCTATTCAGGCCTCGCAGTATCCTGTAAGTTTCAGTAAGATTCCCCCTCATCCTTCTAAACTCCAACGAGTACAGTCCCAAAGTCCTCAACCGTTCCTCGTATGACTTTTCCTTTTCAAGTGTCACCACTGTTGTCATGTTTGCAAACACTGCAACCAGTTTGAGCACAGCAAGATCCCACAAACAGCATCAAGACAAATGGCCCATTCATAACTTTGAGGTACTGCTGGTTGCATTTGCCAGATCGCTGGAGAAATATTCTTCATGGGATGTGGACATCACCGGCTATGCCAGCATTGATCCTCTTCCCAAATTCTGCTTGAAGGGTAATTTAAGCGCCAACCACATTGCTGTGGGGTTCTGGAGTCACACGTAGGCCAGACCCAGTTAAGGATGGCAGATTTCCTTCCCTAAAGGACATTAGGAATCTTACAGCAACTGACAACAGTTTTACAGTCATCATCAAACATTTAATTCCAGATTTTTTTGGTGATTAAATTTAAATCCACTATCTGTATGATGGTATGTATGTTAGGATGATTAGCAGGGTAAATATGTGGGGTTATATAGATAGGGTCTGGGTGGGATGCTCTTGTCAGAGAGTCAGTGCAGACGCGATGGGCCAAATGGCACTGGATTCTGTGATTAGCTTGGACAGAGATGGTCTGAATGGTTCTGTGCTGTAATTGCTTTACAATAGTTTGTAATGCCTTGTGTTACCAAATGTACCTTTGCTGGTCTTAACTTTGCTCTGTCAATTGACAGAACAGCAGCTTATATTTATACAGTGCCTTCTAAATTGGAAAATGTCCAAGGATTCTTCACTGGAGGATAATCAGATCAAATTTGATGCAGAACCAAATAAAGAGATTACACGGCGGATCATCAAAAATGAACTGATCAAGCAGCTTAGGGGTAGATGTAGTCTATTCAACGCTTCGAGCCTCCTCCTAAGTAGAGGACTGTGTTCCCTAATTCCTGCCTCCTCCACAAGGGAATCATTCTCCCGATATCGATCCGGTCACGCTCCCTCAGAGTCGTATATGTTTCCAGAAGATCAGCCCTGGTTTTTCTACACTCCAGTGGGCACAGGCCTAACCTGTTAAAGCTTTCTTCAAGTTATAGGCAGGGTCCTAAAGGAGGGCGAAAGGTCAGCGAGGTTTAGGGAGGGATTGCTATGCTTTTTGGCCTAGGCATCTGCAGAGGTGATCAAAATGGAGGATGCATTAGAGGTTCTGGTAGCACAGGCCCAGAAAAGCTAAAAGTTAAAGTTTATTTACTAGTTACAAGCAAGGTTTACATTAATACTGCAATGAAGCTACCGCAAAATTCTCCTAGTCGCCACACTTTGGCGCCTGTCTGGGCCAATGCACCTAACCAGCACGTCTTTCAGATTGTGAGAGGAAACTGGAGTACCTGGAGGAAACCCACACAGACATGGGGAGAGCGTGCAAACTCCACACAGACAAGCCGGGAATCGAACCCGGGTCCTTGGCGCTATGACACAGCAGTGTTAACTACTGTGCCACCGACTATTGTGAAATGGGAACCACTGCCCGATTCTCACTCTGCTCCTTCTCATTCACACTGGAATGGAACAGCTCAGTCATCCTGAGCTCTGACAGCACAGCAAGATCCCAGTGTCAGTCACGAGGTACTTTAGTTCTGGAATGGGGCCTGCTGGGAAATGTGCAGTGCAGCTGCCCAGGGCGTCCTTCCAGTGCAGGGCAAGGTGAAGTCATATCCACCTTTATTGGGGCTCGGGTGGGGTGGGGGTGGTGGGTGGGGGCATTGTGTGTCTAGAAGAGTTAGTCAGGGGCTCAACAGGTGGGTCAAGGGAGAGTTGCTTTGAGGTCATGGAATTGCGGGGGGTAGAATGATAGAATCCTACAGTGCTGAAGGAGACCACTCGGCCCATCGAGTCTGCACTGACCACAATCCCACTCAGTCCCTATCCCTATATCCCCATGTATTTACCCTAGCTAGTCCACCCTGACACTGAGGAGTAATTTAGCATGGCCAATCCACCTAACCTGCACATTTTTGGACTGCGGGAGGAAACCGGAGCATCCGGAGGAAACCCACGCAGACACGAGGAGAATGTGCAAACTCCACAGAGGCAGTCACCCAAGCCGGGAATCGAACCCGGGTACCTGGCGCTGTGAGGGAGCAATGCAAACCACTGTGCTGCCATCCAGGTATAGTCATAGTTGGGGGTAGTCAGCGGGCTGGCCGGTGGTGGGGAGAGGGGTGGTGATTGAGGGATCAGGGTGGTAGGTAGGACGTCATGGAGATGGGGTGTGATGGAGAGTGGGGATAATCAGGAGATTGGGGGAGTTAATTCAGATATGGGGGGGATAGTCCAAAGGGGTGGGGTTGTTAGGCTGGGAGTGGTAGTTGAGATGTAGGGGGGCGAATTGGGGACGGCTGGGGTGGTTGGTGGTCAGAGAAGGTGGGGAGTGGTTGGGGGGGTTGGGAAGGAAATCAAGGGATGGGGGGATTTGTCATAAAATGTGGGGTGATTAATGAATCATAGAACCCCTATAGTGCAGAAGGAGGCCATTTGGTCCATCACATCTGCACCAACAATAGTCCCACCCTATCCCAGATGGCTGGGGTGTAAGGGCAGTTGGGAGGGTAGAGGGTCCTCAGGGAGATAGGACTCGGTTTTGAGGGATGGAGGGTAGTTGAGGGGTGGGCAGGGTGGGTGAGGGATGAATGCTGCTAGGGATTGGTCTGGGGGAGCAGAAGTGGGATGAATGTTTGGGGACTAGGGGTGTTCTCTGAGTTGGAGCATTGGAGGGGATTGGTATCCAGTGGGCATTTGATTGGAGGTCCCCACCATAAGTTAGAAGTGGTTTTAATCCTTCTAATTTTTTGTGGGTAAATATTTTGCTAAGAGAATTGGAACAACTTGCCAGTGAGAATGGAGAATTTGGCATTCAGCGGTTCTGGAAAACCCCAGCCACGGGCGAGCTTGGAGAATTCCAACCATGAGATGGCATCCAGGCCAACATTTATTACCCACCCCAATTGCCCCTCGAGCTGCCTTCCTGAACCGCTGCAGTTTGAGTGGTGTAGGTACACCCACAGTGCTGATAGGGAGGGAGTTCCTGGGTTTTGCTTAGATAAGAATGAGAAAACAGAAATTATTAGAGCAACAGAGAAAACAAGTACCCATCAAGTGAATTGATAGTTGGCAAATGATGGTCTGTGGCTAAGTGGCTCTTCATCAAAACTAAGGACAAAACAAAGACTTTAAATAACTGCCTTTCTCAACATCAGGATGTCTCAAAGTGCTTGACAGCCAAAAAATACTCTCCAAGTATAGTCACTGTTGTAGTGTAGGAAACACTGCAGCTAAACTGATGCACAGTACGCTCCTACAAACAGCAATGTGAAAATGGCTAGATCAGTGGCTGAGGGGTAAGATTGACCAAAACATTGATGGTTAGCACTGCTGACTCACAGCTCCAGGGACCCAGATTCAAATACCGGCTTGGGTCCCTGTCTGTGTGGAGCCTGCACATTCTCCCCATGTCTGCATGGGTTTCCTCTGGGTGCTCCAGTTTCGCCCCACAATCCAAAGATGTGCAGGTTAGGTTGATTGGCAATGCTAAGTTGCCCCTTAGTGTTGGGAGATTAGCAAGGTATATATGTGGTTTTACGGGGATGTTGTCAGTACAGACCTAACTGGCCAGATGACCTCCTCCTGCACTGTAGGGGTTCTATGAAGCTGACACATTTGGAAGGGCAGCTCTCCTTCAGCCCTACACTGGGGCATACGGCTGTTCTCAAATCTGGGCCAGGGGGGATGGAACCCACCAGGTTTGTGATTCAGAATGAGCGTGCTACCTGGTGAGCCAGAGCTTACACCTCCAACACCTTGGGTGGCACGGTAGCACAGTGGTTAGCACGGCTGCTTCACAGCTCCAGGGTCCTGGGTTCGATTCCTGGCTCGGATCACTGTCTGTGTGGAGTTTGCACATTCTCCTCGTGTCTGCGTGGGTTTCCTCCGGGTACTCCGGTTTCCTCCCACAGTCCAAAGATGTGCGGGTTAGGTTGATTGGCCATGCTAAGGAATTGCCCCTTAGTGTCCAGGGATGCGTAGGTTAGAGGGATTAGTGGGTATAATATGTAGGGCCTGGGTGGGATTGTGTTCGGTGCATACTCGATGGGCCGAAGGGCCTTTTTCTGCACTGTAGGGTTCTATGATTCTATGATAATTGGTGATAGTCACTGCAGAGGCATCAGAACTGCAGTCCAATGTCACAGGCTCATCACTTCCATTGTAATCCAAACACCTCTCACAATGAGGACAGTGTAAGAGCTGCAATTCAAGACTCTTCAACTAAAGAACCCCCTGTGGGATGTTCACACTGATGATATATTTGCTGAATTTAAAAGTGTCAGGATCACAATGCTGCTATTTATGCAATCATTCCAACCTCCCCCCGTCCCATCGTTCTCCTTGTACGATTATCCCTCTTCAAGTATCCTTTGCCTGTACTGCACTGTGTATTGGATAATTATTTTTTGTTTCAGGCATTAGTTCTTGCCAAATTAATCCAGTGTGACTAACGTTTGACATTGATGAGTACACAGAGCTCAAGATAGTAGATAAGGGAGGCCCGCTGTGGAGAAATCCTGCCCCTCAGGCTAATCATGGATCTCACTGTCTGACACTCAGCTTCCAACCCAGGTTGGCCCAGGTTTTAGGATTCTGGCTCTCCAATAGATACCTGCATTACTTCAAAAATCCCTGGCAACTGGGGCATAAGGTGGAGATGCCGGCGTTGGACTGGGGTAAGGACCATAAGAAGTCTGACAACACCAGGTTAAAGTCCAATAGGTTTATTTGTTGCAGAAGCCACAAGGTTTCAGAGCAGTGCTCACCTTTTATTGTGAGACTTCTTGATTGGGACGTAGACAAGGTTGATAGAGTCATAGCGGTTTACAGCATGGAAACAGGCCCTTCGGCCCAATTTGGCCATGCCGCCCTTTTTTTTAAGTTCGTCCCAGTTGCCCGCATTTACAGAGTCATAGATGTATTTTTTTTCCCCAAAGGTAGGGGAGTCTAAAACTAGAAGGGCAGAGGTTTAAGGTGAAAGGGGAGAGGTGCAAAAGGGCTCCAAGGGGCAATTTGTTCACTCAGAGGATGGAACGAACTCCCAGAGGCGGTAGTAGAGACGGGTACAATTTTGTCTTTTAAAAGGCATTTGGACAGTTACGTGGGTAAGATGGATATAGAGGGATATGCACCAAATGTGGGCAATTGGGACTAGCTTAGTGGCAAAAATTAGATGGCATGGACAAGTTAGGCTGAAGGGCCTGTTTCCATACTGTAAACCTCAATGACTAATTGCAACTTGAGAACTGAAGAATTTTTCAACAAGGAATGCCCCTACCAAACCCAGTGATTCTTTCCCAGAGTTTCATCCCACCTACTTCTCATGTTATAGAATCATAGAATCCCTACAGTGCAGAAGGAAGCCATTCGGCCCATTGAGTCTGCGCTGATCACAATCCCACCCATGCCCGATCCTCACATTAACCCTGCTAACCCCACCCCTAAGGGCTGAGGGGCAATTTAGCATGGCCAATCCACCTAATCTGCACAACTTTGGACTGTGGGAGGAAGCTGAAGCATTCGGAGGAAACCCGCGCAGACACAGGGAGAACGTGCAAACTCCATATAGGCAGTCACCCAAGGCTGGAATCGAACTTGGACCCCTGGCGCTGTGAGGCAGCAGTGCTAACCACTGTGCCACCATGCTGCCCAGCTCTCTGAGATGCACTGGAGCCCTTTAAGGCCTGCTTCAGCGACCCATCCTGGTAACTCTCGTTAAAATATGGAGCTCCTTTCTGGAAAGGGGTGAAAGTCATGTTACAGCCGCAGAGGACACAAGGTGGACCCAATTTGGATTAACTGCATTGGGTTGTGGGCACAGCCTCTCAGGACACTGGAGGGCAAGCAATGTGGGTCCACCAGAATGATTACACTCAGGAGTCCAAACTGGCGTTCCATTTTATGGTATACAAGACCAATTCGGAGCAGTGCTCTTATTCCCTAGTTCTTCCTGTTTTCACCTATCAGTTAAACTATGAGGGTAGGTTGAATGGATGAGGATCCTTTGATTGTAAAATATTAAGGGGGATCTAATTGAAACATTTAAGATGATTAAAGGCATTGATAGGGTAGAGAGATGAGAAACTATTTCTTCTGGTGAATGAAGGGAGTCCAGAACAAGTGGGCAAAGCCTTAAAATTATTGCCAGGCTGTTCAGGATTGATGGCAGGAAGCATTTCCTCACACAATGGAACTCTCTCCTAAATAGCAGTTTGTCAAAAATTTCCGAACTAAGATTCTTGTCAAGTTCATTCATTAGTGCCAGAAGTAGGCTTACATTGACACTGCAATGAAGTTACCATGAAAATCCCCTAGTTCCTGCACTCCGGCGCCTGTTCGGGTACACTGAGAGAGAACTTAGCATGCCCAATGCACCCTAACCAGCACGCCTTTTTGACTGTGGGAGGGAACCGGAGCACCCAGAGGAAACCCACACGGACACAGGGAGAATTTACAGACTCCACACAGTCACCCAAGGCTGGAATCAAATTCAGGTCCCTGGAGCTGTGAGGCAGCAGTGCTAACCACTGTGCCAGCCTTAATCATGTTAGTCAGACATATCAAAGGTAAGTTAAGATACAGTTCAGCCATGATTCAATTAATGGGACAGACTACAGGGTCTGAATGGCCAATCTTTGTTCTTATTTTACTCCCACCTTTTAATTTCAAGCAGTCTAAGTCCCCCCATGTGAATGCCTACAACTCAGTGAAAATCCAGAGGGTCATTTTCAGATTGTGAGTATGTGAAACATTGGCCAGAATCTTACCACCGTTCACATCAGCAGGATTTTCCTATCTCGCCGCAGTGAACGGAGATTTGGCTGGCTGCCAAATTCTCCAACTTGGAAAATGGCATGTACGGTGGGTAAGATCGTCCCCATTGCCTCACCTCCTGGAACCACATATCAGGAAATGATATGCATGAAGTCCACTCTTTAACAAACTTCCCCTTGTACCCTTCCTAAGAGCACAAGAAACAGCATGAAGAGCCTATCCAGGTTTGGAAATCTAATTCATCCAGAACCTTAATGATTCACTCAACCACCTGTAGACAATGACAGAGTGTGTACCACCTACAAACTCACTTAAGTCTTCTCCAACAGTACCTTCCAAACCCGCAATCTCTACCACTTAGGAGGACAAGGGTAGAAGCCACGCAGGAATATCACCGCCTGCAAGTTCTTCTACAAGTCACTCACCATCCTGACTTGGAAATATGTCGATCTTCCTTCACTGTCACTGGATCAAAATTCTGAACTTCATCCCTAACAGCACTGTGGTTGTACCTACACCATAAGGACCACACTCGTTCAACATGGCAGCTCACAACAATCTTCACAAGGGCAATTAGGGTTGGACAATAAATGCTGGCCTATTCAGCGACACCCACAGCTAGTTCCTCTCCCAGCTTCAGACCATTCTGACTTGGAGCAATCTCACGCTTCCTTCTCTGTCCTCGTTCAATATCCTGGAACTCTCTCCCTAACAGCACTGTGGGTGTACCTACGCATGTCTTGCAGCAATTCAAGAAGGCAGCTCACCGCCACCTTCTCAGGGGCATTAAATATGGGCAATATAAACGAGAGCTTAGCCAGCAATGCCCACATCCTGTGAAAGAACAAAATAAAAAGATTGTACAATAAGGATTCTGTTGACCATGATCAGCTGACACTGCAGGGCAAAGTAGTCAATTCCAGTTCTGCGCTCAGAGACAGAACATTGTGGCCCTGTCTCCAACAGTCATTCACTGTGAGTGTGTCTCTCAGTTGGAGGTAATTTGACTTGATTTATTATTGTCACATGTATTGGTCTCCAGTGAAAAGTATTGTTTCTTGTGCACTGCCCAGAAAAATCATACCATTCATAGAGAAGGAAATGAGAGAGTGCAGAATGTAGTGTCACAGTCATAACCAGGGTGTAGAGAAAGATCAACTTAATATAAGGTAGGTCCATTCAAAAGTCTGACAGCAGCAGGGAAGAAGCTGTTCTAGAGTCAGTTGGTAGGTGACCTCAGGCTTTTGTATCTTTTTCCAACAGAAGGAGGTAAAAGGTTGTTGAAGTTATCTAGAAGGTTTAATGTAGACGCTTTTGATGAATGTAGCATGCCGAGGAGAAGCACTTGTGTCTTTTGGTGCCATATCTACAAAGTGCAGTTAGTGAGTATTTACAATGAGCAGATTGAGTAAAAAAACTATGATGGTTACTGATGGTATACCACGTAGTGAAAATGCCTCAAGGCACCAGTTCACACATTACAGACTTCCTACCCTGTACCTTGTTTCCCCATCTCACAATCACAGGAGCTCATCTGAATATGGGACAATTTCGATCCAGTCTCACTGGGAATTGGCCAGATTATTTTGATGTCAAGATAACATAATCTGCTGATGGACCTCCATTTTTATTTGGTTGCTTAACCTTTCTCTTCTCCCAAACCATCATAGCTTCATTAAAAACAAAGTGGTTAGCCCACGACAATGCAAAGCTACTTTAAGACAAAAAAAAGACAAAAAAGACCTGTGGAAAGAGATTGACCCGGACTCAGATCCTGGGTGGATCAGCTGGCAGAGGTATTCACAGACATCTTCAACCTCTCTTTACAACAAAATGAGATGACCATCTGCCTCAAGAAAATGACCATCATCCCAGTACCTAAGAAAAACCAAGCCGCGTGCCTTAATGGCTACTGTCTGGTGGCTCTGACATCCATCATTATGAAGTGCTTCTAAAGGTTAGTCATGGCACAAATCAATTCCAGCCTTGCGGACTATCTGGATCCACTACAGTTTGCCTACTTCTGTAACAGGTCCACAGCTGGCACCATTTCCCTGGCCTTGCACTCAACCCTGGAACACCTAGATAACAAGGACATCTATGTCAGACTCCTATTTGTTGACTACAGCTCAGCCTTCAACACTATTATTCCCACAAAACTCATCTCCAAACTCCGTGGCCTGGTTCTCAGCTCCTGGATTCAGAACCTCCTAACTCACAGGCCACAATCAGTAAGGACAGGCAACAACACCTCCTCCACGATCATCCTCAACACCGGTGCCCCACAAGGCTGTGTTCTCAGCCCCCTACTATACTCCTTATACACCTATGACTGTGTGGCCAAATTCCCCGCCGATTCGATTTTCAGGTCTGCTGGCAACACCACCATAGTGGGTCGGATCTCAAACAATGACGAGACGGAGTACAGGAATGAGATAGAGAATCTGGTGAACTGGTCCAGCAAGAATAATCTCTCCCTCAATGTCAACAAAACGAAGGAGATTGTCATCGACTTCAGGAAGCGTAAAGGAGAATACGCACCTGTCTACATCAACGGGGAGGAGGTAGAAAGGATTGAGTGCTTCAAGTTTTTAGGTGTCTAGATCACCAACAAACTGTCCTGGTCCCCCTATGCTGACACTATAGTTAAGAAAGCTCACCGGCACCTCTACTTTCTCAGAACTCTATGGAAATTTGGCATGTCAGCTACGACTCTCGCCAACACTACGTTCTGCTCTCTCTCTCATTTCCTTCTCTATGAACGGTATGTTTTGCCTGTATAGTGCGCAAGAAACAATACTTTTCACTCTACGTTTATACACATGACAATAATAAATCAAATCAAAATCAAATCAAAAATATCCTTCAGAATCAATCATGCTTTAATTTTTTCGCTCTATCACACTGGGCAGCACGATGATAGACTGGTTAGTACTGCTGCCTCACAACACCTGGGACCTGGGTTCAATTCTTGCCTTGGTGACTGTCTGTGTGGAGTCTGCAGGTTCTCTCAGTGTCTGTGTGGTTTTCCGCTGGTTACTCTGGTTTCCTCCCACAATCCAATGTGAATTGGCTGTGCTAAATTGCCTCTCAGCGGCCAGTACCATGGGCGGCACGGTAGCACAGTGGTTAGCATTGCTGCTTCACAGCTCCAGGGTCCTGGGTTCGATTCCTGGCTCGGGTCACCGTCTGTGTGGAGTTTGCACGTTCTCCTCGTGTTTGCGTGGGTTTCCTCCGGGTACTCCGGTTTCCTCCCACAGTCCAAAGATGTGCGGGTTAGGTTGATTGGCCATGCTAAAATTGCCCTTTAGTGTCCAGGGATGCGTAGGTTAGAGGGATTAGTGGGTATAATATGTAGGGATACGGGGGCAGGGCCTGGGTGGGATTGTGTTCGGTGCAGACTCGATGGGCCGAAGGGCCTCTTTCTGCACTGTAGGTTTCTATGGTTCTGTAAAAATGTTGGATTAGCCATGGTAAATGTGTGGGATTATGGGAATACGGTGGAGGAAAAAGTGGGTAAGGTACTCAGTACAGATTCAATGGGCCAAATGGCCTCCTTCTGCACTGTTGGGATTCAAAGGTCGGAATTTTACCGGCCCGCCCGCCTCAGGAGTCGAGGCGTGGACTTCGGCCGGGAATTTACGGTTTTAGGTCGAGCAAAGCCTTAAAATCCTGTCCTGTGAGTCGGCCGAATTGTACACTTGGCATTTATTTAGAGAGAGCATTGGAAACTGTTTGGATTCAGACTGCGGTCGTCCATTTTTCTTTTCAAATCCATAGTTATTGCTGGCAGGGCAGGCCTTAATTGGCAATCTCCAGTTCACTTACAAAGGATGTGGTGAGCCTCGAACCGCAGCTGTTCATATGGTGAAGGTTCCAGTGCGGTTAACGTAAGGAATTCAGAGAGTTGAGCCAGCAACGATGCAGCAAGGATTAAACATCTCCAAGCTGGGTTGATGCAGGACATGGAGGAGAAGCTTTTCACATGTGTCTGCTGCTCTTCTGCTTTGCGGTAAATGTCACAGATTTTAAGAGGTCCTTTCAAAGAAGCCTTGTTGGAGTACAATCACCATTTATTACACTAATACCAAGGAGAGAGTCAACACTTGATTAGATGCCAGACTAGGGGGTTGTTTTGTTGACTGGTGTGTTGGTTGATGGTTAGTTGAGTAAGTTGAGAAGCTCAAGGATATAGCGATTTCTGAATGGAGGTAGCTGGCAGTGAGTTGTAGGTCATGTGGTCCAGTGGATAACCTCTCAGCCTTTGAGCTAGATGCTCCGGGTTCGACTCCCACCCACTCCAGAACATGACGGTCGAGGAAAGTGCCAAGCAGCATCGACCAGCAAATCCATTCGGCACACGTCAATGACAGGCTCAGATTCCTGGTCAGCCATGTGATGGGAAGAAAATTGGAGCCTCAACCATCCCTATCCATAACTCCGAACTGCAACATTCAAGGAACAATACTTTTTACTCTGCGTTAATACACATGACAATAATAAATCAAATCAAAATCAAATCAGAAATATAGTTCAGGATCAATCATGCTTTAATTTTTTTTGCTCTATCACACTGGGCAGCACGATGGCAGAGTGGTTAGCACTGCTGCCTCACAGCACCTGGGACCTGGGTTCAATTCTGGTGACTGTCTGTGTGGAGTTTGCATGTTCTTTCAGTGTCTGTGTGGTTTTCCTCCGGGTGCTCTGGTTTCCTCCCACAGTCCAATTTTCACTTTTATATAAACGTATGTAAAAGTGAAAATTACCGCAGCCACTCGGATCCAGTTGGTTGGACGGCTGGCGTGGGTCGGATTGGCGTCAAGCTCTGTTCAGGCTGGGGTGGACTCAGGACTTGTCTCCTTGCCCTATCCGTTGGCCAGGATTTTACAACCTCGCCCAGGTGAGGCTTGTAAAATCCCACCTGCGGCCAATGGAGAATTCCGTTCTGCGAGCCTCGCCCGTCCCAGAATCGGAGTGGGCATTGCAGTAAAGTTCCGGCCATGGCATCTGGGTGGCACGGTGTTTGGCACAGCTGCTCACAGTGCCAGGTTCAAGTCCAGCCAAGGGTCACTGTCTGTGCGGAGTCCGCACTTTCTCCCCATGTCTGCTTGGGTTTCCTCCAGGTGCTCCCACAGTCTGAAAGATGTGCCGTTTAGTTGCACTGGCCATGCTAAATTCTCCCTCAATGTACCCGAACAGGCGCCAGAGAGTGGCAACTAGGGGATTTTCACAATAACTTCATTGCAGTGTTAATGTAAGACGACATGTGACACTAATAAATAAACCAGCCACTTGCCCAGGAGGATGTCAGTAAGGACAAGACATCAAAGCCAATTGTAAAACATTGGCTCCCTACTTGCCTCAGGCTAATAGCTCCGCTCAATCAAAGTTCTTGGCATTTGAGCAAAGTAAACAAACAAAAGAGATATTTCAGGTATCTATTTTGTTTTAAGTTGCATGGCTGAACCTGTTAGGCGGATCCGGTTCATTTAATAGTTCCTCAGTGACAGCAGAGGAAATTGTTGTTGGATAGAGGTCATTGCTTCTGTGGGACACAGCAGGAGAGAAAGTTGTTACTTGCTTTTTGGATCCCCGGCTTCTGTGTCTGTCTAGACTTGGAAACATCAGGCCAATCCCAAGTACTTACAGCGGCAGTAACTGAGAAACAGAAAAGATTATGTGCCGTGGAATCTTCCAGGCTGTGGCAAGTAGGGTCAAAGGATGGGGGTGGGAAGGCAGGATCAAGCTATTGAGTTGGATGATCAGCCATGATAACGAATGGCAGAGCAGGATCAAAGGGCTGAATGCACCTATTTTCTATATTTCTATGTATCAAGGGTGGCACGGTGGCACAGTGCTGCCTCACAGTGCCTGGGATACGGGTTCAATTCCAGCCTCTAGTCACTGACTGTGCAGAGTCTGCATGTTCTTTCTGTGTCTGCGTGGGTTTCCTCCGGGTGCTCCGGTTTCCCCTCACAGTCCAATGATGTGCAAGTTAGGCTGATTGGTCATGCTAAATTGACCATAGTGTCAGAGGGATTAGCAGGGTAAATGTGTGGGGTTACGGGAATAGAGCCTGGTGGAATTGTGGTTGGAGCAGACTCGATGGGACGAATGGCCTCTTTCTGCACTGTAGGGATTCTATGATTCTTCACAACTTCACTATTTCTGTCATTGAGTATTGATTTGAATAGCTTTTTATATTCACTGATACAACAATATCGGAATAGAGTGACAGGAGAGGGCAATTTATCCCTCAAGCTCATTGCACCATTTAGTAAAATCTGTCTGATCTGTCCATTTATCTTGCCTCTGTGTCCTTTAATATCATTGGCCAGCAAAAATCTACCTATCTTCAATTTGAAGTTATTAATTGAGTTGGATCCACTGGGTTTGGTTTTGTGAAGGGGAGCTCACGAACTAGATCGGGTTTTTCGAGGAAGTGACGAAGATGATTGATGAGGGTAGGGCAGTGGATGTTGTCTACATGGACTTCAGTAAGGCCTTTGACAAGGTCCTTCATGGCAGACTGGTGCAGAAGGTGAAGACGCATGGAATTAGAGGTGACTGGCTACATGGATACTAAACTGGCTCAGTCAAATGAGGCAGAGGGGAGCAGTAAAGGGGTGTGTTTCTGAATGGAGGTCTGTGACAAGTGGCATTCCTCAGGGATCAGTGCTGGGACCTTTGCTGTTTGTAATAGATATAAATGATTTGGAGGGAAGTATAACTGGATTGATTAGTAAGTTTGCAAATGGCACAAAGGTTGATGGATTTGCCAATAGTGATGAGGACCATCAGAGGATACAATAGGATATAGATCAGTTGGAGACTTGGGCGGAGAAATGGCAGATGGTGTTTAATCTGGACAAATGTGAGGTAATGCATTTTGGAAAGTACAAATAGGAAATATACAGTAAATTGCAGAATGCTTAAGAATATTGATAGGCAAAGGGATCTGGGTGTACAGGTACACAGGTCACTGAAAGTGGCAATGCAGGTGGAGAAGATAGTCAGGAAGGCATACAGCATGCTTACCTTCATCACTCGGGGCACTGAGTTTAAAAATTGGCAAGTTATGTTGCAACTTAGTTAGAACTTAGCTGCAACCTTAGTTATGCTGCACTTAACTTTAGTTAGAACCTTAATTAGGCCACAGTTGGAATATAATGTTCAATTCTGGTTATCACACTACTAGAAGGAGAGTGTACAGAAAAGATTTACCAGGATGTTGCCTGGTGTGGAGGGCATCAGCTTTGAGGAAAGGTTGGAAAAAATGTTTTCTTCTCAGTGGAATGACAGAGGTTGAGGGGAAACCTGATAAAAGTCTACAAGATTATAACAAGCACGGACAGAGTAGATAGTCAGAAGCTTTTTTCCAGGGTGGAAGAGTCAATTACTAAGGGGCACAGGTTCAAGATGCGAGGGGCAATGTTTAAAGATGTACGAGGCAGACTTTTTTCGCAGAGAGTGGTGGGTGCCTGGAACTCATTGCCAGGGGAGGTAGTGGAAACAGACACAATAGTGACTTTTAAGGGGTGTCTTGACAAATGCATGAATAGGATGGGAATAGAAGGATATGGTCTCCGGAAGGGTAGGGGGTTTTATTTAAGTCGGGTAGCATGGTCGGTACAGGCTTGGAGGGCTGAAGGGCTTGTTCCTGAACTGTGGTTCTCTTTGTTCTTTGATCCTACTATCAATTTATTGATTTATTATTGTCGCATGTAGGTTTACATCAACACTTCAGTTAAGTTACTGTGAAAATCCCCTAGTCACAACACTCTGGCGCCTGGTCACGTACACTGAGGGAGAACTTAGCATGGCCAATGCAGCTAACCAGCGCATCTTTCGGACTGTGGGAGGAAGCTGGAGCACCCAGAGGAAACCCATGCAGATACAAGGAAATGTGCAAACTCTGCGCAGACAGTGACCCGAGCCGGGTCCCTGGTGCTTGAAGCAGCAGTGCTAACCACTGTGTCACCATCATTCATGTGAGAAAGTGGTTCCTAACCTCGCTCCAGTATGGCCTGCTTTTAAGGTGATCGCCCCCCATTCTACACTCCCCCACCAGCAGAAAATACTTCCCTCTATCTGTCCTATCAAATCATTTCTATATCATAAATCTTCATCAAATTATAGCTTAACTTTCTATATTCCAGGGAATACAAGTCTTGTTAATGTAATCTCTCCTCATAATCTAATGCTTGGAGCTCTGGTAACAGTCTGCTGCACTTTTTCCAAGGCCAATATACCATTTGCAAGGAGTGGTATCCAGACTTTCCGGGAATCCATTTGGATTTCATCTATAGACATTCTCCCATTCTGTTACTTCCTGAATCAGGTTTGTTATGTATGACCATCACTGCGGAGTTCACCATGGCAACATATCACCTCTTTATTACTTTACTTTTTCACGAGATGAGGGTATCACTGGCAAAGCCAAAAGTTGTTGCCCTTCCCTAATTGTCCTTGAACTGATGGGCATTTTCAGAATTGTTAAGAATCAACCACACTGCTGTGCAGTCACATGTAGGCCAGACCAGGTAAGGACGGCAGATTTCCTTCCCTAAAGGACATTAATGAACTGGGTGAGTTTTTGCAACAACCAGTGGTAATTGTCAAGGTCACCATTAGTGACACAATTCCAAAATTAATTGATTCAAGTTAAAATCCGCCAGCCACCATGGTGGGATTCGAACTGTTGTCCCCACAGCAGTAACCTGGGTCTCCGGATCATTAGCCCATTGACGATACCACAAGACTGCTGCCTTCCTGCTGGGCTGTTTGCTTTCAGCTGAGTCCCCTGAACCAAGGCTGAATGAAGAAGGCTAGCCAAGGCAGAGAATGACAGATAGAGCAAGAAGGATGTAGAAGCCAACAAGACTGCCTTAAAATTGCGATGTTTCTCATTTTACCATCAAACCCCACTGCAATATTGACAAGTATTTCTCTCAACAGTAACAACTTGCATTTATATGGCGCCTTTTAGGTAGTAGCAGGCCATGCCGAGGTGCTTCATCAGAACATCATTAAAATTTGGCACACAGAGATGTTAAAAGGGGTGACCAACAGCTTCATCAAAGTGGTAGGTTTCCACTCCCACCGTTTGCCCCAATCAGGCCCTGCACCTCAGCCCCCCGCCCTGCTCCCTTGGTACTGCTCCATGCCCGGTGGGCGGTGCCAGAATGTCTCCTGGGCATTGGCACTGTGGCCCTTGGACAGTCATGATGTGTTGTCAGACTTTTTACTGTCCTTGGACAGTGCCAGCGGGCACAGGCTGGTACAGCCAGCGTGCCAGTGCCCAGAGGGCAACCCCTGCTGTCTGACCCCGGGGGTGGGGGGGGCTGGTGGTGGCGGTCCTGATTGCCCCTCCCCCTCACTCCAGCAAGATCGGGCAGCTAGTTCCCTGTGAGTGGGGAGGTACCTTAAACCCTGCTAGAGCGAACGGCTCTGATAGGGATGGAGCGGGGGTTGGGGGGAGGGCATGGAAACTTCAATCCCGCTCATCATCTTCAAATTGTATGCAAGTTATATGCAAATGACCATTTAAGTTGTCTTTGTGCTCCCCTGCCGAGCAGATTTGACACTGTCGGAAATCCAACGCTGGGATACACTAGCAAGGCACGAACACGAACGTGAACCCTGTAAATTAATTGGTTGACACCAGAATCCCCCAACCTGCTGCACTGAAAATACTATCACAGTGGAATGGGAGAACCATGGACAGGGACAGAAAGAGATGGGCTATGTAGAGGGTGGAGCAGCTGAAAGCAAAGGTCAGTGGTTGGCGATGGGAGCAGGGAGAAATTGCAACAAACGTGTGTTGGTCACGAGAGTGTGGACAGGTTAATTTATAAGAACATAAGAAATAGGAGCAGGAGTAGGCCATCTAGCCCTTCGAGCCTGCCCCGCCATTCAATAAGATCATGGCTGATCTGAAGTGGATCAGTTCCACTTTCCCGCTTTCTCCCCTTAATTCCCCTGTCTATCAGAAACCTATCTACCCGTGACTTAAATATATTCAGCAAGGTAGCCTCCACCACTTCAACGGGCAGAGAATTCCAGAGAATCACCACCCTTTGAGTGAAGAAGTTCTTCCTCAACTCCGATCTAAGCTGCGCCCCCCCCCCCCCACCACCCCCCCACACCACCCCCCCCCCCCCTGCTTATTTTGAGGCTGTGCCCTCTAGTCCTGCTATCCTTTCTAAGCGGGAAGAATCTCTCTACCTCTACCCTATCCATCCCCTTCATTATCTTATACGTCTCTATAGGATCCCCCCTCAGCCTTCTAAACTCCAACGATTACAGACCCAGCCTATTCAGTCTCTTATGATAGGAGAAGGTAGCTGCATTAAGGTAAGATATTAAAATGTGTTAGTGGAAAGAGTAAAGTTGTATGTTCAGTTCTCAGCTTCTCTAGTCTAGCCACACAACTGACATCCCTCAACCCTGGAACCTCTCCAGGGGGCAGCACAGTGACACAGTGGTTAGCGCTGCTGCCTTACAGCGCCAGGGTCCCAGGTTCAATTCTGGCCTCAGCTCACTGTCTGTGAGGGGCTTGCATGTTCTCCCCATGTCTGCATGGGTTTCCTCCGAGTGCTCTGGTTTCCTCTCACGGTCCAAAGATGTGTGGATTAGGTGGATTGGCCATGCTAAATTGCCCCTTAGTGTCAGGGGGACGAGCTGGGGTAAATACATGGAATTATGGGAATAGGGCCTGGGTGGGATTGTGGTCGGCACAGACTCGATAGGCCGAATGTCCTTCTGCACTGTAGGGATTCTATATCCTCTCCATGCCCTCCCTAAGACTGTCACATCCTTCCTAAAGTCTGGTGTTGTCTTCTCCATGAGATCCAATACTCTAACCAAAGCCTCAATATTTGATTGTGATTCTGCTTTTTTTTTTGCTTTTGTTTTCAATGCTCCAGGGGCTCAGAAAGCCTAGACTCCCAAATGTTTTTACCACGGCCTTCTGCACCTTATCCCACACCTCCAACGACATGTATGAACATCCGCCTGGCCTCGCCCTCTCTTTCTGTACCCTCTTTTTTAAAATGACCTTTCAGGCAAAAGAGAATACATTTAAGACTGATAGGGAATTAAATCGGGAAAGAGTTAAAATATTTTGACTGGGTGATGAATCATTCACCAGCTTCAGGCAATGCAGAAAGCCACCTGAACGCTCAGGATATAGGTTACACTGATCGAAACAAGAACCCCATTGTGCCGTCAGTGCAAAATTACTATTTTCTTAACATACCATTGCTTTTTTGTTATTACCCTGCCCATCAATTAGTGTTTTTTTCCCTCTGTTTCGCTTCTCATTGCAACTGTTGTCCTGGGAGGATTTGTCAGCTGGTTAGTTTATCCCGGTTTTTTCCCTGTCCCGCTCACTGCCAGGTGGGATAGGCCACGGATCACAGATGAATCCCACCCCCCCACTCCCGATGTTGGACTGCAGGAGAGAGAGAGAGAGAGGCCTGTGGCAGGATCTGCCAACATCCCAGTTTAGGCCCATTTCATCGCCACTTGGCATCAAACACTCAGGAGTAGATAAGCCTGCAACCCACAGCGATCCTACCCCAAAGGAGATTCACAAGACTGATCCCTGGAATGGAGAGCTTGCCCTAGAAGGAATGGTTGAGGACTCTGGGTCTGTATTCGTTGGAGTTTAGAAGGATGAGGGGGGGATCTTATTGAAACTTACAGGATGCCGCGAGGCCCGGATAGAGTCGACATGGAGAGGATGTTTCCATTAGAAGGAAAAACTAGAACCAGAGAGCACAACCTCAGGCTAAAGGGACGATCCTTTAAAACAGAGATGAGGAAGAATTTCTTCAGTCAGAGAGTAGTGAATCTGTGAAACTCTTTGCCGCAGGAGCCTGTGGAGGCCAGGTCATTGGGTATCTTTAAGACGGAGGTAGATATGTTCTTGATTATGGGGTTATGTGGAAAAGGCAGGAGAATGGAGATGAGAAAAATATCAATCACGATTGCACGACGGAGAAGACTCGATGCGCCAAGTGGCCTAATTCTGTTCCTATGCCCTATGATCTTATGGTCTATTAGCTGCCATTTGATCTGTTACGCAAAGATGCCCAAAGAATTTACTCACCCATGATACGTCACAGGGAAAAAAATGTATTTTTAAAGAACCCACAAGGGGCAGTAGTTTGGGACTGTAGCCTGGGACTGAGTAAATCAACCTGACCAAGAGTGAAACAAAAAGTCATTTGAACAGTAATGACTTAGGCAAATAAAAAGTACAGAAATCAGAAGTTTCAAGTAGAACTTTATTTTGCTTCCAATTCTGAGGAGCGTTATTGAAATGACTCCTCAGGGACTGGTCTCCCTTCACCACATCCATAGGACCATAAGATATGGGAGCAGAATTAGACCATTCGGCCCATCAAGTTTGTTTCGCCATTCAATCATGGTTGATATGATTCTTATCCCCATTCTCCTTTATCTCCACTTCTATGAGTAGCTCTGACACTCCCATGTTTATATACAGGTGAGGCTCTCTGATTGGGCAGGTAATCAGTACCTCAATCAGGGAGCTCATACTCCAAGCAGCCAACCTCATTGGCCTCGTTGAGTCATTACAGATATCAAATTCTATTTTTTGCTTTGTTTCTTTCTTTCAAATATTAAAGAGGTGGAAGTGACTGTCCGCTGATCAGTAAGGCATTTTTTGAAAGTTTTTTTAAAGTTTCTTTATTGGTGTCAAAAGTAGGCTTCCATTAACACAGCAATTAAATTACTGTAAAATTCCCCTAGTCACCACACTCCAGTGCCTGTTCAGGTACACTGAGGGAGAATTTAGCATGGCCGATACACCTAACCAGCACATCTTTCGGACTGTGGAAGGAAACCAGAGCATTTGGAGGAAACCCACGCAGATAAGTAAAGAACATGCAGTCTCCGCACAGACAGTGACCCAAATCGGGAAATGAACCCGAGTACCTGGCGCTGTGACCACCATTAACACAGAAAAGTGTATCGCCCTCATGTAGCACGAGGTGAGTTTAGCTCAGTTGGTAGGCATCCCTCGGGTTAGGGGTATCAAACACAATCCCCCCTTACCCCAACAAACACTTCCACGTACCACAGAACCACTGCTGTAGGGTTAAAACTGGGCTCATCACCTCAATGACAGAACACAGAACTGTCAAAACAAGCACCATCCTCTAGGGGAGCCCGAAGCCTGTTACTATTATCATAGTCGTAGTTAGCACTCTCACCACAGAGTCAAAAGATTAAGGTCTCAATTCTGACACTAGAAAGTTGAGTTTGAAAGACTAGACTACCTACAACTCTTAGTGTGATACCGAGGGAGTGCTGCACCACTGGAGGTGCAGTCTCTTGATGAGATGTTTAACATGGTCTGCCCCCTCAGGTGGATGTAAAGGATGAAGAGCAGGGAGTTTGTCTTAGTTTCCAATTTATCCTTCAATCAACATCACTGATTATCTGGTCATTATCCCACTGCCATTTTTTTGGGAAGTGTTTGAGTGTAAATTAGCTGTCACATTTCCAACCTTACTCAGATATTCATTGGAGGATGCTCATTGGAGGATGCTCGATGGCAAATGCTTAGTGGAGGATGTTGATTGGAGGAAGCTTGATGGCGAATGCTCGGTGGAGGATGCTCATTGGGGGATGCTGATTGGAGGATGTTCATTGGAGGATGCTCGATGGCAAATGCTTGGCAGGAGATGCTGATTGGAGGATGGCCAATGGAGAATGTTCAGTGGAGGATGCTCATTGGAGGATGCTGATTGGAGGATGCTCATTGGAGGTTGCTTGATAGAGAATGTTCAATAGAGGATGCTGATTGGAGGATGCTCAATAGAGCTGCTCATTGGAGGATGCTGATTGGAGGATGCTGATTGGGGGGTTGCTTGATGAAGAATGTTCAATAGAGGATGCTGATTGGAGGATGCTCAGTGAGTTCCCGTGAAATGAATTGAAAATAACACTAATTAGGATTAGATATTTCTTACTCCGTAGCTGTTGGCTCTGCTTTCGAACCAAGGCCTTTTTTATCGTATTTATTGAAATCCATTTTGAAAGTCACAGTTGAATCTATTTCTAGACCACCACATTGCACAAAACATTCCCTCCCCCACCCACCACTCCTTGCTTCATATCGACTCTGAGTGGCTTTTGTCCTTTCCATTGTGTTAGTTTGATGAACAGGTTCTTTGACTGAGATCCAAGCTCATATACGCCTCAAATTAAAAACACAAATAGACATAATGTTCATTGGCTGTGGAGGGCATGCTAACCCTAACTTAGTTGCTGCCAAACTTCATTCAGCTGAAGACAGACAGCCGTCACTGGAGTGCCGTTTCAATGTTGTTTACATTGACTTGTTGAGTGAGAGGTGAAACAAGCTGTGGTGTGAGGTTTGCCAAGTTGACACTTTTAATTCCCACTTACAAAAAAAACTCACAACCAAGCATGGCATCTCTTGGCAAGCTAGTGATCACACCACCACACAGCACGCGCCTCAGGAGAAAGGGAACAATTAGAATAAAAACAGAATATAGGAAAGCAGGAAAGTGGCGACTGGGCCCACGCAGGCAGCACGGCAGCACAGTGGTTAGCACTGCTGTCTCACAATGCCAGGGACCAGGGTTCAATTCCAGTGACTGTCTGATATTCCCCCATGTCTGCGTGGGTTTGCTCTGAGTGAACTGGTTTCCTCCCACACTCCAACGATGTGCAGGTTAGGTGGATTGCCAATGCTAAATTGCCTCTTAATGTCACAGGATGTGTAGGTTAGGGGGACTAGCTATGCCATGTTAGATGTGTGGGGTTGTGGGGATGGATGGGTAGCTGGGGTGGGTGGGTGGGTCTGGGTAAACGTTCTTTTGAAAAGTCAGTGCAGACTTGATGGGCTGAAGGGTTTCCTTCCACACTGTCGGGATTCTATGGTTTATCCAGGCAATTCCTCCCACTCCCGTTTATGTGTTATATTCAGGATCTGTGGGCAGTGCTCTTATCTCTAAGCCAGAAGGTTGTCAGTTCAATTCTCGGAAGAGAGTTGAGCACAGAGCGTTGGCTGACTTTGATGCGGGACTGAGGGAGTGCCCTTGATCTCAGAGATACCATCTTTCATCTGGGATGCCAAATTGCCATTCTGTCTCTCGGGTAAGTCTAAAAAATATCACTGCCAGTGCTTTGACAGAGAGGAGACGAGTTCTCTTGTGGTCCCACCAGTGGTGGTCATCATCCTGGGCAGGACAGGGTAACCTGGAGAGTGGCCAAAAGTCAGTTGACTTCAGGCCAGTCTCCAAATTAATGGAAGGCACAGCATCCTAAACAAAATTTATCCCCCAATCAATCTTACCAACATTATCCGATTACTTATCTAATTGCTGTTTGTGGGATCTTGCTGTGTACACATTAGCTGTTGAATTTCTTGTCTGTACAAGAGTGACAAACTTCTACTGTACTCTACAGGCTTTGAAGTATTTGCAGTTGGCTTAAAGTCAGGGTTTTTTTTATTAAAATCTCTCTGCCTGTCTCTATCTATTCAGCTTTTCTCTCTCTTGCTCGCTCATCTTTCTGACTCTGCCTCCCCTGTTTGAGCAGCTCAGCCTATACCCTGAAGCTCGCTTTCAATCACAACACAGATTTTCATTTGAGATACCTAACAAAACCCAGCATGAAACAAACACATCAGATGGCTGTAATTACACTTAATGTCCTTACGTGCCACTGGGGAGGGTCACGGATAGTTGAGAAAATAAATGTTCCTGATAAACCATGAAGTAAATGAGTAAATGTGGACTGATTACTGCATCCACATACTCCAATCCAATGCAGTAGGGACTGACGGGGGCAGCATAGTGTTTTGTGGCAAAGTCAGGTTATAGGTCACACAACCAGACCTCACAAGTAATACAGCAAGCAACCAAAACTGCAAGAGACTCTCATTTCATCCTTAACCCATTGCACTGATGGAATGAGCAACGCACCTTGGGATTGGTTTTGAATGATGATGAAGTAGAAATGGTTGAGAGCTTCAAGTTTCTAGGTTCCCATATCGGGAACAACCTGTTCTAGTCCCTCCGCACTGATGCTACAGTTAAGAAAGCCCACCAACACCTCTACTTTCACAGGAGGCTAAGGAATTTTGGCATGTCCACTATGACTCTCACCAACTTTTACCGATGCACCATAGAAAGCATTCTTTCTGGTTGGTTTGGTATGGCCCCTGCTCTGCCCAAGACTGCAAGAAACTACAAAGGGTTATGAATGTACGTAGCCGATCACGCCAACCAGCCTCCCACCCATTAATACTGTCTACACTTCCCACTGCCTTGGAAAAGCAGCCAACATAATCAAGGAGCCCATGTATCCCGGACATGCTATCTTCCACCTTCTTCCATTGGAAAAAAGATACAAATGTCTGGGGTCACGTACCAACCAACTCAAGAACAGCTCCTTCCCTGCTGCCATCAGACTTTTCATAGAATCTTAAAATCCCTACAGTGCAGAAGGAGGCCATTTGGCTCATTGAGTCAGCACCCACAACAATCCCAACCAGGATCTGTCCCTTTCACCCCATGATTTACCCTGCTAATCCCTCTGACACTAACAGATAATTTATCATGGCCAATTCACCTAACTCACACATTTTTGGACTTTGGGAGGAAACCCATGCAGACATGGGGAGAATGTGCAAACTCCACGTAGACAGCCATCCAAGCCGGGAATTGAACCTGGATGCCTGACACTGTGAGGTGTGAAGCAGCAGCACTAACCACTGTACCACAATGCCGCCCATTAATTCTGAATGGACCCACATATAATAAGTTGATCTTTCCCTACACCCTAGCTGTAACACTACATTCTGCACTCTCTCCTTTTCTTCTGTAAGAACAGTATGCTTTTGTCAATATAGCATGCAAGGAGCAATACTTTTCACTGTATCCCAATACATGTGACAATAAAATAATGTAGCAAGCACAATCTGTGCACAGCAAACAGCAACATGATCATGACTAGATTGTCTGCTTTTGAGATGTTCATAGAAATCATCATAAAATCCCTACAGTACAGAAAGAGGCCCTTCGGCCCATCAAGTCTGCACCGAACACAATCCCAGCCAGGCCCTACCCCCAATCCGTACATATTTTACCCACTAATTCTCTCTAACCTATGCATCTATGGTCAATTTGTCATGGACCAATTAACCCAACCCACACATCTTTGGACTGTGGGAGGAAACCGGAGCACCCGGAGAAAACCCACACAGACACGAGGAGAATGTGCAAACTCCACACATACAGTGACCCGAGCCAGGAATCGAACCCAGGACCTTGGAGCTGTGAGGCAGCAGTGCTAACCACTGTGCTACCGTGCCACCCAGCTACTGACAATGTGAGTGGAGAGAGGGTTAAGCACAGGTTAAAGAGGTGTGAATTGTCTCCAGTCAGGACAATTAGTGAGATTTTGCAAGCCCTGACAAGTTGTGGGGGGTTACAGATAGTGTTACGTGAACCCAAGATTCCGGCATGCGGAACTTGGCTATCAGTTTCTGCTCGGCGATTCTGCGTTGTCGTGTGTTGTGAAGGCTGCCTTGGAGAATGCTTACCCAAAGATCAGTGGCTGAATGCCCGTACCTGCTGAAGTGTTCTCTGATAGGAAGGGAATACTGCTGCCTGGTGATTATCAAGCAGATTTTCCAGGCAAGAGTGTTCCCTTCCTGTTGGTGAACACTTCTCGAAACTGTCTGTGCTTTATATGCTCTGTTTGAGGCCAGAACTCTCCATTCACCTGACGAAGGGGCTAACCCGAAAGCTTGTGAGTATATTATCAAATAAATAGGTTGGACTAAAACCTGGTGTTGTCAGACTTTTTACTGTGTTTACGCCAGTCCAACGCCGGCATACCCACATGGTGAACACTTCAGCAGTCACAGGCATTCAGCCTCTGATCTTCAGGTAACCGTTCTCCAAGGCAGCCTTCATGACGGACAATGCAGAATCGCTGAGCAGAAACTGATAGCCAAGTTCCGCACACATGAGGACGGTGTCAACCGAGATCTTGGGTTCGTGTCGCATTATCTGTAACCCCCACAACTTGCCTGGGCTTGCAAAATCTCACTAATTGTCCTAGCTGGAGACAATACACAAATCTTTAACCTGCCCTTAACCCTCTCTCCACTCGCATTGCCTGTACCTTGAAGACTTGACTATCTGTAAAGACTCGCATTCCAACCATTATCTTGTAAATTGAGTTTGTATCTGTATATACCCTGTTTGTGAACACAACCCCTCACTCACCTGAAGAAGGAACGAGACTCCAAAAGCATGTGCTACCAAATAAACCTGTTGGACTTAAACCTGGTGTTGTGAGACTTCTTACTATTCTCTAATATACACAGAGGCTGTGATTCTCTAATGTAATAAGAACTCTCACAACACCAGGATAAAGCCCAACAGATTTATTTGGTAGTAAAAGTCACTAGCTTTTGGAGCGCTGCCCCTTCATCAGGTGAGTGGGAGTTCTATTCACAAACAGGGCATATAAAGACACAAACTCAATTTACAAACTAATGGCTGGAATGTGATTCTTTACAGCTAATCAAGTCTTAAAGGTACAGACAATGTGAGTGGAGAGAGGGTTAAGCACAGGTTAAAGAGATGTGTATTGTCTCCAGACAGGACAGTCAGTGAGATTTTGCAAGTCCAGGCGAGTTGTGGGGGTTACAGATAGTGTGACATGAACCCAAGATCCCGGTTGAGGCTGTCCTCATTTGTGCAGAACTTGGCTATCAGTCTCTGCTCAGCGACTCTGCATTGTCATAAAAAAAACTCTTGCTATCCTTTTTTATATTAAGCGCTAGCCCAGCTTCATAGTTTCTCCTACCCTTCTTTATCAACTTCTTTGTCAATCTTTGTTGACATTTAAACCTCTCCCAATCCTCTTCTCGCCCACTACTCTTAGCTACTCTAAATTCCTCCGCTTTTAGTTTAACACTTTCCTTCACCTCCTTCGTTATCCACGGCTTATTACCTCTCCTCCTACTATCCTTTTTGACCATCGGAATAAATTTCCGCTGAGCACCAAGAAAGATCTCCTTAAAGATCCTCCACTGCTCCTCAACAGACCCTCCCTCCAACGCGCTCCCCCAGTCCACATTCGCCAATTCTTCTCTCATCCTACCGTACTCCCCTCTGTTCAAACAAAGGACGCGTGTCCGGGAACCCACTTTCTCCTCCTCCATCTGCACCAGAAACTCCACCATACAATGATCACTCTCCCCAAGAGGATCCTTCACCACAAGGTCCCAAATTTTACCCGCCTCATTACATAGCACCAGATCCAAGATAGCTCGCTCCCTCGTCGGCTCCAACACACACTGTTCGAGGAAACTATCCCGGCAGCATTCCAAGAACTCTTCCTCGAGCCCCCCACGTTCAACATGGGTCGACCAATCAATATGCAGATTGAAATCCCCCATAACTACGGCCGTCCCATTCCTGCACGCCGCACTTATTTGCGCGTTAACAGCCCGCCCCACCTCCAGATCATTATTCGGAGGCCTATAGACGACACCCACCAGCGTCTTCCTCCCTTTGCTGTTCCTAATCTCCACCCACAACGATTCCACCCTCTGCTCCTTGGCTCCAATATCATCCCTTGCTACCACCGTGATGCTATCCTTAATCAGCAGAGCTACGCACCCCCCTTTTCCCTCCTGCCTATCCTTCCTAAACACTTGATAGCCCTGTACATTCAGCTCCCAGTCCCTGTCACCCTGCAGCCACGTCTCTGTAATGGCCACCAGATCGTATCCATTTGTGTCGATCTACGCCACCAGCTCATCCACTTTATTCCGAATGCTTCGTGCATTCAGATAAAGTGCTTTCATCCCAAACTTCACCTGGACCCTATTTGCCGCAACGCCACCAACCATACTCACGCCCCCTACTCCCTCTAAACATATAAAAAGGAAGAGGCTGGCTAGGGTGAATGTTGGTCCTTTAGAGGATGAGAAAGGGGACCTAGTGGTAGGGGATGGGGATATGGCTAAGGTATTGAATAACTTTTTTGTTTCTGTCTTCACGGAGGAGGACGTGAATAATTTGCCGGGTGTTAGCGATGGAAAGGTGGTAGGACTGGAGGGTCTTAATGACATTACTGTTACTAGAGAGGCGGTGCTCGACAGACTGGAGGGGCTGATTGTGGACAAGTCCCCAGGACCGGATGGAATGCATCCGAGGGTTCTGAAAGAAATGGCGGAGGTGATAGTGGATGCCTTGGTGGTTATTTTCCAAACGGCGCTGGATTCCGGGGAAGTGCCGGAAGATTGGAAAACGGCTAATGTTACGCCGTTGTTTAAGAAGGGTGCCAGGCAAAAGGCGGGGAATTATAGGCCTGTTAGTTTAATATCTGTGGTAGCTAAAATGTTAGAATCTGTCATTAAGGAGGAAATTGCGAGGCATCTTGAAGGGAATTGCTTGATAGAGCAGACGCAGCACGGTTTCATTAAAGGGAAGTCGTGTCTGACAAATTTACTGGAGTTCTACGAGGATGTGTCTAGGGCGGTGGATAGAGGAGAGCCGGTGGATGTGGTCTTTCTAGATTTTCAGAAGGCGTTTGACAAAGTGCCTCACAAGAGGTTATTGCAGAAGGTCGAGGGACATGGAGTTGGGGGTAGGGTGTTAGCGTGGATAGAGGATTGGTTGTCAAATAGGAGGCAGAGAGTGGGGGTCAACGGGTGCTATTCGGATTGGCGGATGGTGACTAGTGGAGTGCCCCAGGGGTCGGTGCTGGGGCCTCAGCTTTTTACCATTTATATAGATGATCTGGAGGAGGGAACCGAGTGTAGGGTGTCGAAATTTGCTGATGACACCAAGATTGGGGGAACGGCAAATTGTGCGGAGGGTGTGGAGAGTCTGCAGAAGGATCTAGATAGGCTGGGCGAATGGGCCAGGAAATGGCAAATGGAATTTGATGTTGGCAAGTGTGAGGTGGTCCACTTTGGTAGGAATAATGGTAGGAAGGACTATTACTTACGGGGCGAAAAACTGCAGCAGGCGACGGTGCAGAGGGACCTCGGGGTCCTTGTGCATGAGTCGCAAAAACCCAGCTTGCAGGTGCAGCAGGTGGTCAGGAAGGCGAATGGGATGCTGGCCTTCATAGCGAGGGGGATTGAATATAAAAGTAGGGAGGTCTTGCTGCAGCTGTATAGGGCATTGGTGAGGCCGCAGCTGGAGTACTGTGTGCAGTTTTGGGCGCTGCACCTGCGCAAAGATATTTTGGCCTTGGAGGGAGTGCAGAGGAGGTTTACTAGGCTGATACCGGAGTTGAGGGGGTTGAGCTATGAGGAGAGGCTGAATAAACTGGGCTTGTACTCGTTAGAGTTTAGAAGAATGAGGGGAGATCTCATTGAGACGTATAAGATGATGAATGGGATGGATAGGATAGAGGTGGAGAGACTCTTCCCGCTCAAAAAGACAGTAGGACTAGGGGGCACAGCCTCAAGATAAAAGGGGGGTGGTTTAGAACGGAGTTGAGGAGGAACTTCTTCACTCAAAGGGTGGTGAATCTCTGGAATTCTCTGCCCGTTGAAGTGGTGGAGGCTGCCTCGCTAAATATTTTTAAGACGCGGGTTGATGGGTTTTTCGAAGGGCTGGATGGCCTACTCCTGCTCCTATTTCTTATGTTCTTATGTTCTTATGTCATGTGTTGTGAAGACCGTATTGCAGAACGCTTACCCGAAGATCAGAGGCTGAATGCCCTTGACTGCTGAAGTATCCCCCAACAGGAAGAGAACAGTCTTGCCTGGTGATTGTCGAGGGTGTTCATTCATCCGTTGTCGTAGCGTCTGCATTGTCTCCCCAGTGTAACATACCTCGGGACATCCTTTCCTGCAGCGTATCAGGTAGACAACATTGGCCGAGTTGCAAGAGTATGTACCGTGTGCCTGGTGGATGGTGTTCTCACATGAGATGATGTCATCCATGTCGATGATCCGGCATGTCTTGCAGAGGTTGCTGTGGCAGGGTTGTGTGGTGTCGTGGTCACTTTTCTCCTGAAGGCTGGGTAGTTTGCTGCGGACTATGGTCTGTTTGAGGTTGTGCGGTTGTTTGAAGGCAAGAAATGAGGGAGTGGAGATGACCTTGGCGAGATGTTCGTCTTCATCAATGACATGTTGAAGGCTCTGGAGAAGATGTCATCGCTTCTCCCCTCTGGGGAAGTACTGGATGATGAAGGTATTCTGTCCTTCGTGTCCCGTGTTTGCCTTCTGAGGAGGTTGGTGCAGTTTTTTGCAGTGGCGTGTCAGAACTGTCGATCGCCACATCATTCTCTAAAATGCGCAGAGGCTGCTAGTCTGTACAGTATACACAAGGGCTGTTAAGAACATAAGAACATAAGAAATAGGAGCAGGAGTAGGCCATCTAGCCCTTCGAGCCTGCCCCGCCATTCAATAAGATCATGGCTGATCTGTCGCTGCTCAGTTCCACTTTCCCGCTTTCTCCCCATAACCCTTAATCCCCTCTCTTATCAAAAACCCATCAACCCGCGTCTTAAAAATATTTAGCGAGGCAGCCTCCACCACTTCAAGCTGAAGAAATTCCTCCTCATCTCTGTTTTAAATGATCGTCCCTTTAGCCTGAGGTTGTGCCCCCTGGTTCTAGTTTTTCCTACCAGTGGAAACATCCTCTCCACGTCCACTCTATCCAGGCCTCATAGTATCCTGTATGTTTCAATAAGATCCCCCCCATCCTTCTAAACTCCAACGAATACAGACCCAGAGTCCTCAACCGTTCTTCATACGACAACCCTCTGAACTCAACCCTGAGTTCAACAATTTCACGCTGTAAACTCTGCTCCCGTTTTCTTGTCCCTCAGTTCCAGCCTCACCTTTTCCTCTTTCCTCTTCCAATTCTTGGCCATTCATCATTTTGCCATTTACAATTTCTCCAGATCCATTTCCTTATAGAGAATTATATGATGTATATCGTACATATATACTGTATATATTATAGAGAATAGCAGCCCCATGTTGTTATAGAGAATAGCTCTTGTGTATATTACAGGGAATAAATAGCATGCTCTCTGTATACCATAGAGAATAATAGCCCCTGTATACATCACAGAGAATAACATTCCCTGTGTATATTATACAGAATAGCAGCCTCTGTGCATACTGTAGAGCATAGAAATCCCTATGTATACTATATGAAATAACAGCCCCTGTGCATACTACAGAGAATAACATTTCCTGTGTATATTATAGAGAATAGCAGCCTCTGTGCATACTATAGAGCATAGACATCCCCGTGTATAGTATATGGAATAACAGCCGCTGTGTATACTATAGAGAATAGCATTCCCTGTGCATGTTACCGAGAACAGCAATCCTTGTGTACATTATAGAGAATAAAATTCCCGTGTATATTACAGAGAATAGCAGCCTCTGTGTACTTTTTCAGGAATAACATTCCCTGTTCATATTATGGAGAAAAGCAGCTTCTGCATTTGTTATACAACATGACAACTTCTGTGTATTGCAGAGATTCACCTGTGAATCTGTGGAACTCTTTGCCACAGAAGGCTGTGGAGGCTGGGTCATTGAGTGTCTTTAAGACAGAGATAGATAGGTTCTTGATGAATAAGAGGATCAGGGGTTATGGGGAAAAGGCAGGAGAATGGGGATGAGAAAAAATATCAGCCATGATTGAATGGCAGAGCAGACTCAATGGGCTGAATGGCCTAATTCTGCTCTCATGTCTTATGGTCTTATGCCTAATGGAAAGTTGGGGTGCTGTTCACTGAGTTTACATTGGGCTTTACTGGAATATTGCATTGGGTCAAGGCAGATTGCCAGAGCCAACGACCAGCCTTCGCCTTTTATCCGCAGGGCCTCCAGGCACCTCAGCACCCACAATATGGTCCTCTCCATTCCGAAAACCAGTCGCGAGTCGCACTGGTGTGATGTCATGCCACTGGCGGGGAAACATTCCAAGGGGCCTGATGATCCAGCGTAAAGACAATATAATTTAAACTCATTTAAATTAATGCAGGAAGGGCATGAGCCTGATTATATCGCTAGTGTGGGGTGGGAAAGAATATCAAACTGAAATTTTGCCAATCTCGCTATCACCCTCTCACGGGACTTAGCAACCATAATAGGATTTGAGCCTGCCTTAAACAAGCCTGAAAAATCTCACCCATGAGCACTTGCCTCTCTCTACACAGATGCAAAGTAGGAATGGTTCACAGCTTCAGGTTTTTAGGTGTCCAGATCACCATCAACCTGTCCTGGACCCCCCATGGTGACACTATAGTTAAGAAAGCCCTCCAACGCCTTACTTTCTCAGAAGGTTAAGGAAATGTGGTATGTCAGCTATGACTCTCATCAATTTTTACAATTGCCCCAGAGAAACATTCTTTCTGGTTGTATCACAGCTTGGTATGGCTCCTGCTTTTCCCAAGATTGCAAAAGCTTGTGAATGTAGCCCAATCCATCACACAAACCAGCCTCCCATCCATTAACTCTGACTACACTTCCCGCTGCCTCGGCAAAGCAGCCAGCATAATTAAGGACCCCACACGCCACGGACATTCTGTCTTCCAGCTTCATCCATCGGGAAAAAGATACAAAAGTCTGAGGTCACGTAACGACCGACTCAAGAACAGCTTCTTCCCTGCTGCCATCAGACTTCTGAATGGACTTACCTTGCAGTAAGCTGGTCTTTCTCTACATCTTAGCTGTGACTGCAACACTACATTCTGCACTGTCTCATTTCCTTCTCTATGAACAGTATGCTCTATCTGTAGAGTGCGCAAGAAACAATACTTTTCACTGTATGCTAATACATGTGACAATAATAAATCAAATCAAATGCTTCTGGTCCTGTTGAACTTTACCCAGCATTATCCTGTCCAAAGATGTGTGGGTTAGGTGGATTGGCCATACAAAATTGCCCCTTCATGTCAGGGGGACTAGCTAGGGTAAATGCATGGAGTTATGGGGGAAGGGTCTGGGTGGGATTGTGGTTGATGCAGACCCCATGGGTGGAATGGCCTCATTTGCACTGTAGGGATTCTATGATTTTATTTTCTAGACTTAAATTCAGATTTCCAGCAGTATTTTACTTTTGTATCTAATTGCTGTTCATTGAAAGGTCGGGCAGATGTGACAGCCTGTCTGCACCTTCAATATCTCGCGGTCGTCTATCGGAACTAAGCAATGTGGACAGGATTTGGATGTTAATCAGAGAACGTAGTGAACTTTATGTTAACAGGAGCCTTTCTTCTGAGTGAGGCTGAGGGAGTCACCTGTATTGGCCAATAACCCATGAATGTTCGGTTCCGATTCTGAGGATGACATGTCTCAGTGTCCAAAATTTTCCATCGCCTTTTGTGATCGCAGACAGAAAGAATATCAGCTTAGCCACATCAATGGTTTGAGTAATCCACATTACAGCATTTGGAAATAAATCACCAAATCTACAATATCATTTCCTATTACATAAAGATTCACAAATCCTCCTGATTCCATTGAGTAGAAGATAAAAGCTCTGTTATGTGAAAGGGAACACACACAAAAGCCGCTGAAATGACATATGCGAAATGTCACCACAATAAACACATACGTTAGGACACAGAACAGACCCACATTCACAAACCATCAATATCTTTAATGTGCTTGTATCTTTCCTGAGGCGTGACCACATGAAGGCAGAAAGCTGGGAGCTCTCCCCCGCGTTCCTTAAAATGCTTTAACGCCTACATGCCTTCTCACAATGAGAATGTTAACTTGGCATTCATGGAGTATAGAGTCAGATTTAAACAAAGGGATTCTAGACTATCCTGTATCTGAGGAGTTGATGGTAATCATCTGATACTGCTGTGTCCTGGCTAGGTACCAAATACCTGCTGCCTAGTGGTTGGTGATCTTCAATTTCCTCACGGTTTCTTCAGGAGAAAGCCTCACCATTGACATCTTATTCTTAAAGAATCTGTTACACAGAAATATGATTTTAGGTGTGTTACTGTTGGACTGCCAATCCTCTAGGACTTTGAAAATTAACCTCCAATACATCACTGTGAGCAGAAAGCAGCTCAATGCCAATCAGAATGTGGTTCCTCACTTAATCCTTCTCCTTAAACATTTATACTCTCCACTGTCAGGACACAGAGGCAGCAGTATGTACCATCCACAAAATGCACTGCATCGACTCACCGAGTCTCCTTCAAGAGCACCTTACCCAGATTTGTGATCTCTGGGATGCTGAAGGACAAGGGCTGCAGACACGCAGGAATACCACCAACTGCAAGCGTCCTTCCATTTCGAATTGGAATTATATTACTACTCCTTCACTGCAGCCTCCTTCTCAACAGCACTGTAGATATACCTGCATGATCTTAACTACATATGAAAGGATATCAAATCCTGCACAGCAGGTTTACCAAGATCTTACTGGGGAGAGACTGGAGAAGGCTGTCCTCCTTAGAGTAGAGAAGGTCAAGGGGAGAAGCAGGATCGATATTGAATTGGATCCTGTAAAGGTTATAGACCCTGACAATATTCCAGCAATAGTACTAAAGATCTGTGCTCCATAAGGATAGAGGTTAACTAAAAGAAAGCAATTGTAATTGAAGAAAACAGCTCACCACCACCTTCTCAAGGGCTAGTAAGAATGGGCAATAAGTGCTATTAAAATAAGGGGGGGGGGGGTCAGCTTAGAACAGAGTTGAGGAGGAACTTCTTCTCTCAGAGGATAGTGAATCTCTGGAATTCTCTGCCCATTGAAGTAGTGGAGGCTACCTTATTGAATATGTTTAAGTCACGGGTAGATAGATTTCTGATCGATAAAGGAATTAAGGGTTATGGGGAGCAGGCGGATAAGTGGAACCGATCTGCTTCAGATCAACCATGATCTTATTGAATGGCGGGGCAGGCTCGAAGGGCTAGATGGCCTACTCCTGCTCCTATTTCTTATGTTCTTATGCTAGTCTAGCCAGCAACACCCATGCCCCATAAAGAAATAAAATAAAAAACTGGAGAAAAATCATAAAGACTTTGAGAAAGGTCTTGGATCAAAATTATAATGACACGAAGGAGAACATTCGACAAATTTACTTCCTGAAATGTGTTTGCCTTTCCCTTTTCTTTCAACGCTAGTTATAAAAATATCAGAAAGAGGAAGATCATCCAATTGGGTTGTAAAATGTTGGTCTTGTTTCCAATTGGCACTGAGAAAGTGTTGCGCCATGATGATGGATGTGTGAGGTGACCAATGGTGGAAATGTGGGGACAAGGTGGGGCAGGAAGTCATAGACTAGGTCAGCATTCATTGCCCATCCCAAATGGTTCTTGAGAAGGTGGTGGTGAGCTGTTTTCTTAAACTGCTGCAGTCCATGTGACATAGGTACTCCCACAGTGCTGTGAGGGAGGGAGTTCCAGGATTTTGACCCAGCGGCAGTGAAGGAACAGCTGATATATTTCCAAGTCAGGATGGTGAGTGACTTGGAAGGGAGCTTACAGTTGGAGGTGTTTCCTAAGTTGCTGGGGAAGATTTAAAGTTTGAGAGTGAGCCACATTGTTAGAGTGAGCTCTTTATAAGCAGCTAGTTATATATAAATCAGGTGGGGTATGGACGGCAGACTCCTTTATCTAAAGGACAATAGTAAACCAGCTGGGTATTTAATGGGAGCCTCATATTTGAGATCACTTTTACTGAAGCCAGATCTTTCCTTCCTGACTAAATTGGATTTTCGTGACATATTTGCTACCCCAAAGGGCTCAGATACCAGGGGACATCTTCTTCCTCAGCTCTCTGTTTGAAGGCAGCTCCAAACCATAGCACCATGATCTCCACCACTGATATTGGAAAGGAGGAAGATACGGAATCCACTCCAGCAGGAACAGAGGAACGGAACCAAGCGGTACTGGAATCAATCTGATTCACATCGGCCAACTGACCTACCCAGTATAATTGGGTTTGCCCATCAAGATGATTGATTTATTAATCTTAATGACATTTTCTTATTGTCAAAAATACTGTCAACCCTTGCCATTCCCTGTAATCCATTAATTTTAAGTGTACACATGCTAACAGAATATGAGACACCTACATGATCTTAACTCCAGTATACACATGAAAGGATATCAAATCCTATAGAGCAGGTTTACCAAGATCTTGCTGGGGAGAGACTGGAGAAGGCTGTCCTTAGAGTAGAGAAGGTCAAGGGGTGAAGCAGGAGCGATATTTAATTGGATAGTGTAAAGGTTATAGGCCCTGACGGTATTCTAGCAATAGTACTAAAGGTTTGTGCTCCATAAGGATAGAGGATTGGTTAACTAAAAGAAAGCAATGAATGGGGGTAAATTGGTGTTTTTCTGAATGGTGATCAGTGACTAGTGGTGTACCTCAGGGATCACTGTTGGGGCCACCATTGTTTACAATTTACATAGATGATTTGGAGTTGGGGACCAAATTCGCAGAGGACACTATGGTAGAGAAAAGTGTACAGAGGACACTGAAAGTCTGCAAAGGATATGGATAGTTTAAGTGAGTGGACAAAGTTCTGGCAGATAGAGGACAATGTTGGTAAATGAGAGGTCATCCATTTTAGTAGGAATAACAGCAAAATGGACTATTATTTAAGTGGTAAAAAATTGCATCATGCTGTTGTGCAGAGGGACCTGGGTGTCCTTGTGCATCAATCACAAAAATTTAGTTTTCAGGTGCAGCAGGTAATTAAGAAGGCAGATGGAATTCTGTTCTTCATTGCTAGAGGGATGGAGTTTAAAAACAGCAAGGTTATGTTGCAGCTGTATAAGGTGCTGGTGAGGCCACACCTGGAGTACTGTGTACAGTTTTGGTCTCCTTACTTGAGAAAGGATAAACTGGCCCTGGAGAGGGTGCAGAGGAGATTCACGAGGTTGATTCCAGAGTTGAGAGGGTTGGCTTATAAGGAGAGACTTAGTAGACTGGGTCTATACTCATTAGAATTCAGGAAAATGAGGGGAGATCGTATAGAAACAGAAGGTTATGAAGGGAATGGATAAGATAGAAGCAGGGAAGTTGCTTCCACTGGCAGGTGAGACTAGAACTAGGGGGCATAGCCTCAAAATAAAGGGGAGCAGATTTAGGACTGAGCTGAGGAAGAACTTCTTCACACAAAGGGTTGTGAATCTGTGGAATTCCCTGCCCAGTTGAGGCTACCTCATTGAATGTTTTTAAGGCAAGGATAGATAAATTTTTGAACAGTGAAGGAATTAAGGGTTATAGTGAGTGGGTGGGTAAGTGGAGCTCAGTCCACAAAAAGACCAGCCATGATCTTATTGAATGGTGAAGCAGGCTTGAGGGACCAGATGCCCTACTCCTGCTTCGAGTTCTTATGTTCTTATAACTTGGTGCATCCCTGACCAAGCTGGTCCAAAACAGCTACAATAGAGGCAATGTGGAAAATGGCCCAGGTATGTCCTTTACATAAAAAGCAGGATAAATCCAACCCAGGCAATTACCACCCTATTAGTTTATTCTTGATCAGATGTGATAGAATGGCCATCAAGAGCACTATCAAGCAACATTGAGCGTGGACACTCAGTTTGGGTTCCACTAGGTTCACTAAGTTCCTGACCCCATTATGGCCTTGGTTCAATAATAGACAAAAGAGCCGAATACTCGAGGTGAGGTGAGAGTGGCAGCCCTCGATGCCGAGGCAGGATTTGACTGAACGTGGCATCAAGGAGGAAGCTCATCACCAAACTCTGAAAGACAATTAGAGATGGGCAATAAAAGGCAGGTCTGGCCAGCAAAACCCACATCCTGTAAATGAATAAGGAAAAAAAACATTGTGAGGGGGCGAGTAGGATGGAGGAATCGAGATTCCAAGGGAACTTTCAAAAGGCGGCTTGGATATGTGTTTGAAGATTAGGGTTGTGGATAAAGTACTGGGTTATGGGACTAAATTGGATAAGCACAGACTTGATGGGCCAATTGGCCTCCTTCAGTAAGGTCAATAAGTTCAATGATTCTATAAAACACTAGATGAGTGGATCTTCATTGATGTTGATCACATGATCCCGTACATATAGAAAGGAAAAGTGACTCAGGACTCCACCACTATCATGCCTGGGTATACTGAGGAACGTGCTGGGGAGGTGGCAAGGTGGACCCAGTATGTCCCAAAGGGATTCTGGCATTCCTAATGTGTGTAATAACGCCCAACCTGTTTCTCATAAACACCCACATTTAACGGACAGGATCACGCATGTGGTCTCAATCTCCCAAGCATCTGCCTCAGGTCCATCAGCCCCATGCTGATCACACAAACAATTCTTAGAATTCCTCACACCTCAGTAACAGAAAGCAGGAGGTGCAGAAAGGAGGGACCACAAAAAGGCAATAATGGGAGGGCGTAATTTTTTGACTGCTCTGGACAAGGGCGGAAAACACCTCGTGGGCCTTGGTGTGAAAGGTCGGATTGGAACCTCTTCCCCGAAATCCTAATGGAAACTGGTTTCATTGCCAAAAGTGAGAATGAATGATTAACTGCCTGAATGAAAGAAGCTGATTCATCCTCTGTTGCTGCAGTTAGAGTAACCTTATCTACATTTCACATCTCGGGATTTAAATTGAATTATTGCACTCTTCCCTTTCGTGCAGTTCCTGGGAGCTGGAGAGCGACGAGTTTGCCAAGTTTTGCAAGCCCTTGCTAAAACACCCCCGCTCTACCCCTTTGTAATAATTCCACGGAGGTGAAAGGCCCATCACCAAGTTATTTTATTTACACTATAATCTGTACACAGCCAGCCCACCAGTCGCTGACTGCAGGCTGAGATTCTGACACACCTGCTTTAAATAGGGAACAGGACGTTCCTTGATTTAACTGTCAATTAAGACTCATCAGGTAGTTCTTTCGACTACCCAACAAGTAAAACGAACTCAAATTAACTTAGGGACAAATTAAGAGGGGCAGCCCCCCAAAAAGGAAGAGGGGAACAGCCCGAACCAAAAGCGAAGTTGAAAAGAAGCTTAAAGCATCAAATTAAAATGTGATTGTCGGGGCCTATAATACACCCCAGCCCCTGTGGTGCCCCGCAGGCGCAGAAGGCATCAACTGCGCCCATGGACAACGCATGCTCCCTCTCCAGGGGCATCTGGCTGCGAATGTAGCTGTGGTAGATGGGCAGACAGTCAGGATGGACGACCCTGTCGATCGCCCGCTGCCTGGACCTATTAATGGCTCGCCTCGTCAGGCCCAGGAGTAGGTTAAGACTCAACAGGTAGTTCATACTTTAGCCAATCTCAGTAACCTGGTTGAAGTCATCACACCCTTTATAAATGGTGCGGTGCTGGACTCGAACATAAAACCGTACAAACTCCAAGGTGAAGTAGGTCATTCGGCCCTTTAAGCCTGCTCCACCACTCAATCAGCTCAAGAATCCTCATTATTCCAGTAAGTCCGAGCTGTAAGTGAATTTATCACCTTTAGGTAGGCAGGCCATGTCTCCCTCAGAGATGACTACAGGATGAACAGGCAGATCTTTTATGGGGAAAGCAGTGGAGTTTGGTGACCAGGGGTTTTTCACAGCAACTTCATTGCATTGTTAATGTAAGCCTACTTGGTGGGCCCTATCTCAGCTAAGGAGTCCAGTGCGAGATCGGTATGGATGTCCACAGAATTGGTAGCTTGGGGGGAACTTCTGCAGCTGTGCCACCTCTGGATTTCCCCGGAGAACCACCCTTCTTACAGCACAGAACCTGAACCCACTACAAGAGTCACCTTAAAGCTCTGGAACGGCCACAGCCGAGGTCCATCATAAGAATTCAATGGCATGAAAATATTCATACACAAACGGCGAGGCCCTTCATTGTGCTATGTTGGACAACATGGAGTTCACCCTCCGGAACATTCCATTTAGATAGACAGCCCATGCCTCCCACAGAGATGACTACAGAATCCACAGGCGGATCTTTTTTGGGGAAAGCGGTCAGTACAATTGTTACAAGGATGTCCTTAATAAAAAGCCGTGCCCTTATGAGAGGCACAGTGGTTAGCACTGCTGCCTCACAGCGCCAGGAACCTGGGTTCGATTCCCGGCTTGGGTCACTGTCTGTGTGGAGTTTGCACATTCTCCCCATGTCTGTGTGGGTTTCTTCCACGTGCTCTGGTTTCCTCCCACAGCCCAAAAGACGTGCTGGTTAGGTGCATTGTCCATGCTAAATTCTCCCTCAGTGTACCCGAACAGGTACCTGTGACTAGCGGATTTTCACAGTAACTTCATTGCAGTGTTAATGTAAGCCTACTTGTGACACTAACAAATAAACTTTAAAATTTAATTAAGTGTTAATCACATTGCTGTGGCTCTGGAGTCACATGTAGGTCAGACCAGGTAAGGATGGCAGATTTCCTTCCCTAAAGGACATTAATGAACCAGGTAGGTTTTTAACGTTAGATTTTCAACTCCAGATTTAGATTGAATTCAAATTCCACCATCCGCCATGGTGAGATTCGAGCCAGATCCCCAAAATATCACCCATAGTCTCGTGAATCAAACTCCGTTGGAGGGCAATTGGGAGTGGGAAATGGATGCTACATCCCGTAAAATTATAAAAAAACTAGCTCTCAATCTGAGTGCTCATTATCCCTACACCTCCATCGCTCCTAACTAGGCAACTGTTCGCCTTCAATTCCATGATCTTTAAGTGTAACGAACAGTTCCTTCTGTGGCTTAAGTGTCCTGGAAGTCCACATAATCTCCATCCCTATACATTTCTTTGTCCGTCACTCCAGATACCTCCTTAAACAAGTTCAATTAGGCTCGTTAGACATGGCTTCCTTGTTACAAATCACCTTGGCTCTCCAATCAGTTCAAAATTCACCAAGTGCTCAGCCACTCTGCTCTTAGTTACAAATTCCAATACTTTTGCCACAATATATATTAGACTAACAGGTCTATAACTTCTTGCTTTCTCTCTCTTTCTCCCTCTCTTTCCGAATTAGTAAAGCCAAATTTGTAACTTCCCAAAATAGGAGGAGAACTGCGGAATTGAGAGAGTTATGGGGGATTATGATTAAAATCCGGTCAGCTCTCTCAGCCCTTCCTGGTCTCACTCAGGCAATTTTGGAGTACAGGAATGCCTTCCGCATGGAACGGCACAGATTCCCCCTCACAATCACCAGACCTCCATCACGCTTTGAGGGAGAGCAAGCTGGCTGCTTTTAATCATGTTTTTGCTCTTGATTCGAGGTGACGCCTCGGGTGTGCGACTCATGACTCAGACACGCCACATACTGTAACTACAGTTTTATCATTGTCAGAGGCTGTTGAGAGTGTTCGACATCTGCTCCCAAACCTTGTCAGGATAATCCAGACAGAAGTGAGCACTCTTAGCTGTGTGTCATGACTGTTCAAATGTCTCTCTTGTTTGAACTCGTCAACACCACCTTCAAGCATACCTCACCGCTTAACAATTATCATTGCTGTCATTACTTAAAGGGAATGCTTGAGTAACAGGCTGAAGACCGAGGCTGGGATTGTCCAGTGGAGCAATTCTGGTCAGTCCTTCCTTCACAGACTTTTCTCCATTCTTGGGACATGGGTGTCGCTGGCTGGCCAGCATTTATTGCCCAACCCTATTTGCCTGAGGGCAGTTGAGGGTCAACCACATTGCTGTGGCTCTGGAGTCACATGTAGGCCAGACCAGGTAAGGACGGCAGATTTCCTTCCCTAAAGGACATTAGTGAACCAGATGGATTTTTCCAACAATCGACAATTGTTTCATGGTCATCAGTAGATTCTTAATTCCAGATATATTTTCTTGAATTCAAATTTCACAATCTGCCGTGGTGGGATTCGAACCCCAGAACATTAGTTGAGTTTCTGGATTAATATTCTAGGGATTATACCACTAGGCCATTGCCTCCGCTCAAAGAGGAATGAGGTTCTTCACAGTGAGGCTATTCTGGTGTTTTCTTTGATTGCACTGGAGGGGCTGTAGAGGCGACTCATCAGGATACTGTCTGGGATGGAACATGTAAGAAGAGAGGTTGGATAGGCTGGGGTTGTTTTCGTTGGAGCAGAGAAGGCTGAGGGGCTGCCCAGTTGGATTATGGCTGATCATCAGATTCAATATCCTGATCTCCCTCCCCCCCTATTTCTTGATCCCTTTAATCTCAAGAGCTTTATCCAATTTCTTCTTGAAATGACACAATGTTTTAGCCTCAACCACATTCTGTGGGAATGAATTCCACACATTCACCACCCTCTGGGTGAAGAAATTTCTCCTCATCTCAGTTCTAAAAGGTTTACCCCTTAGCCTCAAACTATGACCCCCTAGTCCCGCACTTCCCCACCATCAGGAACACTCTTTCTGAATCTAACCTGTCAAACACTGATAGAATTTTATAAGTTTCTATGAGATTCCCTCTCACTCTTTTAAATTCCGATTAATATAATCCAAACCAACCTGGTCTCCCCTCATATGACAGACCTGCCATCCCAGGAATCAGCCTGGTAAACCTTCACTGTATTCCCTCTATAGCAAGGACATCCTTCCTCAGATAAGGACACCAAAACTGCACACAACTGTAGCCTCACCAATGCCTTATACAACTGCAGAGATGTCAGTGCTGTAAGAAGTCTCACAACACCAGGTTAAAGTTCAACAGGTTTATTTGGTATCAAGAGTTTTCAGAGTGCTGCTCCTTCATCAGATGAGTGTGTGGACTTGTTGGACTTTAACCTGGTGTTGTGAGACTTCTGACTATACAACTGCAGTAAAACATACTTATGATATTAGATGGGAGGTCAGGTTTTTCTCATGTGTTAGTGCAGACTCGATGAGCCTCTTCTACACTGTATGATTCTATGATTTTGCCTCACCACTTTTTTTGTGGTTCACCTTTTGCTGCTTAAATACCCCTCTTATATCACCAAAGTGCCCTATGGACCACATATGTATCAGATCAAAACAGAAAACGCTGGAAAAACTCAGCGAGTCTGCCACTTCCGTGGAGACGGAAAAAGAGTCCAACATGACTCTTCTTGGAAATCTGAGCTCCAAAAGCCCCACAGTGGAAATCGTTATCAAACAGTTAAAATGCATTTTCAAGCTGCGCTAATGCAAACATTTCTGCTCTCAAAGCAAGAAGCTAAAAGCCGAAGAGAAAGTTAAAGTCTATTTCTTTATTAGTATCACAAATAGGTTAACACTGCAATGAAGTTACTGTGAAAGTCCCCACATTCTGGCGTCTGTTCAGGTACACTGAGTGAGCATTAATGGCCAATGCACCTAGTCAGCATGTCTTTCAGACTATGAGAGGAAAACAGAGAACCTGGAGGAAACCCACGCAGACACTGGGAGAATGTGCAGACTCCACACAGACAGTGACCCAGACCGGGAATTGGACCCAGGTCCATGGCGCTGTGAGGCAGCAGTGTTAACCACTGTGTCACCGTGCCATGTAAGGGACAGGGCATTGCAAAGTGATAGTGTGGTAGGTTTACAGGGAACACTCTCCCTGCAATGTCAGTGCCAAACCAGCCAGAAGCATAAAATAAACGGATGAAAGTTTGTTTAAACAAGGAAACCCATCTAATTATGATCTGCTAAGGCATAAAGTAAACACAATAACTCGCCACTTCCCTGACAGCAAGCATCCGTACAATCCTACGCCTCCCATTGAGAGTTTTGGTAACATCAAATAGTGGTCATTTGCCAGATTGTTTGAGATTTAATTTCTTTCTCCCCTCTTTTGATGGGTATGGAATGGAATCCCTACAGTATAGAAGGAGGCCATTCAGCCCATTGAGTCTGCACCGACCACAATCCCATCCAGACCCTATCTCCACAACCTCAGATATTTATTCTGGTAATGCCCCTGACACTAAGTAGCAATTTAACATGGCCAATCAACTTAACCCGCTCATCTTTGGACTGTGGGTGGAGACTGGAGCACCCAGAGGAAACCCAGCAGACATGGGGAGAATGTATCTGCCAGACAGTGACCCGAGGCCAGGAATCGAACCCAGGTCCCTGGAGCTGTGAGGCAGCATTGCTAATCACTGTGCCACCATCTCATCCCATGGACTCTTGTGTGGAATGGACAATGGATGGTAACAGTTCATGTAACGATGTCCAGGGAAAGACAGGGCAGGAGCACATTGGAGAAAATCAGAGGACCAGGAAGGACCAAGGCAGTTAAGTGGTTACCTAAACCCTCAAATCTTGGAGAATCTTACAATCATAAAATTATACAGGTCATCCAGCCCTTCTAATATGCACTAGCTCTTTAACGAGCAGTTCAGTTAGTTTAACTCCTCAGCTCTTTCTCCAGAACCTTACAAACTTTTTATCCATCAAGCATTTATCCAATTCTTGTTTGAAAGCCACGATTGAATTTGTTTCCCAATATTCTGTCTGGCCGTGCATTCCATTTATTAACCTCTCGTTATCAGCCTCTGGAAACTGTTTCTCTTCATCATCTACAAACATCCCAATTAGGATCAGAAGTAGGCCACTCGGCCCATTGAGTTGGCACCCCCATTTGGTAAGAAGATGGTTGATCTGATTGTAACCTTGACTCCACATTCCTCCGATAATCTTTCACCCCCTTTTGCTGAACAAGAATCTATCTACCTCTGGCTTCAGAATATTCCAAGGCTCTGCTTCCGCTGCCTTTGGAGGGAGGGTTCTCAAAGGTGGGATTTTCTGGCCCTTCCCACCTGCAGAGTCTTCCAGCCCCTCCAAAGACAACTCTCCCCCCATGGCGGATTTCCCAGGGGCAGGATGGGGAAGTCATGTAAAAAGTCACAGTGGGGAGAGAGGCTGGAAGTTCCCACCCTCAGACTCAGAGCTGTCTAAGACAAAATAATTTCTCCTCATCTCTTTCCGAAAGGGGTCACACTCTATTCTAAAATGTGAGCCCTAGTTCTAGATTCTCCCACACGAGGAAATATCGGCGGAATTCTTTGGCCATTCACACCCCTGGCTTCACTGCCTGAGAGGGTGGAGAATTTAGCACTCAATCAAATCTTCATTCACTGCAGCGGGACAGGAGAATCCCACCCACCCTTTCCATATCTACTCTCTCAAGACTCCTTCAGGATCTTATATATTTCCATCAAGTCACAGTAACTTCACTGAAGTGTTAAAGTAAGCCTATATATATGGTTCAATCAAGTCACTTTTTACTCTTCTTAATTCCAGTGATTAGCCTCTCCAACCTTTCCTCATAAGACATTTAGATGCAAGGACTGATTAGAGACAGTCAGCATGGCTTTGTGAGTGGAAAATTATGTCCCACAAATGTAATAGAGTTTTTTGAAGGGGTAACCAAGAAAGTAGATGAGACCAGTGCAGTTGATGTTGTCTTGTTGGACTTTAACAAGGTAGCTTGCTACATAAGGTTAAATCTCACAGGATCCAGGATAAGGTCTCCAAATGGATAAAAAATTGGCTTCTTGGCAGAAGCCAGAGGGTGCTTATAGAGGGTTGTTTTTCAAACTGGAGGCCTGTGACCAGTGGTGTGCCTCAGGGATCAGTGCTGTGTCCATTGTTATTTGTCATTTATATTAATGATTTGGATCAGAATATAGGAGGCATTGTTAGTAAGTTTGCAGATGACACCAAGATTGGTAGCATGGTGGACAGTGAAGAAAGTTATCTCCAATTGCAACGGGATCTTGATCAATTGGGCCAATGGGCTGACGAATGGCAGATGGAGTTTAATTTAGATAAATGTGAAGTATGCATTTTGGTAGATTGAACAAGGGCAGGACTTATTCAGTTAATGGTAGGGCACTGGGGAGAGTTCCAGAACAAAGAGATCTAGAGGTACAGGTTCATAGCTCCTTGAAAGTGAAGTCACAGTTGGACAGAGTGGTGAAGAAGGCATTCGGCATGCTTGGTTTCATCGGTCAGAACATTGAATACAGGAGTTGGGACGTCTTGTTGAAGTTGTACAAGACATTGGTAAGGCCACTTTTGGAATACTGTGTACAGTTCTGGTCACCCTATTATAGAAAAGATATTATTAAACTAGAAAGAGTGCAGAAGAGATTTACTAGGATGCTACCGGGAATTGATGGTTTGAGTTATAAGGAGAGGCTGGATAGACTGGGACTTTTTCTTCTGAAGTGTAGGAGACTGAGGGATGACCTTATAGAGGTTTAGAAAATAACGGGAGGGCAATGATCAGTTAGATAGTCAATATATTTTCCCAAAGGTAGAGGCTTCTAAAACTAAAGGGCGTAAGTTTAAGGTGAGAGGGGAGAGATATTAAAGTGTCCAGAGGGGCAATTTTTTCACACAGAGGGTGGTGAGTGTCTGGAACAAGCTGCCAGAGGTAGCAGTAGAGGCGGGTACAATTTTGTCTTTTAAAAAGCATTTAGATAGTTACATGGGTAAGATGGGTATAGAGGGATATGGGCCAAATATGAGCAATGGAGATTAGCTTAGGGGTTTAAAAAAAGGGCAGCATGGGCAAGTTGGGACAAAGGGCCTGTTTCCATGCTGTTAACCTCTATGACTCTACAAGACAAGATGCTCATTCTAGGTATTTATCGAGAGCATCTTCTCTGAACTATTTCCAATGCATACTTCCTTAAATAAGAAGACCAATACCCTACACAGCACTCCAGATGTGCTCTCACCTGTGCCCTGTACAACTGAAGAGTAATCTCCCTACATTTATCATCAATTCCCTTCAGAATAAATGATAACCTCCTATTAGCTTTCCAAATTACTTGCTGTATCTGTATTTTGTGATTCATGCACTAGGACACCCAGATCCCTCTGCACCTCAGAGCTATGCAATCTTTCAGCATTTAAATAATATGCTGTTTTTTTATTCTCCCTGCCAAAATACACAATTTCACATTTTCCCATTTGCCAGATGTGTCTAAACCTTTCTTGATTTTAATAGCTTCAATCAAATCTGTGTTTTCCTTTCTTAGCAGAACTACCCCAGCTTCTAATCTCTTATTCCTGGAACAATGCTTGTAAATCTCTCCTGAACGGGGGCAGCATGGTGGCACAGTGGTTAGCACTGTTGCCTCACAGCGCCAGGGTCCTGGGTTCGATTCATAGCTTCAGTCGCTATCAGCGTGGAGTTTGCACATTCTCCCTGTGTCTGCTTGGGTTTCCTCTGGATACTCTGCTTTCTGCCCACAGTCCAAAGATCTGTGGGTTAGATGGATTGGCCATGCTAAATTGCCCCTTAGTGTCAGGGGTCTATAGGGTAAATGCATGGGGTCATGGGGATCGGGCCTGGGTGGGAGTGTGGTCGGTGCAGACTCGATGGGCTGAATGGCCTCTTTCTGTGTGCCCTTTCCAAACACTTCATCCATACTCATTTTGCCTTGTACAATGTGGGACCTTGCAAATGACTTGGAAACTGTTACACCCAATGGGTGGGAGGAATGGACGGTAGGTCAGAAATTTAAGCTAGCACACCTGAAGATGGCAATTACGTTGTTATTTTAAGAAGTTTGAAAATCACTAACTTCACACAATGGACTGAAGGGGTTAGAGAATGGGATTTTCTCAAGAAGACATGATGTGATGCTGAAGATCGGACCGCATACCCTTAAATCGACAGTAAATACCCAAAGTTGTCAATAACCTGGTGCCAGTGTGTAGTTGAGATGCAGCAATGCCTACCAGCCTTCATACTCATTGAATCCCTCGTGTAGAAGGAGGCTGTTCGATCTGCGCTGACTCTAAAGTTTTTAAAGTTTATTTATTAGTCACAAGTAAAGCTGACACTAATGCTGCAATGAAGTTACTGTGAAAATCCCCTAGTCATCACATTCCGGCGCCTGTTTGGGTCAATGCACCTAACCAGCACGTCTTCCAGACTGACAGATTGACTGGCTGACAGAGCACCTTATTCAGGCCCTTTCCCCACAATCCCATCCATTTATCCCACTAATCTACACATCTTGGGACATTAAGGGGCAATGTAGCATGGCCAATCCGGCTAACACGCATATCTTTGGACTGTAGGAGGAAATGGGGGCACCTCCTACAGTCCAAAACCCACTTGGACACAGGAAGAACATCAAACTTCACACAGACCGTTATTCGAAGCTGGAATTGAACCAAATCCCTGATGCTGTGGGGCAGCAGTACTAGCCATTGTGCCATAGAATCATAGAAAAACTACAGCACAAACAGGCCCTTCGGCCCACAAGTTGTGCCGATCTTATCTCTACCTACTAGGCTTACCTATAACCCTCAATCCTATTAAGTCCCATGTACTCATCCAGAAGTCTCTTAAAAGACCATAATGAATTTGCCTCCACCGCCACCGACGGCAGCAGATTCCACTCACCCACCACCCTCTGAGTGAAAAACTTACCCCTGACATCTCCTCTGTACCTACTCCCCGTCACCTTAAACCTGTGTCCTCTTGTGGCAGTCATTTCAACCCTGGGGAAAAGCCTCTGAGAGTCCACCTGATCAATACCTCTCATCATCTTATACACCTCTCGTCCTTCGTCTCTCTAAGGAGAAAAGATCGAGCTCTTTCAACCTATCCTCATAAGGCATGCCACCCAGTCCAGGTAACATCCTTGTAAATCTCCTGTGCACCCTTTCAATGGCTTCCACATCCTTCCTGTAATGAGACGACCAGAACTGAGCACAGTACTCCAAGTGCCATCATGAATATTGATCCACAGCCTCTGGTCGGGTCAACATTGGGGTCTCACAATGGGGTGCAGAACTATACCATTGTCCAGCAGCAGTTAAACAGCTCTGCACTTTTCATTCTGCATCTGAAGTGATGAGGGGAATGGAAGCTGGAATCCCACACACTGTGTAGCAGAAGAAACCATACCATAGGCACACAGAGAATTTCATTTCAGAACTATATTATATGTGTCACAGGGTTGTGTCTGGAATATGCATCACACTATAAAAGTGTCATAAGTACTGTACCACACTTGGACTTAATTGACTCAGATCAAGCATCCATAAATCATTCACAAATCAGACCTCAAAAAATAAGGATTCATTTGAAAAACACACAAAAAGGGAAATAAAGCAATTGTCCTCTAACTGACCTCATAATGAACACTTATGGCCAGAAAAGGGAAGATCAGTGAAAGATAGTTCCATCTGGATAGCAGTGACCATCATTATAGAATCTTTATAGTGCAGAAGGAGGCCATTTGGCCCATTGCATCTGCACCAACCACAATCCCACCCAGAACCTATTCCTGTAACTCCACATACTTATCCTGCTAATCCCCCTGACACTAGGATCAATTTAGCGTGATCAGTCAACCTAACCCGCACATCTTTGGACTGTGGAAGGAAATCAGAGCACCCGGAGGAAACCCACGCAGGCACAGGGAGAATGTGCAAACTTCACACAGATAGTGACCTGAGGCCGGAATTGAACCCGGGTCCCTGGCGCTGTGAGGCATCAGTGCCAACCACTATTCCACCATGGTGCACCTAAACCATCTGCTGTTCAATTAGAATGAGTAATGTCATGGGTGATTTGAAAGTCTACTTTCCAAAACCCAGAATATATTGGCATAGCTAAAGCATGGCACCCTTATGAAGAAGGAACTCTGTCCTGACAAGAAGTAAGGTACATTAAAGTGAGTATCCAGGTTAGGACTGGAATTGCTGAAGGTGTAAGTCATTGTTGGTTAGACGGAAACTTTAGCGTTGTCTTCCATAATCCAGTTCTATGGAAATTCACATAATGGTCTGGTGTAACATCCTGCTGATCGGGTAAGATTTATTGGCCAGGTATCATAACAGGCTCAATTTCTCTGTCTTGCGAAATACTTTTCAAAAACATCGTTGCCTGTAACAGCAATATTCAGCAGCACTTAGGCGATGACTACCTTTCCAGAGCCTCAGGCGAGAGACATGCGTAGAGTGTTTGGAGTGGGAGTATTTGCTGTCCTTTATTGTGTAAGAGAAAAATGAACTGTGCAATTAACAGGCCAGAGCTTTCCGATCTGTGGTTAAATAAAAAACATTTGCCGAGTTCAGGGTGAGGCATGTTAGTATTGAGAAATCGATTCCCTGTGAGAGGATCATACCAGGATCAGTTACAGCACGGGATTAAATACAGAGTAAAGCTCCCGCTACACTATATCCATCAAATACTCCCAGGACAGGTTAGATACAGAGTAAAGCTCCCACTACACTGTCCCCCATCAAACACTCCCAGGACAGGTACAGCACAGGGTTAAATACAGAGTAAAGCTCCCTCTACACTGTCCCCCATCAAACACTCCCAGGACAGGTACAGCACAGGGTTAAATACAGAGTAAAGCTCCCACTACACTGTCCCCCATCAAACACTCCCAGGACAGGTACAGCACAGGGTTAAATACAGAGTAAAGCTCCCTCTACACTGTCCCCCATCAAACACTCCCAGGACAGGTACAGCACAGGGTTAAATACAGAGTAAAGCTCCCTCTACACTGTCCCCCATCAAACACTCCCAGGACAGGTACAGCACAGGGTTAAATACAGAGTAAAGCTCCCTCCACACTGTCCCCCATCAAACACTCCCAGGACAGGTACAGCACAGGGTTAAATACAGAGTAAAGCTCCCTCTACACTGTCCCCCATCAAACACTCCCAGGACAGGTACAGCACAGGGTTAAATACAGAGTAAAGCTCCCTCTACACTGTCCCCCATCAAACACTCCCAGGACAGGTACAGCACAGGGTTAAATACAGAGTAAAGCTCCCTCCACACTGTCCCCCATCAAACACTCCCAGGACAGGTACAGCACAGGGTTAAATACAGAGTAAAGCTCCCTCTACACTGTCCACATCAAACACTCCCAGGACAGGTACAGCATGGGATTAGGTACAGAGTAAAGCTCCCTCTACACTGTCCCCCATCAAACAATCCCAGGACAGGTACAGCACAGGGTTAGATACAGAGAAAACTCCCTCTACACTGTCCCCCCCATCAAACACTCCCAGGACAGGTACAGCACAGGGTTAGATACAGAGTAAAGCTCCCTCTACACTGTCCCCCATCAAACACTCCCAGGACAGGTACAGCACAGGGTTAGATACAGAGTAAAGCTCTCTCTACACTGTCTCCATCAAACACTCCCAGGACAGGTACAGCACAGGGTTAGATACAGAGTAAAGCTCCCTCTACACTGTCTCCATCAAACACTCCCAGGATAGGTACAGCGCGGGATTAGATACAGGATAAAGCTCCCTCTACAATCTGACAGCATTGTTGCAATTCAGCTTTGCTATGCTGATTTTTCAGGTGTTAAAAAGGTGACCAATACCTTTGCACATGAGTCCTATTAGTAAAAACAGACTTATAGGTGTCCTGATCAACTGCGCAAAACAGAGTAAAGTTCTGGCCCATTCTGGGAATCGAGCCCGGGTCTGTTATGCTGTGAGACAGTAGTGCTAACCACTGTGCCACCGTGCCGCCCATGGAGCTTCCTGTGCACATACTTTGTCCAACTTGAGGCAGATAGCTGGTTTGATTTGGAAACTTGGTTAAGAGAGGTCCCAAATCCATGAGGTTTTGTTTCGGGTTGGGATGCAAACAGGGATAAGGTGCAATGTGTGGGAGGCAACTTTACAAGTTGACAGTTTGTTGGTTATTTGTAATTGCTTAATCATTTGGTACTTGAAAATTGCACAAAATTAATTGTTACAAATGTCTATTCAGATTAAGCAAGTTCTTATGATCTGGAATGCGCTAAGTGATGGAAACAAGTTGAATAATAATTGTCAATGGGGATTGAATAACTAGATCAAGGGGAGGAAACTGTAAGAGGCTATGGGGATAAAAAACAAGAGAGGATAGCTGCTTGGAAGAACCAGTAACGACCTGATGGACCAAATGGCCTCCTCTATGCTGTCCGATTCTATTCTCTTTGATGTTGCAATGCAGAATGAGGGAGGTTTTATTCTTGGAGAGAGTGGTTAGGATCATTGCCTTGAGAGTAAAGTAAGAAGTCTCACAACACCAGGTTGAAGTTCAATAGGCTTATTTGGAACCATGAGCTTTTGGAGTGCTGCTCCTTCATCAGGTAAGTCAGCCACCCACCCGATGAAGGGACAGCACTCCGAAAGCTCGTAATTCCAAATAAACCTGTTGGACTTTAATCTGATGTTTGTGGGGCTTCTTATTGTGCCCATTCCAGTCCAAAGCCAGCATCTCCACATCATGACTTGAGAATGTGCTGGAGGCAGAATCAATTGAGGGGCTCAAGAGGGAATTGGATTACTATTTGAACCGGGCTACCTGGAGAAGGCTCGGAGGTGGCAGGGTGCGGCCATAGGCCAATTGCTCGTGTGGAGAGCCAGCGCAGACCCGATGGGCCGAATGGCCTCTTTCTGTCCTGCGATTCTGTGGACGACCAGCAGGTGTCAGCCCCCGCCTTGGCTGAAAGGTGAGAAATTTTGCAGCGTTCTCTTTTCTCCATTCTCTGGCTGCTACATCAATGAGCAAAAGTTCCAGGAGGAAAGCAGCAGCTACCAGGAATGTACCATGGAATGCTGAGGGATGGGGCCGGTAGCTAGAGGGAAAGCACAGTAACAAGTCGGAACTGATTGGAAATAAGTTGCAAATTATGCTGACAGGAAGTTTAAAGTTTATTTATTAGTGTCTTAAGTAGGCCTACGTTAACACTGCAATAAAGTTACTGTGAAAATCCCCTAGCCACCACAATCCAGCACCTGTTTGGGTACACTGAGGGAGAATTCAGCATGGCCATTGCCCCTAACCAGCACGTCTTTCGGACTGTGGGGGGAAACCGGAGCACCCGGAGGAAACCCACACAGACACGGGGAGAATGTGCAAACTCCACACAGACAGTGACCCAAGCTAGGAATCGAACCCGGGTCCCTGCCACTGTGAGGCAGCAGTGCTAACCACTGTGCAAGTCCAAGATGATGGAAATAGTTGGGATGATAGTTCTTAGAATCCATAGAATCCATACAGTGCTGAAAGAGGTCATTTGGCCTATTGAGTTTGCACAGACTCTGTGAAAGAACATCTTACTTTGGCCCTCCCCTCCACCCTATCCCTGTAAGCCCGTGCATTTACCACGGCCAATTCACCTAACCTGCACATCTTTGGATTGAACCTTATTTTGATGAGAGTCTGCAAAAGTTGCGGTCGTGCAAACAAGCAAAGCAAACAGATTCCCAAAGAGTGAGGAAAATTCATAGAATCATAGAAAAACTACAGCACAAACAGGCCCTTCGGCCCACAAGTTGCTCTGATCTTATTTCTACCTACTAGGCTTACTATAACCCTCAATCCTATTAAGTCACATGTACTCATCCAGAAGTCTCTTAAAAGACCCTATCGAATTTGCCTCCACCACCACCGACGGCAGCCGATTCCACTCACCCACCACCCTCTGAGTGAAAAACTCACCCCTGACATCTCCTCTGTACCGACTCTCCAGCACCTTAAACCTGTGTCCTCTTGTGGCAGCCATTTCAGCCCTGGGGAAAAGCCTCTGAGAATCCACCTGATCAATACCTCTCATCATCTTATACACCTCTATCAGGTCCCCTCTCATCCTTTGTCTCTATAAGGAGAAAAGATCGAGCTCTCTCAACCTATCCTCATAAGGCACGCCACCCAGTCCAGGTAACATCCTTGTAAATCTCCTCTCCACCCTTTCAATGGCTTCCACATCCTTCCTGTAATGAGGCGACCAGAATTGAGCACAGTTCTCCAAGTGGGGTCTGACCAGGGGCTTATAAAGTTGCAGCATTACCTCCCAACTCCTAAACTCAATTCCTTGATTGATGAAGGACAGTACACCATATGTCTTCTTAACCACACCCTCCACCTGTGAAGCCGATTTGAGGGTCCTATGAACTCGGACCCTGAGATCCTTCTGATCTTCCACACTGCTAAGAGTCTTACCCTTAATACAATATTCCTTCATCCCAATGGACCTGCCAAAATGTACCACCACACATTTATCCGCATTGAAGTCCATCTGCCACTTCTCCGCCCAGTCTTGCTTCCTATCTATGTCATGCTGCAACTACTGACATCCCTCCAAACTATCCACAACACCTTCAACCTTCGTGTCGTCGGCAAACTTACCAACCCATCCCTCCACTTCCTCATCCAGGTCATTTATAAAAATGACAAACAACAAGGCTCCCCGAACAGATCCCTGGGACACTCCACTGGTGACCCACCTCCATGCAGAAAAAGACTCATCCACAACCACTCTCTGCCTTCTGAGAATTGGTCACAGAAGGGCTTCAGGGGTGATTTGCTGGAATGATATAAGGGATGAGGGAATTCAGTGATGTGGAGAGGCTGCAACTGTTCCCATCAGAGCAGAGAAGTTCATGAGAGACATTCAAAATCGTGAAGGGTTTTGATGGAATGAATAAGGAGAAACGTTTCTCACTTGCCAGAGATTCGATGAGGGGATGGGTTATAGGAATAATTGGGAAAATAGCCAGAGTGAAAATTAGGACAGTTTTATTACTTACAGGGAGTCTGCACCAACAACAATCCCACTCAAAATCCATAACCCGACAGATTTACCCCACATCCCAGGACAGTAAGGGGCAATTTAATATGGCCAATGCACCTGACTCACACATCTTTGGACTGGGGGAGGAAACTTATGCAGACGCAGGAAGAATGTGCAAACTCGACACAGATAGTGACCCGAGATGGGAATCGAACCCACTTCCCTTGCTCGGTGAGGCAGCAGTGCTAACCACTGTGCCACCCAAAGATTTCTTCCCAGAACGTGCTGCCTGAGCAGGAGGTGGAAGCTGATTCATGAGTATCTTACAAGAGCGAACTCGATTAATATTTGTAGAGGTGTCTTTGCAGAGCTACGGTGGAGAGGGGAGTGTGAGAGTCCTTTGGAGAGTCAGTATATGCACATACAGCTGCTGTATGGCTGTCCATGAATTCTGATAAAAGTGTGTTGGGGGGTGGGTGGGGGGGGGCTCATTGATAAAGTGTCAGAATTTGTGGATCCTTCTATAAAAGATGCCCAATGGGCTTGTCCCAGTTTTGGCAGTTCAGGCAGAAACCGGGACTGGAAATCCCCTGTCCCGCCCGCTGCGGGAATGGCATCAGGTGAGACCGAAAATTCGATAGAATCATTTAAAGGTCTGTTGAACCCGGGCAGGAACTTCCCGTCCTGGGGGACTGCTCAGCCAGTAAGTCCTGCCCCACGGCCTCTGGGTGTTAACTGAGTTGTGAAGTTAGCATGTTGCGTTCCGTTGCAAATTCCCCGGAAAGAAATAAGAACATAAGAACATAAGAAATAGGAGCAGGAGTCGGCCATCTAGCCCTTCGAGCCTGCCCCGCTATTCAATAAGATCATGGCTGATCTGTCGTGGCTCAGTTCCACATTCCCACCCTCTCCCCATAACCCTTAATCCCCTTGCCTATCAAAAACCCATCAACCCGCGTCTTAAAAATATTGAGCGAGGCAGCCTCCACCACTTCAACGGGCAGAGAATTCCAGAGATTCACCACCCTTTGAGTGAAGAAGTTCCTCCTCAACTCTGTTCTAAACCGCCCCCCCCTTTATCTTGAGGCTGTGCCCTCTAGTCCTACTGTCCTTTCTGAGCGAGAAGAGCCTCTCCACCTCTATCCTATCCATCCCATTCATCATCTTGTACGTCTCAATGAAATCTGGGGGCTTGACTGGGTGTTCCCGAAATTTAGGAACATAGAGGAAACAGGAGTCCATTTCACCCCTCCAGCCTGTTCCACTTTGCAATGGGGGTCATGGCTGATCTGTGACCTGAGTTCATATTCTCACACTTGTTTCATACCTTTGCTTAACAAAACCAATTTCACATTTAAAATTAACAATCGCGTTATTTGCTGAAGAAAGTTCCCAATCTCTACCCACTTTTATGTGTAGAATTTCACCCCTTCAGGTATAATGTGGAGGCAGAGAAGAAGGAACCTGTGTAGCTTCCGTTAGCTTTACCCTGGGAGAGCTTGCTTGGCCAGACAGATCAGGGGGACCTTTACACTGAATTTGTCAGCACATGCCTCAGGAATGACTCAGGTGGGCAGCACAGAAGGAGCTCTACCTTGAATTTAACCTGTATCTGACCTGGGAGTGCTTGAGGAGCCAGCGTAGAGGCAGGACTTAATCTGTGCCTGACTCAGGAGGGTTGAATCTGAGTTGCAAAAATATTGCAGCATCGCTCACCCTGATGATGCATTTGAAAAGAAACACCACAAGCAGCTGTGGTAGACAGGTCAGGCACATATAGGGTTAATAGTACCACACGCACACAGTGATGTAAGAACTCACATGACCCAGACCGAGAGTCAGTATCCAAAAGAGAAAATTCTGGAAAATCTCAGCAGGTCTGGCAGCATTTGTAAGGAGAGAAAAGAGCTGACGTTTCGAGTCCAGATAACCCTTTGTGAAAGCTAAAAGGCACAGAAAGTGAAAGTTACTCCTTGTTCCAGGCCTACCTGGGTCCCGTCCCCTCGCTCCTTTACCAGTACATCAATAACTATTGTGGTGCTGCTTCCTACTGTCATCCAGACCTCAAAAAATTCATCAACTTCGCTTCCAGTTCCCACCCCTCTATCACCTTCACCTGGTCCATCTCAGACACTTCCCTTTCCTTCCTTGACCTTCCTGTCTCCATTTCCGGCGATGGATTATCAACCAATATCCATTACAAGCTCACTGACTCCCACAGCTATCTGGACTACAGCTCTTCACACCCTACATCCCGTGAGGACTCCATCCCTTTCTCTCAGCTCCTTCGCCTCCGTCACATTTGTTCCGATGATGCCACTTTGCAAAGTGGTGCTTCTAATATGTGCTCCTTCTTCCTTCCGGTTGTTTGCCATTTTAACACCGGATCCTGCTCCCATGCCCACATGTCTGTCCCTGGCCTGCTGCAATGTTCCAGTGAAGCCTCAATGCAAACCGGAGGAACAGCATCTCATCTTCCGGCTCAGCACTTTACAGCCTTCCCGTCTCAATGTCGAATTCAACAACTTCAGAAGATTAGTTTTACCTCACTTTGACCCCTTTGTTTTGATTTTATTTATTTTTACTATTCTCAACCTTTTATTTCTTAATTCTCTTTCTTCATTTTCCTTCCCCCCGCCACTTGATCCGCCCTTTCCCTTACTTTTCTCACCCTTTGCTTCCCCTTCCCCCCCACCTTTTTCTAATTTTACCTCTCTCCTACCCATTCTCTCTCCCCCTTCCCCATATCTTCCTACTCTTTCTTCTCTCTATGGGCTAGACCTTTATCCTGGTTTCTGTGGCTATGACTCATCTTTCATTCCCTCACCCTACAGTATAAACGTCTCCCACTTTCAATGCCTTTTAGCTTTGACAAAGGGACATCTGGACTCGAAACGTCACATCTTTTCTCTCCTTGGAGATGCTGCCAGATCTACTGAGATTCTTCAGCATTTTGTCTTTTGGTTTCGGATTCCAGTATCTGCACTAATTTGATTTTATCCAGAGTCAGTATGGTGTTGAACGGAGACGTGTATAAAACAAAACATGGAATAGCTCCAGCTTGTCACCTTAACTGCACCAATGTAAATAGTTCTAGTGATTAATAGAGACTTACAATAACATACACGAGATTACAGAATCTTTGTTAAGTAACAGTAACTAGTCTCACCACACTAGGTTCAAGTCCACTCATCTAATGAAGGAGCAGCGCTCTGAAAGTTTGTGCTACCAAATAAACCTGTTGGACTTTAACCTGGTGTTGTGAGACTTTTTACTGTGTCCACCTCAGTCCAATGCCGGCAACTCCACATCAAGAATTTGTTCAGACATAACAATCTGTAACCGATGCCCAACACCAGCAATCACCTCTGACTAGATACAGTTGCAAAAAAGATTGTGTAAAGACCAATTAGATCGTTGAGCCTGTTCCATCCTGATATAGTGAAATCTCAGCTCACCATTCATGCAACACTCCTAAGCAATGATCACAAATAAAAGACATAGGCCAATTAGGAAGACAAGCGGAGGAGATCCCTATCCAGCCCCTGAATACAATGTCTCAGGCAATCACAGTGATACGATCTTGACATTTTTAATGGCCCATCTACATTCTCAGCTGAGCTAATTCCTCTTCTTCTCCCTTACATTTCAGCTCGTCCCAAAACCTCTGCTGTCTGTAACTAAGCACACAAGTCATGTCCTATTTACACATCACTCCTTAGCTTCGCTGACCCACTCTGGCTCCCAGTTCAACAGTCCCACCATTTTAAGCTTTGCACACTTGGTTTCCAATCCCTCTATGACCTCACCCCTGACTATCACAATATCTAGTCCTACATCTCACTCGGTACTGCTCTGTCCTTACCCCTCTCCAGAAAAATGTCACCCTCACCCCTTTCATTTTATGCAAATATTTGAGCGTCTAAGCAACCTTTCATCTTCCAGGCCCTTGGCTCTGTGACCCAGCAACATGGTTTCCGTACTCCCTGTTCTGATATCTGCCTGCCCCACAGCACAGTATCCTTACTGTCTAATAAACATTAGAAAGGTATAAGAACTTTCATCTAACTCCTCTCATAAGCTGATGCACTTTACAGGCAACAATATAATTTTTTATGAAGCCTAGTCACTTTTACAATGTAGAGTGTGTCCTGTAACTGCATTCCGGAGATCTGGACACAAGATCTCAGCTAATCCAGTACATGGAATTAGAAGGTGTCACCTTGCTGAGATGTTATCGGTAACCAGTTCAGGTGGATGTAAAAGATCCCATGACATTATTTCGAAGAAGCAAGGTGAGCTAATTGTCCAAAGCATTAATTACCCTTTAACAACACTTAAAAGAACAAGGTAACTGATCGTTATCACATTGTTGTCTATGGGACCTTGCCGTGCGAAAATTGACTGCTGCATTTCCTGCATAACAATACCCAGCATAATTCATTGGTTGTAAAGAGTTTCAGGTCATCCTGTGGCCGTGACATACATTACACAAGTGTGACTTCTATGATCAAGTCCGCAAGGACTACAAATAGTCGTGAATAAAGCGCAATCCATCACACAAACCAGCCTCCCATCCATTGATTCCGTCTATACTTCCCACTGCCTTGACAGTGTAATCAAGGACACCCCATGTACCCCAGACATTCTCTCTTCCACCTTCTTCTGTCGGGAAAAAGATACAAAATCTGAGGTCACGTACTAACTGGCTAAAGAACAGCTTCTTCCCTGCTGCCATCAGACGTTTGAATGGACCTACCATGTTTAAGCTGATCTTTCTCTGCACCCTAACCATGACTGTAATAACATATTCTGCACCTTCTCTTTTTAGTGTAGCCAATGTACTTCTTTCAGACTGTGGGAGGAAACCGGAGCACCCGGAGGAAACCCACGCAGACATGGGAAGAATGTGCAGACTCCGCACAGACAGTGTCCCAAGCCAGGAATCGAACGCGGACTCTGACACTACGAGCAGTAGTGCTAACTACTGTGCCACCGGGCCGTCCCCACAGTGATGGTTGAGACTCCAACTTTTTTTCCATCCCATGGCTGACCCTCTGTTACTACCTGTCTTGATCTGCATCGGAAGAATTTAAACGTTGATAATCAACCTGTTTGACCATGTTATGAATGCACGTTCCTTGACATAAGAACATAAGAACATGAAAAGTAGGAACAGGAGTCGGCCATCAAGCCCTTCGAGCCTGCCCCACCATTCAACAAGATCATGGCTGATCTGAAGTGGATCAGTTCCACTTTCCCGCTTTCTCCCCATAACCCTTAATTCCCTTGTCCGTCAAAAACCTATCTACCCGTGACTTAAATATATTCAGCGAGGTAGCCTCCACCACTTCAATGGGCAGAGAATTCCAGAGACTCACCACCCTTTGAGTGAAGAAGTTCCTCCTCAACTCCGATCTAAACTGCCCCCCACCTTATTTTGAGGCTGTGCCCTCTAGTCCTGCTGTCCTTTCTAAGCGGGAAGAATCTCTCTACCTCTACCCTATCCATCCCCTTCATTACCTTATACGTCTCTGGTATGACAAAATGACAATCAGGTCTTGGGTTGGATTTGAACCCAGAACTGCTGGCTCAGAGGCAGAGACACTGTCAAATGTGCCACAAGACCTTCTTACCATCAAGCAGAGATGGGCAACATGAAGCCAATATTGCCAGTGATGCCCACACCCTGATATTGAATGAATAAATAAAATCTTTGCCAGTTTCCTTTTACTCAACTTGACCCATCTTGGCTAATCCCAATGCCCTTGTCCTCCAATGTGTTTAGTAATCATGCAACTGATTCCCATATTCAGATATTCCCACGAGCAGAGGAGTATCCCACCTCAGCAGGGATTAACAAAATAATGGGAGTCATAACATGTCTGCGTGTAATCTAATTGAGAGACTTTGATGATATCACAGCTTAGCAAGCAATTTTGAGAAAGTTTCGATGGAACTCCTGAGTTTGGATAAAATGGTTCAGATCACTCCCTTTATGCAGGTTTTATTTAGAAAAGGCTTCAGTTGATGGTGAGATTACATCAGAATCTTCAAAGGTTTCCATATATGTAGCAGTGATAAGGAAGGACTGTAGAAAAATAGAAATCAACCGTGGATATCTAAGGAAATAAAGGAAGGGATCAAATTGAAAGAAAATGCATACAAAGTGGCAAAGATTAGTGGGAGCCTAGAGGGATTGGGAAATCTTTAAAGGTCAACAGAAAGCCAAGAAAAAAAGCTATAAAGGAAGATAGGATGGATTATGAGAGTAAACTAGCTCAGAATATAAAAACAGATAGCAAAAGTTTCTGCAAATAAATAAAACGAAAAAGAGTGGCTAAAGTAAACATTGGTCTTTTAAATGATGAGAAGGGGGATGCAATAACTGGAAATGAGAAAATGGCTGGGGCATTGAACAGGTTTCTTGCATTGCTGTTCGCAGTGCAAGACACAAATAACATGCCAAAAATTGACAGGAAGGCTATGGCAGGTGAGGACCTAGGAACTATCATTATCACGAAAGAAGTAGTGTTGGGTAAGCTAATGGGCTAAAGGTAGACAAGCCTCCTGGCCCTGATGGAATGTATCCCAGGGTACTAAAAGAGATGGCAGGAGAAATAGCAAATGCACGAGTGGTAATTTACCAAAATTCATTGGATACTGGGATGGTTCCCGCAGATAGGAAAACAGCAAATGTGATGCCACTGTTTAAAAAAGGAGGGAGACAAAAGGCAGATAACTACAGGCCAGTTAGCTTAACCTCTGTAGTAAGGAAAATGCTTGAATCTACCATCAAGAAAGAAATAGTGAGACACCTGGATATAAATTACCCCATTAAGGCACATCATGAGTTCATGAAGGGAAGGTCATGTTTGACTAATTGCATAGTGGACAATGGGGAACCTGTGGTCGTGGTGAATCTGGATTTCCAGAAGGCATTTGACAAGGTGCCACACCAAAGACACCTAAGATAAAGGTGCACAGTGTTACGGATAATGTATTAGCATGGATAGAGGATTGGTTAAGTAACAGAAAGCAAAGAGTGGGGGTAAATGGGTGTTTTTCTGGTTGGCGATCAGTGACTAGTGACATGCCTCAGGGATCAGTGTTGGGACCGCAATTGTTTACGATTTACATAGACGATTTGGAGTTGGGGACCAAGTGTAGTGAGTCAAAACGCTCAGATGACACTAAGATGAGTGGCAGAGCCAAGTGTTCAGAGGACGCTGAAAATCTGCAAAGGGATATAGATAGTCTAAGTGAGTGGGCAGATGGAGTACAATGTTGGTAAATGTGAGGTAATCAATTTTGGTGGGAATAACAACAGATTGGACTATTATTCAAGTGGTAAAATATTGAAGCTTACTGCTGTGCAGAGGGACCTGGGTGTCCTTGTGCAAGAATCACAAGGAGTTGGTTTGCAGGTGCAGCAGGTAATTTAGAAGGAAAATGGAATTTTGCCCTTCATTACTAGAGGGATGGAGTTTAAAAACAGCGAGGTTATGTTGCAGCTGTATAAGGTGCTGGTGAGGCAATACCTGGAGTACTGTGTACAGTTTTGGTCTCCTTACTTGAGAAAGGATATACTGGCACTGGAGGGGGCGCAGAGGAGATTAGCTAGGTTGATTCCGGAGTTGAGAGGGTTGGCTTATGAGGACAGACTGAGTAGACTGGGGCTATACTCATTGGAATTCAGAAGATTGAAAAGAGATTTTATAGAAACATATAAGATTATGAAGGGAATAGATGAGATAGAAGCAGAGAAGTTGTTTCCACTGGTGGGTGAAACTAGAAGTAGCGGACATGGCCTCAAAATAAGGGGAAGCAGATTTAGGGCTGAGTTGAGGAGGAACTTCTTCACACAAAGGGTTGTGAATCTGTGGAATTCCCTGCCCAGTGAAGCAGTTGAGGCTACCTCATTACAGGTTTTTGAGGCAAGGATGGATATAGTTTTGAACAGTAAAGGAATTAAGTGCTATGGTGAGCGGGCGGGTAAGTGGAGCTCAGTCCATGAAAAGATCAGCAACGATCTTATTGAATGGCGGAGCAGGCTCGAGGGGCCAGGTGGCCTACTCGTCCTCCAATTCTTATGTTCTTCACTCTTTCACTAATTATTCATAGGCTCTTAACATCCTGCAGTGCAGAAAGAGGCCATTTGGTCCATCGAGTCTGTACTGACCACAATCCCACCCAGGCCCTATCTCCATAACCCCATGTGTTTACCCTAGCTAGCCCCCCTGACATTATGGGGCAATTTAGCATGGCTGATCCACCTAACCTGCGCATCTTTCGGACTGTGGGAGGAAACTGGAGCACCCGGAGGAAACCCATGCAGACACAGGGAGAACGTGCAGACTCCGCACAGACATAAGAACATAAGAAATAGGAGCAGGAGTCGGCCATCTGGCCCCTCGAGCCTGCCCCGCCATTCAATAAGATCATGGCTGATCTGTCGTGGCTCAGCACCACATTCCCGCCCTCTCCCCATAACCCTTAATCCCCTCTCTTATCAAGAACCCATCAACCCGCGTCTTAAAAATATTTAGCGAGGCAGCCTCCACCACTTCAACGGGCAGAGAATTCCAGAGATTCACCACCCTTTGAGTGAAGAAGTTCCTCCTCAACTCCGTTCTAAACCGCCTCCCCTTTATCTTGAGGCTGTGCCCCCTAGTCCTACTGTCTTTTTTGAGCGGGAAGAGTCTCTCCACCTCTATCCTATCCATTCCATTCATCATCTTATACGTCTCAATGAGATCTCCCCTCATTCTTCTAAACTCTAACGAGTACAAGCCTAGTTTATTCAGCCTCTCCTCATAGCTCAACCCCCTCAACTCCGGCATCAGCCTAGTAAACCTCCTCTGCACTCCCTCCAAGGCCAAAATATCCTTGCGTAAGTACGGCGCCCAAAACTGCACACAGTACTCCAGCTGCGGCCTCACCAATGCCCTATACAGCCGCAGCAAGACCTCCCTACTTTTATATTCAATCCCCCTCGCTATGAAGGCCAGCATCCCATTCGCCTTCCTGACCACCTGCTGCACCTGCAAGCTGGGTTTTTGCGACTCATGCACAAGGACCCCGAGGTCCCTCTGCACCTTCGCCTGCTGCAGTTTTTCGCCACGTAAGTAATAGTCCTTCCTACCATTATTCCTACCAAAGTGGACCACCTCACACTTGCCAACATTAAATTCCATTTGCCAGTTCCTGGCCCAATCGCCCAGCCTATCTAGATCCTTCTGCAGACTCTCCACACCCTCCGCGCAATTTGCCATTCCACCAATCTTGGTGTCATCAGCAAATTTTGACACCATACACTCAGTTCCCTCCTCCAGATCATCTATATAAATGGTAAATAGCTGAGGCCCCAGCACCGACCCCTGAGGCACTCCACTAGTCACCAACCGCCAATCCAAATAGCACCCATTGACCCCCACTCTCTGCCTCCTATTTGACAACCAGTCCTCTATCCACGCTAACACCCTACCCCCAACTCCATGTCCCCTGACCTTCTGCAATAACCTCTTGTGAGGTACTTTGTCAAACGCCTTCTGAAAATCAAGAAAGACCACATCCACCGGCTCTCCTCTATCCACCGCCCTAGACACATCCTCATAGAACTCCAGTAAATTTGTCAGACACGACTTCCCCTTAACGAAACCATGCTGCGTCTGCTCTATCAAGCAATTCCCCTCAAGATGCCTTGCTATTTCCTCCTTGATGACGGATTCTAACATTTTACCTACAACAGACGTTAAACTAACCGGCCTATAATTCCCCGCCTTTTGCCTGGCACCCTTCTTAAACAACGGCGTAACATTAGCCACTTTCCAATCTTCCGGCACTTCTCCAGAATCCAGCAACGTCTGGAAAATAACCACCAAGGCATCCACTAACACCTCCGCCATTTCTTTCAGAACCCTCGGATGCATTCCATCCGGTCCTGGGGACTTGTCCACAATCAGCCCCTCCAGTCTGTCTAGCACCACCTCTCTAGTAACAGTAATGTCATCTAGACCCTCCAGTCCTACCACCTTTCCATCTCTAACACCCGGCAAATTATTCACGTCCTCCTCCGTGAAGACAGAAACAAAAAAGTTATTCAAGACCTCAGTCATTTCCCCATCCCCTACCACTAAGTCCCCCTTCTCATCCTCTAAGGGTCCAACGTTCACCCTAGCCAGCCTCTTCCTTTTTATATACTTACAGTGACCCAAGCCAGGAATTGAACCTTGAGGTTGAAGGTGTCTGGGATTACCCCCTGCCGCCTGATCCATGCAGGATCCGAGTGCTCACCCGGATACCCCATCCGGTCCTGTCGCTTTCCGTGGGTTGACCTTTGAGGAGGCTGCTCTGATGCCTACTGCCTTTTGGCATCTTTGATGGATTAGATCGTATCTGGCTTTCTTGTAGAGGTCAGTATCACCCGACTTGAATGTCTCACACCTGGACTTCAGCAAGCGGTGGATCTTCCTGTGCATCCATGGTTTCCAGTTGGGAATCACATGGATTTGCTTCTTTGGCGCGCAACCTTTTACACACTTTCTAATGAAGTCATTTATTGCAGTGTCTGTTCAGGCTGGTTGGGATTCCACTGATCGGAATTTAGAAGAATGAGAGATGATTTCATTGAGACATGTTGGATTCTTAAGGGGGTTTGACAGGGTAAATGCTGAGAGGATGTTTTCTCTCATGGGAGAGTCCAGGACCAGAGGGCACAGTCTCAGAATAAAGGGAGGGGGGGGAGAGGGGAGACAATTTAAGGCTGAGATGAGGAGGAATTCCTTCTCCCAGAAGGCTGTGAGTTTTTGGAATTCCTTGCCACAGAGCTGTGGAGGTAGAGTCCTTCTGTATACTTACTGCTGAGATAGGTAGATTTTTGATCAGTAAGAGAATCAAGGGTTACAAGGAAAGGGCAGGAAGGTGGATGTGAGGAATGTCATTGAACCCATTGAATGGCAGAGCAGGCTCGAGGGGACAAATGGCCTACTCCTGCTCCTATTTCCTTTTAAGATCCCCTCATACCGGGGTTCAGAACAATTTGGGGATATCCCAGCCAGACGGTGATGTATTGAGTGGCCTAATTTGGATGGACAAAATTGGGGAACCTCATCTGAGGATCGTAACACAGCCTAACTTCATTTAAAAGTTGTTCGTAGAATCTCAGCTTCAGAATCTTTTTGGGTCAAGTGTTCCAGATCTTGACAACTCTCTGCCTGTGAGAATTTCTCATTGTCTCCCCTCTTGACCTCTGGCCCTATATTTTAAACCGATGGGGTGGAAATTTCCTGTCCTGCCATGTACAGGAATTGTGATGGGTGGGACAGGACCATGCAGATGTCCGTTGACCTCAGGCAGGATTTTTCATTCTTGCACCGAAGGAAAATCCCACTCATGATTCCTGGTTATTAACCTTCTCACCAGAGAGAATAGTTTCTTTTGTCTCTATCCAAACCTCTCGTCATCTTGAAAACCTTCTCTGTTTCCATCATGGACAGTGCAAATGTTCTCAACCACTCCTCATAACTGAATTTGATTTGATTTGATTCGATTTATTATTGTCACAGGTATTACATACAGTGAAAAGTATTGTTTCTTGCGCGCTACACAGACAAAGCATACCGTTCATAGAGAAGGAAATGAGAGAGTGCAGAATGTAGTGTTACAGTCGTAGCTAGGGTGTAGAGAAAGATCAACTTAGTGCGAGGCAAGTCCATTCAAAAGTTTGATGGCAGCAGGAATTGTGCTGTTCTTGAGTCGGTTGGTACGTATCCCGACAAAAGAAAGTGGAAGAGGGAATGTCCTGGCAGCGTGTGGTCTTTGATTATGCTGGCTGCTTTGCCGAGGCAGTAGAAAGTGTAAACAGAGTCAATGGATGGGATGCTGGTTTGAGTGATGGACTGGGCTACATTCATGGCCTTTTGTAGTTCCTTGCGGTCTTGGGCAGAGCAGGAGCCCATACCAATATGTGATACAGCTAGAAAGAATGCTTTCTTTGGTGCATCTGTAAAGGTTGGTGAGAGTCGTAGCTGACATGCCAAATTTCCTTAGTCTTCTGTGAAAGTAGAGGTGTTGGTGGGCTTTCTTAATTATACCATCGGCACTGGGGGACCAGGACAGGTTGTTGGTGATCTGGGCACCAAAAAACTTGAAGCTCTCGACTCTTTCTACTTCATCATCTTACCCTCCAGTAACATCCTGATAAACCTTGCCTTTCGAAAATCTTTACACCTTCCCTGAAATGTCAGGATTGTCAGCAATACTCCAGCTGAGACCTTACCAATGATTTGTAAAGTGCAAGCAGGGTCCTTTTGTTTTTTTCAGAATCGTGAGGGATCTAGGCAGAGTAGATAGGAGAAAATTGTTCCCAGTAGTGGGAGGGTGGAGAAGGAGAGGGCGTGGATTTAAGGTGAATGGCAAAAGAAGCAATGGCGACATGAGGAATATTTTTCTCACACAGTGAGTGGTTAGGATCTGGAATGCGCTGCCTGAGAGTGCAGGGAGACTCAATTGGAGAATCCAAAAGGGAATTAGATTATTATCTGCAAAGGAAGAATGTACAGGGCTACGGGGAAAAGGCAGGACAGGGAACACCCCGCTATGTGAAGTACTCTTTCAGAGAGCTAGCATAAACACTGAATGGCCACCTTCTATGCTATGTCCACTCTAAGATATTCCATTTGTCTATTTACAAACCCAAGTAACTGCTTATATCCAAGTAGTGGCATGATTACTTTACGAGTGACCATGTGATTGGATGGTGATATCATTAGGATGTTGTATAGTCTTTGGCTTTTACTTTCACTTTGTAATCCATGCAGTGCAGGGATCAGCTTTCAAGAAACCTGATGTATGTTGTTTTGAAGCAAGCCACATTTTTTTCTTTTTGTGTAAAACCCACAAGCCTTAACATAGTTAGCACATGACAGAAAAACATAAGCTTTTAGAACCATCAACCGACAAATTCTGTAATGATTTATACACATGGACATCAAGCTTGCTCAGCTCATCCACACCCTTTATAATGGCATTGTTTCCAGTTTACAGATGTTTTGCACTAATCCTTCCAGAATGATTAGTGCATGCAGCATCTCAATCATTTCCAGGATCCTTGTTTCTGCTTTACGCCTGTCCTTCCAAGGTCAATTTTAGGCCGATCGTAACCATCTTTATGTGCATTACTCTCTTCATCACTCTCCCCATCACTATACCCACCACTCTATATACACACGCATACCCATGCATACACACACACACACACTCACAATCACATACTCACACTCTCACACTCTGTCTCACACACACACACACACACACACACATACATTCATGCACTCACTAACACACACTCATACTCCCTCACACACACAGATACACACTCCACACACACACAGACATACACACACACATATACACACACACACACATTCACATGCACCGACACACATATACACACAGACACACACTCACAGACACACATATGCACAGATACACATGCATACTCATGCACACACACAAGACACATGCACGGACACACACACATACACACACTCTCACGCACACACACATATACACACACACACGCACGCACACACACTCAAACACACACGTGCACACATGCATGCACACTCTCACTCTCACACACACCCACTCATGCACTCACTAACACACACTCACACTCCCACACACACACACATGGAGACCCACATGATCAAACCCTAGGTGAACAGAGAACAGAGTTTATATCTGGCCTGTAAATCATAACCACACCACTCTCTCTCTCGTTCCCTGTTGTTGGGGGCTGCACGTTCATCCCACTGCATCCCAAGAGTGACTTTGATTATTTGCAAAGCGATTCTTGGATTGAGGGGCTGAGAAACAACTTCAGTCCCATGGACGTCGATGAGATCGGAATAGCCAAATGGTACCGTTGATTGGAGATGCGACCTCCCAGGCTGGTTCCTTGTAGAAAGGAATTGGTGGCCTTGGAATAAAGCAGCTCCTTGATTAACCTCCAACTGATGGAAGACAAGGATCTCAGAATTCAGCCCCTTCCCCATGCAATGGTCTCAATCTCTTCGATCCACTCACCTCAGGAATTGTCATAGGTGGGATGGAAAATTTGACAGACTAGCCACAGATCTGTTGACTTTGGGCAGGACTGGAAAATCTTGCCCGACAAGTAAAATGGGGTCAGAAATTCAAAGGGGGTTAAATAAAAAAAGGTGGAACACAAGCCAATCAATCATGGAATCATAGAGGTTTACAGCATGGAAACAGGCCCTTCGGCCCAACCTACCCATGCCATTAAACTGGTGGTACAGTGTTACAATGGTTAGCACTGCTGCTTCACAGCGCCAGGGACGCGGGTTCAATTCCTGGCTTGGGTCACTATATGGAGTTTGCACGTGTCTGCATGGGTTTCCTCCGGGTGCTCCAGTTTCCTCCCACAGTCCAAAGATGTGCGGGTTGTGCATTGGCCATGCTAATTTGCTATTATTGTCCCGGGATGCATAGGCTAGAGGGATTAGTGGGGTAAATCTGTTGGGTTATGGGGATAAGGCCTGGGTGGGATTGTCGGTGGTGCATACTCGATGGGCTGAATGGCCTCCTGCTGAATTGTAGGGATTCTATGATACTAGTCCCAATTGCTCAGATTTGGCCCATATCCCTCAATACCCATCTTACTCATGAAACTGTCTAAATGCTTTTTAAAAGATAAAATTTATGGGTGGCATGGTAGCACTGTGGTTAGCACTGCCATTTCTCAGCTCCAGCGACGTGGGTTCGATTCCTGGCTTGGGTCATTGTCTGTGTGGAGTTTGCACATCCTCCTTGTGTCCGTGTGGGTTTTCTCCAGGTGCTCCGGTTTCGTCTTACAATCCAAAGATGTGCAGGTTAGGTTGATTGGCCATGCTAAAATTGCCCTTTAGTGTCCTGAGATGTGTAGGTTAGAGAAATTAGCAGGTAAAATATGCAGGGATATGGGGGTAGGGCCTGGGTGGGATTGTGTTCGGTGCAGACTTGATGGGCTGAAGGGCCTCTTTCTGCACTGTAGGGCTTCTATGATTCTAAAATTGTACCCGCCTCTGCTACTACCTTCCTCCAGACACTCACCATCCTCTGCGTGAAAAAATTGGCTCTCTGGACCCTTTTGTATCTCTCACCTTAAACCTATGCCCTCTCGTTTTAGACTCCCCTATCTTTGGGAAAAGATGTTGACTATCTACCAGTCGCGTCTACATCCCGATGCCAATTCTATTTCAGTGTGTTGTGTGCTGTGCAAATGTCCTGCCCATTTCCATCATCCTCCTCTCTCCCAGTAAACATCTGGGTGCAGGTGTTCCAGCTGTTGAAAGGCGGCACCTTCTGTCAAAATTCACCTGGCCCGCTGCCTAAAGGTGGCAAGCTCGAATTTGCCTTGCCTATAGCTGCTGCAATAATAATTAGACAGAGGAAAACCGAGCAGGGTATCGCAGCGCTGCCTGAGAGGACAAACTGCTGCAGCCAAATGGAGATTTACTGTGCAAATCGGCACGACACGAGGCTGCCAAGTCTCTAAGATTGTCCTGGAGACTGCGGGGAAGAGAGTCTTAACTCCAGGACACTATTACGAACAATACCCAGGAGAGAAATCCCTGTAAATACTGACACACTCCCCGGGTACCCCCTGTAAATACTGACACACTCCCCGGGTACCCCCTGTAAATATTGACACACTCCCTGGGAATCCCCTGTAAGAGGATACTGACCTACCCCCCTGTAAATTCTGACACACTGTCAGAGAATCCCCCCTGTAAATTTGACACATTCACCCCAGGAATCCTCTGTAAACACAAACACACTCCCTGGGGACCCCCTGTAAATACTGACACACTCCCCGGGAACCCCCTGTAAATACTGACACACTCCCCGGGGACCCCCTGTAAATACTGACACACTCCCTGGGGATCCTGTGTAAATACTGACACACTCCCTGGGGAACCCCTGTAAATACTGACACACTCCCTGGGGATCCTGTGTAAATACTGACACACTCCCTGGGGAACCCCTGTAAATACTGACACACTCCCTGGGGATCCTGTGTAAATACTGACACACTCCCCGGGAACCCCCTGTAAATACTGACACACTCCCCGGGGACCCCCTGTAAATACTGACACACTCCCCGGGGACCCCCTGTAAATACTGACACACTCCCTGGGGATCCTGTGTAAATACTGACACACTCCCCGGGGACCCCCTGTAAATACTGACACACTCCCTGGGGATCCTGTGTAAATACTGACACACTCCCCGGGGACCCCCTGTAAATACTGACACACTCCCTGGGGACCCCCTGTAAATACTGACACACTCCCCGGGGACCCCCTGTAAATACTGACACACTCCCTGGGGATCCTGTGTAAATACTGACACACTCCCTGGGGAACCCCTGTAAATACTGACACACTCCCTGGGGATCCTGTGTAAATACTGACACACTCCCTGGGGAACCCCTGTAAATACTGACACACTCCCTGGGGAACCCCTGTAAATACTGACACACTCCCTGGGGACCCCCTGTAAATACTGACACACTCCCTGGGGAACCCCTGTAAATAAGAACATAAGAACATAAGAAATAGGAGCAGGAGTAGGCCATCTAGCCCCTCGAGCCTGCCCCGCCATTCAATAAGATCATGGCTGATCTGTCGTGGCTCAGTTCCACATTCCCGCCCTCTCCCCATAACCCTTAATCCCCTCTCTTATCAAAAACCCATCAAACCGCGTCTTAAAAATATTTAGCGAGGTAGCCTCCACCACTTCAACGGGCAGAGAATTCCAGAGATTCACCACCCTTTGAGTGAAGAAGTTCCTCCTCAACTCCGTTCTAAACGCCCCCCCTTTATCTTGAGGCTGTGCCCCCTAGTCCTACTATTCTTTCTGAGCGGGAAGAGTCTCTCCACCTCTATCCTATCCATCCCATTCATCATCTTATACGTCTCAATGAGATCTCCCCTCATTCTTCTAAACTCTAACGAGTACAAGCCTAGTTTATTCAGCCTCTCCTCATAGCTCAACCCCCTCAACTCCGGCATCAGCCTAGTAAACCTCCTCTGCACTCCCTCCAAGGCCAAAATATCCTTGCGTAGGTACTGACACACTCCCCGGGGACCCCCTGTAAATACTGACATGCTCCCCAGAGACCCCCTGTAAATACTGACACACTCCCCGGGGACCCCCTGTAAATACTGACACTCTCCCCGGGGACCCCCTGTAAATACTGACACGCTCCCCGGGATCCCCTGTCAAAACTGACACGCTCCCCGGGTACCGCCTGTAAGTACTGACACGGTCCCCGGGGATCCCCTGTAAATACTGACAGACTTCCATAGATAGCCTTGCATAAATACTGACGCGCTGCCAGAGATTCTAACCTGCATATACTGACACACTCCAGGGGCATCCCCTGTAAATACTGAAACACTCCCAGAGATAGCCCTTCATAAATACTGACACACTGCCAAAGATTCCATCCTGCAAGTACTGAAACAGTCCCTGGGAAATCCCCTGTAAATATTGACACACTCCCCAGGGATCCTTGTAAATACTGATACCCTTCCCGGGTACCCCTCTAAATACTGACACACTCCCCGGGTACCCTCTGTAAGAACTGACACACTCCCCGGGTACCCCTCTAAATATTGACACACTCCCCGGGAATCCCCTGTAAGGGGATACTGACCTATCCCCTGTAAATACTGACACAGTCTCAGAGAATTCCCCTTAAAAATACTGACACACTTACCCCAAGGACCCTCTGTAAACACTGACACACTTCCTGTGAATCCCCCTGTAAATACAAACACACTCTCCAGGGACCCCTGGAAATATTGACATGTTCCCAGGGGATCCTCTGTAAATACTGACACACGCCTATAAGTACTGACATGCTCCCTGGGGATCCCCCGTAAATATTGACACATTCTCTGGGGACCCCCTGTAACACTGACACACTCCCCGGGTATCCTTGTAAATATTGTCACACTCCCTGGGAGTCCTTGTAAGTACTGTCGCACTCCCCGGGATCCTTGTAAATACTGTCACACTCCCTGGGAGTCCTTGTAACTACTGCCACACTCCCCGGGGATCCTTGTAAATATTGACACGCTCCCCATAAATACTGACACAAGACCTGGTAACCCCTTTAATTAATAGGTACTGAGGGACAGCTGCATTGTCAAATACACCATTTTTTCTATTTGAGATTTTAAATGAAGGCTTATCTGCCCTCCATGGTTGAAGTGTGAGCTTTTATTGAACTGTTTGATGAAGAACAAGATGTTTCAAGAGTAGCAGGGTGGCACAGTGGTTAGCACTGCTACCTCACAGCTCCAGGGGACCTGGGTTTGATTCCCCACTTGGGTCACTGTTTACGCAAAGACATGTTCTCCCTGCATCTGTGTGGGTTTCCTCCAGGTGCCCTGGTTTCCTCCCACAGCCCGAAAGACGTGCTGGTTAGATGAATTGGCCATGCTAATTTCTCCCTCAGTGTACCCGAACAGTCGCCTGAGTGTGATTTTCTCAATAACATCATTGCTGTAAGCCTACTTGTGACACTACTAAATAAACTAAACTCCTCAATGGCCTGGCCAACATTTATCTCTTGTAATTACAGAAACCCATGGTATAAATGAGGACAAAAACATTCCCAAGGGTCTCAAATTAGGGGTACGATCAGTCTTGGCTCCCACTTTCACCTCACAGTAAGAGGCTATGCTATTAGGGCTCAACTCAGGAACACTAAAATCCAGGCTGACACTCCAGTGCGGTACTGAGGGAGTGCTGCACTGTTGGAGATGCCATTTTCTTCAGATGAATTGTGAATGAATTGAGGGCCCATTTCCCTGTGGAAGGAAAATACCCCGTGACGCTCATTGGATGAAGCACAGGAGCAATCATCTTCAGTGTCCCGGTCAATAGGTGTCCCTGAAATGACACGAGCACCTGACAATTATCGCATTGCAGATTGTGGGATCTTGCTGTGCACACATCCGTCGCTGCATTTTTTAACACTGCGACAGTGAATAAGTCCTGTGAGGGGTTAATGTTAATAGACAGGTTAGATCTTCAATGACGCTCTATCACATGACAACAGAATACACTGAGAGAGAGACTTCCAAGTGAAGATTTGTACTAAGCCTTATCCTGCACATCGAAGAGTGTTTAATGTAAGTTAATGTTTAGTGGCAGACCTGCTTCCATGCAGTCTCCATTGACTAAGGCCCACAGCGATGATAACTTCATCCCCGTCAACAGCTTTGGGGTGTCCTGTGGTCATATACAAAAGTGAAACTGTTTCTGAGCCGAGATCAGAGTTGAGCAGAGTTCAGCTATTCCCACCTATCTTACTTAATTCTCTCTTCAAAACAGCAAAGTAAAGTTTGAGTTGGGAATAGAGAACGGTGTGGTAGGGTGGCACAGTGGTCAGCACTGCTGCCTCAACGCCAGGGATCCGGGTTCAATTCCTCAGGTGACTGTATGGAGTCTGCCTTTCCTCATTGCCTTCCACAATGAAGTCAACACTTCAAGAAAGCTCTCCCCCCCCCCCCACCCCCCCCGCCCACCCCCCAACACCAACAGATATAGTGGAGGGATGTACAGGCTGGTAACCAACCTGTTTGACCACATTAGGGACACACCTTCCATGGTCATCAAGTGGGACTTGAACCTGGAGTTTCTGACCCAGAGATAGGGGCACTATGCACTGCACTGAGAGGCCTCCTCACGGTGACACGGGTAGCACAGTGGTTAGCACTGCTGCCTCACAGCACCAGAGACCTGGGCTTGATTCCCTTCTTGGCTCCCTGTCTGTGTGGAGTGTGTGCATTCTCCCCATTTCTGCGTGGGTTTCCTCCGGTTTCTCCGGTTTCCTCCCACACTCCGAAAGGTGTGCAGGTTAGGTGCAATGGCTGTGTTAAATTGATCGTTAGTGTCCAAAGATGTGTAGATTAAGAGGATTAGCAGGGTAAATACGCAGGGTTATGGGGATAGGGCCCGGGCAAGATGCGCTGTTGGGGAGTGGGTGCTGACTCAATGGGCTGAATGGCCTCCTTCTGCACTGGAAGGATTCTATGAAAACATTCTATGTATCAGTTTGCATCAAGCGATTTCCAAATTAAGCGCTGGCCTTCTGCTCTGCCCCAGGAAAACAGCATCCCTGCTATCAGTGTGGTAATTAAATACAGAAAGTTCCATCTTGATAGTCCCTGTTCAGACATGAGCAAGACTTGCCCATACTCTTTCTACTGAGTGTTGTGCAATGCGTGCCGTGCACTTTGGCTTTGTGATTTTGATTGCAATCCTCAGATGAACCAACAATTGGCTTTCCTCTTATCATATCTTCTGTTTTTATGAATTACAAATTCATTTGCCTATTCTTTCTGCATAATCCGCTCGTCTATACATTCTGCATATTATAATACCCAGTTGTACATGGAACTCCTGCAAGCCTTGTACTCTGTGTCTCCACAAAAAAACACGCCAAGGGAAGCCCCACAAGTATCAAAGTGCATCGAGGCTTTGGCATTGAGGTTTGTTTTGCAAATGTCCAGGGAGCTGGGCTTTATTTTCTTTGTAGGAGGTGGAGAAAGCATCGCAGCTGCGTCCAGCCCTGTTCTTCCCCACTCTCTAACTGGCCAGCTTTTCTTTATTCGTTTAGGGGATGTAAGCTTTGCTGGCCAGGCCAGCATTTATTGCCCATCCCAAACTGCCCTTGAGAAGGTGATGGTGAGCTGCCATCTTAAACTACTGCAGTCCACCTGATGTAGGTACACTCACGATACCATTAGTGAGTGAGTGCTAGGATTTTGACCCAGTGATAGTGAAGGAACGACTGATATATTTCCAAGTCAGGATGGTGTGTGGCTTGGAAGGGAACATTCAGGTGATGGTGTTCCCATATGTCTACTTCCTTAATGATAGATTCCAGCATTTTCCCAGGTCAATGTAAGAGACTTCTTGAAGAAATATGGATCTAGCCATAGTAAATGTGTGGGGTTACTGGATCAGGTAATAAGTTAACATGTTATACCGCACTTACCATTTCATTAAGCGACCCCTTAATTAACCTGCCTGTATCTCCTTGCAGCTTCACTGTGTCCTCCCCACTGTTTACCTTCCCACCCAGCTTTGTATCATCAGCAAATTTAAAAGCACTCTCTGCCTCTTCAGCTAAATCATTAATACAGAATAAATAGCTGGAGCACACTAGTCATAGCCAGCCAACTTGAAAATGTCCTTTTTGTGTTCAGTCTTTGTCTCCTGAACTTTAACCAATCCTCTATCCATTACACACAAGTCCAAGAATCTTTATTGTGTCCGTTAACCTTTGATATGACACATAATTGAATGCCTTTTGGAAATCTAGCTGCGCTACATCTACTGGTTCCCCTTTATCTACTTTACTATTACATCCTCAGAAAAGTCTAATAAACTTGTCAAATCATGTTACAAAACTTGTTGACTTTAATCATATTGTAGGTGTATGATTGGGCATACTGTAGGCATTTTAGGTGCATTAAGATTTTGGTAATAATAGATTACAACATTTTCACAGGTCAATGTAAGAGACTTCCCCCTTAAAGAAACAGGGATGTACTAACAAGGAGCCCCTTGGCATTCAAAGTTATGAACCAAATCAGAGTGCCAGGGACCTGGATCCCTGGCACTTTGTGGCAGCGGTGCTAACCACTGTGCCACTGTGCCACCCCAGTGTCCAGGAGAGAGGGCTTGCACATCACCAAAAATAATTTTCTACAAGGAAATCTCTTTGTTGCAAGATTGGTTGTCTCAAAATGAAAATAAAATCCCCAAAAGAATTGATTCTAATATCAATTATGAAGAGCTCGCAACTAACCATCTTCTCACAGTATTGCGAATCTTCTCGAACCAAGTTAAAGTAAGATTTTCATTTTTACTGACAATGGATCTCTTCCTGGCCTTTTGGCTGAGATCAAGCATTAGATCAAGGCCAAGGTGGGATGCAATGTCTTATCTTGTCAAGTTGGATCTTGTTTGTCTCTCTTGTGGAGACCATGAATTGGATTCAATCTGAATTGGTTTTTGGAACATTCAAGGAGGTAGATGAAGAGCTTACCCTGTCCACTCTGATCGATGGCTTTGTAACTTTAAGCATGGAGTTAAAAGATATATATTTAAAATTGTAGTTGTTATTTTTAAATAGTTCTGTCAAGAAATGAGTAAGCAGCTACTGTTCTTCGATCTTGAAATAAACATCTTGAAATTTAGAAAATAATTTTATCAATTGAGAGAGGTTCAGTTGTATCTCAGCTGACAGTCCACTCACTTCTGAATTCTTACAAATTCTTTCGTAGGATGTAGGAATCTCCGGCAAGGCCAGCTTTTGTTGCCCATCCCTAGTTGGCCTTGAATTAAAGATTTCAGGGGGCAGTTAGGAGCCAACCTGTCCAAAGATGTGCGGGTTAGGTGATTTGGCCATGATAAGTTACCCCTTAATGTCATGGGGATTAGGAGGGTAAATATGTGGGGTCATGAGGGTAGGACCTGGGTGGGATTGTTGTCGGTGCAGCCTTGATTGGCCAAATGCACTGTAGACTCTATGATTCTGTGGGTCAGGAGTCACATGTAGGCCAGACCAGATAAGAATGACAGATTTTCTTCTCTGAAAGACATTAGTGAACCAAAGGGTTTTTAACGACAATCAACGATAGTTTTGTGGTAAACGTCACTGAGATAAGTTTCATTAATTTATCAATTGAACTTAAATTTTACCAGCTTGCCATGTGGTATAATGGTTAGCACTGCTGCCTCACAGTGCTCAGGACCTAGGTTCAATTCTGGCCTTGGTCACTGCTGTGTGGAGTCTGCACGTTCTCCCCATGTCTGTGTGGGTTTCTTCTAGGTGCTCTAGTTTCCTCCCACAGTCCAGAAGACGTGCTGATTAGGTGCATAGGCCAGATTAAATTCTCCCTCGGTGTACCCGAACAGGTGCCGGAGTGGGGTGACGAGGGGATTTTCACAGTAACTTCATTGCAGTGTTAATGTAAGCCTACTTGTGACACTAATAAATAAATTTTAGTTTCTGATGGTAATAATAGAAGGGGTGGGTGGCAGGGGAAGGGACGGGTGGATCATCCACATTCTGAGGGAGCACAGCAAGGGCAACTTTCACAAACCTTTCAAAACAGATTGGGTGGGGGCAGTTTCAGAAGTAGTGGGGAAAATGTTCTTTATAAGGGGAGAAAGAGAGCAAAACAGTACAAAAGGAAGGAGGAACGGAAGGGCAAAGAATTGAGAAGACAAGAAGGAAAGAAACATCCATTGGCATTAACTGAAGTGATTTGAGCAACAGAGGATTTTATTTTTGGTAGAACCCTGACAGTTCTGTTGAAGTTTATTGCCAAGAAGGACATTTTTTTCCTATTCTTTCCTGGGATATGGACATAATTGGCAGAACCAGCATTTATTGCCCATCCCTAATTTAAGAGTCATAGAGTCTTAGAAGTTTACAGCATGGAAACAGGCCCTTCGGCCCAACTTGTCCATGCCGCCCTTTTGTTCTAATCCCCTAAACTAGTTCCAATCGCCCATGTTTGGCCCAAATCCCTCTATACCCATTTTACCCATGTAACTGTTTAAATGCCTTTTAAAACACAAAATCGTACCTGCCTCTATTACTACCTCTGGCAGCTTGTTCCAGTCACTCACCACCCTCTGTGTGAAAGAGTTGCCCCTCTGAGCACTTTTGTATCTCTCTGCTCTCAACTTAAACCTATGCCCTCCAGTTTTAGACTCCCCTACCTTAGGGAAAAGATATTGACCACGTCGATTACATCGCTGTGGTTTTGGAGTCACCCGTAGGCCAGACTGGGTAAGGAAGGCAGATTTCCTTCCCTAAAGAATATTAGTGAACCAGGTTATGGTAATAAGTTGCAGAATTTCATTGGATCCAAATTTCACCACTTGTAACAATGGGGTTTGAACCTTGGTCCCTTCACCTTGGGTCTCTAGATTACTAATCCACTGACAAATCCATTACACCACTGTCTCCCAGGTTGGCTTGTCTGAGCCAATATTGAATGCCTGTGGAAAGGGGATGGGGGCGTGAAGATTCTAAGGTTTTTTTTTAATTCATTCATGGGAACCAGATGTTGCTGGCTGGTCAGTACTTCTTGCCCATCCCTAGTTGCCTGAGGGACGTCGAGAGTCAGCCACATTGCTGTGGCTCTGGAGTCACATGTAGGCCAGACCAGTTAGAGATGGAACTCTCTCGTTTCCTTCTCTATGAACAGCATTTTTTTTTTAATGGCGCAAGAAACAATACTTTTCACTGTACGTTAATACAAGTGACAATAATAAATCAAATCAAGATTTCCTTTGCCCACAGGACATTAGTGAACCAGATGGATTCATGGTTATCAGTACATTCTTAATTCCAATTTTTTGTTAAATTGCATCCACATTCTACCATAGCAGGATTCGAACCCACCTCTCAAGAACTTAAGCTGAGCTCCTAGATTAACAGGCTAGTGATAATGCCACTAGACCATCACCTCCCCTCATAATTAGGTTCAAGCATTAGGGAAATGGGATTGAAGGTACCATTGTTAGACTCAAGGGATCGGGAATAAGATTGGAGGATTGAGGAACAGGCAATAGGGCTCAGGGGTCTAATTGGAGGTGCGTTGGGATAGACAGTTTAGATACAGAGCTGGAGGAGGATGTTTATATTTCATGCTTCAGGTTATGGCATATCTTTGATCGGAATCTGACAGCCCAACCCAAAATCTCAAGAAATGCTTAATTCCTGGAAATTAACAAGATTAGCTTGATGAAACATGCGTCAGTGTTATTAACATACGGCTGACACCCTAGTGCTTTGCATTCAAAAACCAGGTTACGTTCAGAGCTCCGTCACTTTGTTTTTTTTTTCAAATTTAGCATCTTCAGCGCTTTTAAGTTAGCAGACTGCCTGGGAGCATCTTCAGGAACTGAATCAGTCTGAAACGGTGAAACTGCACACTGATGTGTCTGCTTTGAGTCAGTTTCCAGTCAACCTGCTGACTCAGGGAGAGAGACCACACAGGCTTCCAGCTCTGCCTCTCTCATCTTTTTGCCAGTTGTGCAGAAGCTGCTGGGTTGTGGGGCAGGAGCTTATCTAATAGCCTGCCTAGGGGTGGTGACTGTCCCAAGACAATAAGCAGGTGGAGTATCTCTTGCCAGTCCCTTTCTGCCAGTTCTCCGCTCTTCCCAATCTCAGGGAGGATTTATTCCAACAGGAACAGGATCAGGAAATAAAACACAAAGAAAGCCTGCTTTATTCAATTATGATACCTTTTAAAAACATATTGACAAGTCTCACCAATGTATTAAGATTAATTGAATGTGAGTCCAAAATAGGTCTTTTTTAAATTCATTCTTGCTACGTGGGCATCGCGGGCAAGGCCAGCATTTATTGCCCATCCCTAAGAGTGCTTGAGAAGGCGGTGGTGAGCTACTTTCTTAAAATGCTGCAGTTCCTGAGGCGTAGAGACACCCACAATGCTGTTAGTGGGTGAACTCCAGCATCAGTGAAGGAGTGGCAATGTATTTCCAAGTCAGGATGGTGTGTAGCTTGTAGGGGAACCTCCGAGTAGTGGATCCAAGTGAAAATCTCAGCAGGTCTGGCAGCATCTGTAGGGAGAGAAAGGAGCTGACATTTCAACTCCAAATGACCCTTTGTCAATGCTCCGAGTAGTGGAGTTCATTCAGCCCATCTTCTCTGTGCTAGTGTTTATTCCAAAGTAAGCGCCCAGTTTAAAGCCACTCTCCTGTGATTTTTAAACCCATTAACATGCCTTTGATTTCCTCTCAGAAGCATTCACAGTGGGAAATGAGAGATGGTGTGGCACAATGGGTAATTTTCTTGCCTTTGAGCCAGAAGACTAAGGAAGTTTGGCATGTCAGCTACGACTGTCACTAACTTTTATAGATGCACCATAGAAAACATTCTTTCTGGTTGCATCACAGCTCGGTATGGGCTCCTGCTCTGCCCAAGACCGCAAGGAACTACAAAAGGTCATGAGTGTAGCCCAATCTATCAGGCAAACCAGCCTCCCATCCATTGACTCTGCATTCACTTTCCACTGCCTTGGAAAAGCAGCCAGTATAATGAAGGACCCCACGCACCCCGGACATTCTCTCTTCTACCTTCTTCCTTCGGGAAAAAGATACAAAAGTCTGAGGACACGTAACAACCAACTCAAGAACAGCTTCTTCCCTACTGCTGTCAGACTTTTGAATGGACTTACTTCACATTAAGTTGATCTTTCTCTCCTTCCTAACTATGACTGTAACATTACATTTTGCACTCTCTCCTTTCCTGCTCTATGGAATGGTGTGTTTTGTCTGCATGGTGCGCAAGAAACAAGATTTTTCACTGTACAGTAACAATAAATCAAATCAAATCAAATCAAGCACTGTGTTCGATTCCCACTCTGGGACTTAATGGCCAAGGAAGGTCTGTCTGTAATGCAGTTGTGAATCCTTCCAACCCAGGCCAACCCTTTCCTCACAGGACAGTCTAGGATCAGACAGAATAGTCTCAGAATAAAAGGGGGGCCAATCTAAGGCTGAGATGAGGAGGATTTTTTTTCTCGTTGTGAGTCTTTGGAACTCCTTGCCGTAGAGATCTGTGAGGGGGCAGAGTCCTTGTGTATTTAAGGCTGAGGTAGATAGATTTTTGATCAGTAAGGGAATCAGGGGTTATGGGGAAAGGGCAAGAAAGTGGACATGAGGAATGTCAGAACAGCCATGATCCTATTGACTGGCAGAGCAAGTTTGAGAGGCTGAAAGGCCTACTCCTGTTCCTATTTCCTATAGTCTTATGGGAGAGATTCCTGGTCAGCCATGTGATAGAAGATTGGAACTCCCACGACCACCATCCATTGCTCCAGACTATAACATACATGTAAAAGTGTGTGTTGCCATAGCAACCCAAACTTCATGGGTGAACGCATCATCACCGGAGGAAAGGGAGAATGTGAGAAACTGAGCTTCGAGACGATAAAGCTTCTGGAGAAAGGACAAGGTATGGTGAAGGCAGCTCTTGTTTCAGACCTGAGGAAAGGAAAGTCAAGGTGGGCTATAGATTGGACACAGCGAAGGACACAAAGTTGATATCAGAGGTGCGTAGATGATAGTTTTAAAGTTGATATATTTATTAGTGTCACAAGTAGGTTTACATTAACACTGCAATGTAGTCACTATGACAATCCCCAGGTCGCCACACTTGCCTGTTCGGGCACATTGAGTTTAGCACAAACTAACCAGCCGTTTGGTGCCCAAAGGTGTATAGGGTAGGTGGATTGGCCATGGTAAATGTACAGGTTTGCAGCGATAGGGCATCTCTCAGAATATGGGAGGAAACCAGACCACACGGAGGAAATCCACGCACGTACAGGGAGAACGTGCAGCCTCTGCACAGATGGTGACACAAGCCAGGAATTGAACCCAGGTCCCTGCCCACGGTGGAGCAGCAGTGCTAACTACTGTGTCACTGTGCCGCCCCGTAACAGTGGAAGCTGAAGAAAGTAGTTTTAGATCAGCTGCCATGTACTTGCATTGCTGCCAGAGAGAGTGGCCAGGGCTTTAGGAGTCAGTGAAGATGAGTTGAGAATCATTTGTGCACATATACAAGACAACCTCATGATCGTCATAGAATCATGCAAACCATACAGTGCAGAAGGAGGCCATTTGGCCCATCATGTCTACACCGGCTCTCCAAAGGAGCACCTTACTCATGTCCTCTTTTCCGTCCTATCCCTGTAACCCCATACATTTGCCATGGCCAATCCCCCTAACTTATACATCTTTGGACACTAAGGGACAATTTAGCATGGTCAATCCACCTAATCTGCACATCTTTGCTGTGTGGAAGAAAACTGGAGGAAACTCACAGAGAATGTGCAAACTCCACACAGACAGTGATCCAAGCTGGGAATTGAACCTGGGCTGCTGGCACTGTGAGGCAGTAGTGCTAACCACTGTGCCACTGTGGCAATGATCAGCAACACCGCAATAATGTTGAAGGAAAACTGAAGGATTTGATCCCCACAGTGTATCAGAGAAAAATAATGGAGGAGGTAATATGAAGACAAACCTTCCACTTCACAGTTGTACAAAGAACAAAGAACAACACAGCCCGGGAAACAGGCCCTTCGGCCCAACGAGCCCGTGCCGCCATTTTAATATTGTGAGTCCCCTCTCCATCCATGACCCTTGCCTATGCTTATGGCATTCCACATTGAGGGAGGACTAATTTAGGGACAATCTGTTATACCAATCAGCCTAATAGCACATCTTTTGGGGTGTAGGGGGAAACCGGAGCACCCGGAGAAAACCCAAGCAAGCACGGGGAGAATGCGCAAACTCCCACAGACACCAGCCCAAATCCATGTGTCTGCACAGCAAACAGTGATAGTCACTGTCGTCTTGCCCAGCATCTGGTCCAGTTTAAGCATACACTAACGACATGAAGTACTAGGCTACCCTCGAACATCCAAGAGCCATGAGTTGTAGTTTGGAGTATCCATTGGCACATAATGTTTAGTGGACAGAAAACTATGATCTTTTTTATGGTGCCATGCTTTCCCTTGGGGACACATTTTGGGAGCCCCTATTCATATAGAGGGTGATTAATACCTGGAATAATCTATTAGGGAAGGCATTGGGCAAATATCTGGAGTCATTTTGGACATTGTGTTGAGGGAGAGCTGACACAGTGGGTGGCACGGTAGCACAGTGGTTAGCACTGCTGCTTCACAGCTCCAGTGACCTGCGTTCGATTCCTGGCTTGGGTCGCTGTCTGTGTGGAGTTTGCATGTTCTCCTTGTGTCTGCGTGGGTTTTCTTTGGGTGCTCCGGTTTCCTCCCACAGTCCAAAGATGTGTGGGTTAGGTTGATTGGCCATGTTAAAATTGCCCCTTAGTGTCCTGAAGTGCTTAGGTTAGAGGGATTAGTGGGTAAAATATGTAGGGATATGGGGGTAGGGCCTGGGTGGAATTGTGGTCAGTGCAGACTCGATGGGCCAAAGGGCCTTTTTCTGCACTGTAGGGATCTATGAACAGGGAGAACAAGTAACAAGCCGAGGTGTTGCCACGGAGAAAGCACCGAAGGATGGCAATCAAATTTGATTTGCCAACCAGTCACCTTTTCTCCTGCATTACTGCTCCCTTTGAGATTTGGCATTTTTGCATTTGTCCTGATGAGTGCAAGAGGAAAAGCTTCGACAACATGCCCCTCTTTTCAGCAATATTCAAATTCTGTGTTACCAAGTGCTATAAACCCAACTTCCTGCTCCTGATTATGCTCTGCAGGGCCTCCAAAAAAAATGTGCGTTGATGTGAATGAGGACAAAGACCTGACTGGAGAGATGATGGCCCAGTGGAATTATCAAGAGGCTATTGATCCAGGAACTCAACTAATGTTCAGGGGGCTTGGGCTCGAATCCCGCCACGGCAGATGGTGGAATTTGAATTCAATAAAAAATATCTGGAATTAAGAATCGACTGATGACCATTGTCGGAAAAAACCCATCTGGTTCAATTTAGGGAAGGAAATCTGCCATCCTTACCTGGTCTGGTCTATACGTGACTCCAGAGCCACAGCAATGTGGTTGACTCTCAACTGCCCTTGGGCAACTAGGGATGGGCAATAAATGCTGGCCAGTCAATGATGCCCATGTCCCGCAAATGAATTAAAGAAAAAAGCATGTTTCTAATGCTTCCCGCATCATGTGGATGATGGGGAAATAGGGTAACTTGGAGAGATAAAAGAACTGTTCAAAACACATTCCCGCTCAGTATAAAAGGCAGTTCTGCCAGATCCTAAGCAACATTGTCTCTCTCAGGATTAGTGGCAAACAACAACCCGGGGCTCGAATTCTGCAACTTGATTATGAAACCAGTAATCTATCCCCTGGTGTATCGAACAAAACCCAGTTGCAAACAGCAATATTGTAAACATGCCACACACATGTTTGGCACATCTTCCGAGTAGCGTAAAAGCACCAACATTGAGGCCTGATCTTATTCTACTCTCTGGACTCTGCAAAGACATAAAGTCAGCACCCACTGGCCAAGATGTGGGAGATCGTCCGTAATCCCGAGGCAACCAGGTCGCGTCTGCTGGCTCGGACCTTCTCTGGAGGAGAAGGAAGAAAGAGCTGGAAGAATCTGGGAAAAGGAGCCAGCGTTCACATGCTGCTGATGTTGGCATCAAACACAGCCTGCTGTGCATTCAAAGGGCTGGCATCCCTTCCTCCCAGCAGCACAGAATCAATTTGCCTCGCAGTGGTAAAGAGCCCTCGCTGAGGGCCTGCAAAGTTTCAGAAAGGAAATCGTGGCCATTGCTTACACGCGAAAATACAGGGCCCAAAGCCCCGGCCAAATAAACTAAGGAAACCACATCGCGTTGGCACATCCAAGATGGCCATATTGTAGTGATTTAAGTTTCATTCAATGGGGAGAGCCCCAGGGGAAACTATTGCAACTTACGGAACCAAGTTGAAGCAAATCTCAAGGCACTGCCACTTTGAATGATATGCTCTGGGACAGATTCGTCCGTGGGGTGAATAATGTTGGCTATTCAACAGAAGTTATTAGCAGAGGCAGATATAAATTTCAAGCGAGCGTTGGGGACAGCGCTAGCAATGGGGGGTGCTGGAAAGGGTGAATAAGAGTTACAAAGGATGCAAAAATGGCACAGTTCGCCAGCCAGGGTGGGGAACTTGCAGTCAGTAGTGGCGCCAAAGACAAAGTCGTGGTGCTGAAATGGGGAGCAAATTTGGCCACAATTAAAGCAAAACAATTTAGAAGAGGAAATCATTTGGCAAAGATTGAAGTAGAATGGCTGCCACTCCCCCCAATGCCCTCCCCCCACTACAGTCCACCCTGATCACAGGCCTCCCTCTTGCCCCCATTGATCCCAATCGCAGAGCGGCAGCGGGACCCCCCCCACCCCCACCGCTTGGCCCCCTAGACCCCATCCCATGTGCCTCACCCCCTTGGCACGACCAGTGCCAGGGGGCCCAGGCTGGCATTACCAGAGTGCCCAAGGCCAGGGGCACCATCCTCCCACCAAGCGACCCACTGTGGTGGGGGGGGGGGATCCCAATTGCCTCCCCGTCACTCTCTAACGGGTACAGGCCACTAATTCCCCGAAAGTGGGGAGCTAGTGTAATCCCCGCTGGAGTGCACCACTCTGGCAGGGTGAGAGAGGCGAGCAAGGCCCGGAGAATTCGGTCCCGAGCCTGCTAACAGCATTCAAATTGCGGGGAAATGATTAGTTAAATCATTTCCATATCTCCCCGCGGATTGCTGGCACGGAGCAGACTGCGTGAAAAATCCGGTCCTGGGACACACAAGCAAAGTTGGTCGATGTACAGTTCTCCTGACCCGCTGTGTTAAAATATTAGTACAGCAGGATAGGAGAATTGCAGCTAAAAGATAAGGGCAGTAGTGGGTCCTATGGTCCCTTAAGACCACTCTGTCCTTCAATAAGATCAAAGCTGTACCTCTGAATCAACTCCACTTTTACGTCATACCCCTTGATCCACCTACCTGTGGGAAAATGCATCGACTGTGCCAGGTCTGCTGTGTTTTTTAAGCATTCCAATGAGCTCCCCTCTCTTTCTAAACTCTGCTGAATAAAGATGCACTTTTTTCACTCCCTTCCCCCCTTGTGGTACATCCCATCAATCTATTGAATCCTTGCTGCACCCCTTTGAATGTAATTACACCTTACCTTAGAGAATGAGATCTGAACTCTCCATTCCAGTCAGGTACTCATCATAGTCCTGCACAACCGCAGCAACATTTCCAAACAGCCTGCGATAAACGCTAGCATACCATTTGCCGCCCTAATCTGCGCCTTAATGTTCTATGATTTATGTACAAGGATTCCTAAAGTCACCTCGGAATTCCCAGATTTATTACTTTCTCACCTAATAAAAATTCTTCTCCGTTTTTCCTGTCAAAGTGGAGAATTTCACACTTCCCACGTTGTGCTCCATCTGCTGCTGTTTTGTCCACTCGCTTCATCCGTCCATACCCCATTGCAGCCTCTTTCACCTCTCACAGCTCGTCATCTCACTGAGTTTGGGTCTTTAGCTGAACTGGAGTCTTTTTTAAAAAACACAAAATGAATATATTGCCATTTACCCCAGTCCAACGCCGGCATCTCCACATATCTGAAATATAACCAATAAAAAATGGGGATAGTCAACAGGTCAGGCAGCATCTGGGGAGAGAGAAGCAGAGATAATGGCCGTGATTCTCCCAAAAGTGCCGACTTGGTGGGAAAGCTGTCCTAGATCACTACTGTTTTCTCAGTTCAGCTTCTCACCTGAATCTCCGCACTCTGTGCACTGCAGAGCTCCCAATTGTGAATCTCACTAAAAACCCAGAGGGGTGGCGCCTATTTGCGCCACAGTCTGACAGTTCTGGAACTCTGCGCGTGCGCAGTGGCCCCGATCTGTCAGTCTCCCCGTTTGTTGGCCAGCCTAATCACTGACCAGCCCCTTCCCCCATGGCCCGATCGCGCCCCCCGCAACAATTCCCAGGCCCATCCTGACCACCGCACCCCCACCCTTCCCAGTCCTGGAGAGCTCTGATGTCCAGCCCATACCCACCCACCCTCCCCACCCCCACCCCAGCAGTGGCAATCCCCCCACCCCACCTCACTCCAGCAGACCCTCTCCTTCCTGGTGACCCCTCCCCCCTTGGGTCACCCCCCCCGCCATCCCCACGGAGGCACTCAGGTCCTGTGTGGATCAGCTGGCGGGGGTATTCACAGACATCTTCAACCTCTCTTTGCAACAATCTGAGGGCTCTCTCTGCTTCAAGAAGACGACCAGCGTGCCTTAATGACTATCAGCTGGTGGCCCTGACACCCATCATTATGGAGTGCTTCAAAAGGTTAATCATGACATGAATCAACTCCAGCCTCCTGGATACCTGGATCCATGACAATTTGCCTATCTCCACAACAGGTCCACAGCAGACCCCATTTCCCTGGCCCTGCACTCAACCCGGGAACACCTAGATAACAAGGACCCCTATGTCAGACTCCTATTTATTGACTACAGCTCAGCCTTCAACACCATTATTCCCACTAAACTCATCTCCAAAGTCTTGGACTGGGCCTCGGCACCTCCCTCTGTGACTAGATCCCAAACTTCCTAACTCGCAGACCACAATCAGTAAGGATAGGCAGCAACACCTCCTCCACGATTATCCTCAACACCGGTGCCCCACAAGGCTGTGTTCTCAGCTCCCTACCATACTCCTTGTACACCTATGACTTAAAACATAGAACATAGAACATAGAACATTACAGCGCAGAACAGGCCCTTCGGCCCACGATGTTGCGCCGACCAGTTAAAAAACAATGACCCTCTAACCTAAACCAATCCCTTTTCATCCATAAACCTATCTACGGATCTCTTAAACGCCCCCAAACTAGGCGCATTTACAACTGCAGCAGGCAGGGCATTCCAATCCCTCACCACCCTCTGGGTAAAGAACTTACCCCTGACATCCTTTGCAGCCAAATTCCCCTCCAATTTGATTTTCAAGTTTGCTGATGACACCATCATAGTGGGTCGGATCTCAAACAATGGCGAGACAGAGTATAAGAACGAGATAGAGAATCTGGTGAACTGCCAAGGCAACAATAATCTCTCCCACAATATCGACGAAATGAAGGAGATTGTCATCGACTTTGGGAAGTGTAAAGAAGAACATGTCCCTATGTACATCAATAGGAATTAAGTAGAAGGGCGCAAGAGCTTCAGGTTTTTAAGTATCCAGATTACCAACAACTTGCCCTAGTCCCCCCATGCTGACACTACAGTTAAGAAAGCCCATCAATGCCTCTACGTTCTTAGAAGACTAAGGAAATTTGGCATGTCCGCTACGACTCTCACCAATGTTTACAGATGCACTATAGAAAGCATTCTTTCTGGTTGTATCACAGCTTGGTATGGGCTCCTGCTCTGCCCAAGACCACAAGGAACTACAAAAGGTCAAGAATGTAGCCCAGTCCATCACACAAACCAGCCTCCCATCCAATGACTCTGTTTACACTTCCTGCTGCCTCGGCAAATCAGCCAGCATAATTAAAGACCCCACATACCCCGGACACTCTCTCTTCCACCTCCTTCTGTCTTGAAAAAGATACAAAAGTCTGAAGTCATGTACCAACCAACTCAAGAACAGCTTCTTCCCTGCTTCTGTCAGACTTATGAATGGACTTACCTTGCATTAAGTTGATCTTTCTCTACACCCTAGCTGTGACTGTAACACTACATTCTGCACTCTCTCATTTCCTTCTCTATGAGCAGTATGTTTTGTCTACGTAGTGTGCAAGAAACAATATGTATGTTCTTGTGTGTTAATATTGTATGAGTGTAAGACATTCTAGTCTGAATTCCCACTGAAAAAGACAGTGTGAATTATTCCAGTTTTCCTGTGAAGTCCACACTCAAACAGTTTTTGGAACAATTCCGCCCATACATAGGAACATAGAAGATAGGAGCAGGAGGAGGTTATTTGGTCCTTTGAGCCTGCTTCTTCATTCATTATGATCATGGCTGATCGTCCAACTCAATAGCCTGATCCTGCTTTCTCCCCATTATCTTTGATCCCATTCATCCCAAGTGCTATATCCAGCCACCTCTTGAATACATTCAATGTTTTGGCATCGACTACTTCCTATGCTAATGAATTCCACAGGTTCATCGCTCTTTGGGTAAAGAAATGCCTCCTAATCTCCACTCTAAATGGTCTACTCAAACCCTCAGTCTGTGGCCACTGGACTGTCCCACCATCGGGAACATCCTCCCTGCATCTACCCTGTCTAATCCTGTTAGAATTTTATAAGTCTCTATGAGATTCCCCCTCAGTCACCTGAACTCCAGTGAAAACAGTTCTAACTTAGTTAATCTTCCCTCGTACATCAGTCCCACCATCCCCGGACTCAGCCTGGTAAACCATCGCTGTACTTCCACGAGAGCAAGAACATCCTTCCTCAGAAAAGGAGACCAAAACTGCACATAATCTTCGAGGTGTGGCCTCACCAGGGCCCTGTATAGCTGCAAAAACACATCCCTGTGCCTGTACTCAGAATCTCAGACCATGAAGGCCAACATGCCATCTACCTCCTTTACCACCTGCTGCACCTGCATGCTTACTTCCAGTGCACAAGGACACCCAGATCCCACAGCACACTCCCTTCTCCCAATTTACAGCCATTCAGGTAGTAACCTGCCTTCTTGTTTAGGTTTACAAAGTAGATAACCTCACATTTATCTAAATTAAGCTGTATCTGCCACTGATTTGCCCACACACCCAACCTGTCCAGATCATTCTAAAGGATCTCAGCATTATCTGTTTGATTCATTCATGGGACATGGGCGTCATTGGCTGGGCCAGCATTTATTATCCATCCCTAGCTGCCTGAAGTCTGTTGAGAGTCAGCCACATTGCTGTGACTCTGGAGTCACATGAAGACCAGAATGGGTAAGGATAGCAGACTTCAAAGAGAAGAAAGAGCAAGGAACAAAGAGAAGTACAGCACAGGAACAGGCTTTTCGGCCCTCAACATTTATACTGATTATGATGCTCACATCTTCTGCCCTGACTTGATTCCTCTAGATTGTCCCTTAACATCAGGGGGGTGTTAGCATGGTAAGTATGTGGGGTTATGCTGATGGGGCTTGGGTGGGATGGTTTTTGGTGTAGGCTTGATGGGCCGAATGGTCTCCTTCTGCACTGTCGAGATTTTATGTTCCTTCTTCCCAGGAACAATTCTGGTCAATCTCTTCCGCACTCTGTCAAAAATCCTCACATCCTTCCTGAGGTCTGGTGACCAGAACTAGATGCAATTCTCTCTATTTCCTCCCCATTCTCGTACCCAACCAAATGCCTCTTAAATGTGCCTGCTTCCACTACCTCCTCTGGCAGCGCGTTCCAGGCACCCGCCACTCTCTGCATGAAAAACTTCCCCTACACATCTTCCTTAACCTTTCCCCAGCTCACGTTGAACCTGTGCCCCTTTGTAATTGACACTTACACCCTGGGAAAAAGCCCCTAGCTATCCACCCTGTCTACACCTCTCATTATTTTGTAGACTCTCTCAGCCTTCCTTCTCTAAAACCCATGAGTGAACCAGATGGGTTTTTCTGACAAGTGACAATCGTTTCATGGTCACCAGTAGATTCTTAATCCCAGGTATTTTTTATTAAATTCAAATTCACCATCTGCCATGGTGGGATTCGAACGCGGATCTCCAGAACATTAGCTGAGTTTCCTGGATTAATAATCTAGCGACAGTACCACTAGGCCATCGCCCCCCCCCCCTCTATCTACCAGTCCCTTCTTATCCACCCTGCTCATTACCTCCTCAAAACATTTCTAATAACTTTTCATGAAACAATGTTGTCTCTTTCAACCCCAGCAACAAGTTGCATTTAAGTCGAAGCCTGAGGTTAAGAGATGCCTCGTAGTTTTGCAGATGAGAGTATGGAAGCTGGGTACTGGGCAGAAAGGGAGGAAAAAGGAGGCGGAACCAAACCCTATCCCAGCGTCCCAGCCCAGTATTTGATGGCCACAGATGACTTGGCCTCCGATATGCCAATGGCGGGATGGGGGAGAGTTTCCTTATCGGCCATCTGCAGAAGACAAGGGCAAAAAATTACAGTACCCTGCCAGGAAATAACCATGGATCAATACTGAAGTCCATGGTTGCCAACAACCTTTCAGGGCATAATATTTAAAGACAGAGAGAGAACCAAAAGCCCCATAGCAGGGGTTTGACTTGAGAAGCTTTGAAGTGTATAACCAACAGCGCTTAGGTAGGGAATTCCAGAGACTATGGAGGATGGTGGGGAGTTGGTATAAAACAGCTGCCAGGAGGGGTATTAGTCCTGGAAGAATTGCAGTGATAAAATTGGGCATGTCCTTGAAAAGTTTTACAGTCAGAGACAATGATTAATTGGGACAATATGTGAATGAGTTTCCGCTGTAGAGTAATCCACACAGCTGGACGGGCGATGAGTAAGGTTTCTCTCATGGGAAAAGCCAACTTCTTGGAATCGTGTCTGTACTCACACTGGCATAGGGACAATGGACTAAATGGCCTCTTCCTCTTCTGACATTTCGACACATCTTCCTGCCTTTGAAGTTCAACCATTTTGCCTGTTTCTAATTTTCTTTCCTCTTTTCCTGAAGACAGCGGTTAGGCCACAACGAGGGAATTGCATCCCGTTCTGGTCACCAAACCTCAGGAAGGATGTGAGGGGACTTTGACAGAGTATGGAAAAGATTGACCAGGGGATGAAGAATTAAAATAGAGAGTAGAATCATAGAATCTCTACAATGCAGAAGGAAACCATTTGGCCCATCAAATCTACAGCAACAACAGAATCCCACCCAAGCCTCATCACCGTAACCCCAAGTATTTACCCTGCTAATCCCCTTGACAATCTAGCATGGCCAATCCACCTAACCCACATGTCTTTTGGACTGTGGGAGGAAACCGGAGCGCCTGGGAGAAACCCATGGGGAGAACGTACAAACTCCGCACAGGCCAGAATTGAACCCGGGTCCTTGGCGCTGTGAGGCAGCAGTGCTAACTACCATGCCACCATAGAAAAATAGGTCATTGACTCACTATCATCCATCTCCTCTTTCCATAACAACATGATGCTAAGGCCAACGATGATGGGGCATCATTGGAATCTAGTGGTTGTGTTCTGGCACCAACACTCTTTGGCATATTGCCTTTGCTGCTTTCATGTGCCTTCAGGTCATCCACAGAGCTGTGCACTTACATACAGGACCTGATAGAGAGATGTTCATTCTTGCACACCTGAGATCCAGGGTAAGATACACCAAGAGTTACTCTGTGCTGATGATGTCACATCACATTCCACGCTGAGAGACAGCTTTAACAGCAAAGGGACATCTGTAAAGAGTTTTGATCAATCGTTAGCATCAGGGAGACAAATACGGGCAGCACAGTGGCACAGTGGTTAGCACTGCTGCCTCACAGCGCCAGGCTTCCCGGGTCCAATTCCTGGCTTGGGTCACTGTCTGTGTGCACATTCTCCCCGTGTCTGCGTGGGTTTCCTCCGGGTGCTCCGGTTTCCTCTCACAGTCCAAAAGACACTCAGGGGGTGGTGGGTGAGTGGAATCGGCTGCCATCGGTGGTGGTGGAGGCAAATTTGATAGGGTCTTTTAAGAGACTTCTGGATGAGTGCATGGGAATTAGTAGGATTGAGGGTTATAGGTAAGCCTAGTAGGTAGTGATATAATCGGCGCAACTTGTGGGCTGAAGGGCCTGTTTGTGCTGTAGTTTTTCTATGTTCTATGTTCTACATGCTGGTTAGGTGCATTGGCCATGCTAAATTCCCCCTCAGTGTAGCCGAACAGGTGCTGGAGTGTGGTGACTCGGGGATTTTCACAGTAACTTCATTGCAGTGTTAAGGTAATCCTACTCATGACACTAATAAGTAAACTTTGAACTTCATCATATTCCAGAATGTTGCATTAACAATGTGATGTTGCATGTTGTTGATACCAGCAATCTGTCACTCAGTGCTGAAACCAACACCAAAGCTACAGCGGATATGCCCAAGCTGAGTAAGAGAGATCTGACGAAGGGTCATCCAGATCGGAAACGTCTCTCTTCTCTCACCGCAGATGCTGTCAGACCTGCTGAGATTTCCAGCTGTTTTGTGTGAAACCTGAGTGAGAACAGTGAGGTTACCAAGCCTATGTTTTCAGAGCAGTCCTCAACATTGGTGAGACTGGGACAATAAGGACCTGGCAGGAGAAAAGGCTGGACAGTTTCCACCTTTCCAGCCTCAGGGCGGCACGGTGCCACAGTGGTTAGCACGGCTGCCTCACCGCGTTAGGGATCTGAGTTCAATTCCTGGCTTGGGTCTCTGTCTGAGTGGAGTTGGCCCATTTTCCTCGTGTCTATGTGGGTTTCTACGTGGCGTTTGATAAGGTGCCTCAAAAGAGGTTATTACAGAAGGTCAGGGGGCATGGAGTTGGGGGTAAGGTGTTAGCGTGGATAGGGGATTGGCTGTCAAATAGGAGGCAGAGAGTGGGGGTCAATGGGTGCTATTCGGATTGGCGGTTGGTGACTAGTGGAGTGCCCCAGGGGTCGGTGCTGGGGCCTCAGCTATTTACCATTTATATAGATGATCTGGAGGAGAGAACCGAGTGTATGGTGTCGAAATTTGCTGATGACACCAAGATTGGTGGAACTGCAAATTGCGCGGAGGGTGTGGAGAGTCTACAGAAGGATCTAGATAGGCTGGGCGAATGGGCCAGGAACTGGCAAATGGAATTTAATGTTGGCAAATGTGAAGTTGTCCACTTTGGTAGGAATAATGGTAGGTAGGACTATTACTTACATGGTGAAAAACTGCAGCATGCGACAGTGCAGAGGGACCTCGGGGTCCTTGTGTATGAGTCGCAAAAACCTAGCCTGCAGGTGCAGCAGGTGGTCAGGATGTTAATGGGATGCTGGCCTTCATAGCGAGGGGGATTGAATATAAAAGTAGGGAGGTCTTGCTGCAGCTGTATAGGGCATTGGTGAGGCCGCAGCTGGAGTACTGTGTGCAGTTTTGGTCGCCGCACTTACGCAAGGATATTTTGGCCTTGGAGGGAGTGCAGAGGAGGTTTACTAGGCTGATTCCGGAGTTGAGGGGGTTGAACTATGAGGAGAGGCTGAGTAAACTAGGCTTGTACTCGTTAGAGTTTAGAAGAATGAGGGGAGATCTCATTGAGACATATAAGATGATGAATGGGATGGATAGGATAGAGGTGGAGAAGCTCTTCCCGCTCAGAAAGGACAGTAGGACTAGGGGGCACAGCCTCAAGATAAAGGGGGGGCGGTTTAGAACGGAGTTGAGGAGGAACTTCTTCACTCAAAGGGTGGTGAATCTCTGGAATTCTCTGCCCGTTGAAGTGGTGGAGGCTGCCTCGCTAAATATATTTAAGACACGGGTTGATAGGTTTTTGATAGGCAAGGGGATTAGGGTTATGGGGAGATGGCGGGAATGTGGAACTGAGACACGACAGATCAGCCATGATCTTGTTGAATGGCGAGGCAGGCTTGAGGGGCTAGATGGCCTACTCCTGCTCCTATTTCTTATGTTCTTATGTTTTCCTCCGGGTGCTCTGATTTCCTCCCACAGTCCGAAAGATGTGCTGGTCAGTTGGATTGGCCATGCTAAAATGCCCCTTACAGATTCCGACGACGCCCCCTTAGTATCAGGAGGACTAGTTAGCGTCAATATATGGGGTTATGGGGTTTGGGTGGGATTATGGTCGGTGCAAACTCAATGGGCCGAACAGTCTTTTGCACTGTAGGGATTCTGAGCTGTATCATCAGCATCTCTTGGCAAGACAAGGTTACTAACTCGGAGGTTGTGGAGCCAATTCCATCAGCAACTAAGCCAGCAACATCTGCACTGTCTTGGCAATGTTCCTTGGATGGGTGACGGCTGTAACACCAAAGACTTGTGTGGGGAATTGGCCGTTGCGCTGTAATCTCCAGGGCATCCATATCATCACTGCAAGGACCCCTGGAAGTGAGATGTGAAGATTGCAGACACCGACACGGTCAACTGGGAGACAATCTCTCATGGCTGTGAATCTGGAGGCTGACTGTTTGAAATGGAAGTGGCAAACAAAAACCAAAATTTCAGAAAAGGGCCTGGAGGAGAAAAGGCCACACAAACATACGAAGTAGGAGCGGGGGAGGCCACTCTGCCCCTCGGGCTTGCTGCACCATTCCATAAGATCATGGCTGATCCGATTGTAACCCCCAACCCTACATTTTCACCTCCCCCTTTCACCCCCTGGCTTATCAAGAATCTATTTAGCTTTGCCTTAAAAGTGCTCAAACTCTGCTTCCTCTGCCTTTTGAGAAAGAAAGTTCCAGAGACTCCCCACCCTCTGAAAGAAACAAATTCTTCTCATTTCAGTCCTAGAAAATCTTATTATTTTTAAATAGTGACTCCTGGTCCTAGATTCTCTCGCAAGAGGAGACATTGTTTCCACATCTTCCCTGTCGAGACGCCTCGGGATCTTACATAGAGACATTGAGGTGTACAGCATGGAAACAGGCCCTTCAGCCCAACTTGTCCACGCTGCCCAGTTCTTACCACCAAACTAGCCCCAATGGCCCGTGTCCGGCCCATATCCCTCTATACCCATCTTAGTCATGTAACTGTCTAACCACTTAAAGACAAATTTGTACCTGCCTCTACTACTACCTTGTTCCAGACACTCACCACCCTCTGTGTGAAAAAATTGCCTCACTGGATCCTTTGTATCTCTCCCCTGTCTACTTAAATCTATGCTTCCAGTTTTATACTCCCCTACCTTAGGGGAAAAATGTTGACTATCAACCACATTCATTATTTTATGGACTTCTATAAGCTCACCCCTCAGCCTCCTACGCTTCAAGAGAAAAATGTCCCAGTTTATTCAGCCTTATAACTTATATCCTTATAACTCAAACCATCAAGTCCTCGTAACATCCTAGTAAATATATTCTGTACTCTTTCGAGTTTAATAATATCCCCTCTATAGTACGGTGACCAGAACTATACACTGCATTCCAAGTGTGACCTTACTAACGTCTTGTACACCTTCAAAAAGACGTCCCAACTTCTGTTTTCAATGGTCTGACCAATGAGACCAAGAATGCCAAATGGCCTCTTCACCATCCTGTCCACCTGTAACTCCACTTTCAAGGAGCTATGAACCTGCACATTTAGATTTCTTTGTTCTATAATTCTCCCCAACACCCTACAATTAACTGAGTAAGTTCTGCCCTGGTTCAATTTACCGAAATGCATCACTTCACATTTCTCTAAATTAAACTCCATCTGCCATTGATTGGCCCACTGGTCCAATTGATCAAGATCCTGTTGCAATTGGAGATAACTTCCTTCACTGTCCACCATGCCACCAATCTTGGTGTCATCTGCAAACTTACTAACCATGCCTCCTATATTCCCATCCAAATCAATAATGTAAATGACAAATGATGTATGCACCCACAAGTGCCCCACAAGGCTGTGTTCTCAGCCCCCTAGTAGAATTATAGAATCATGGAAACCTTACAGTACAGAAAGAAGCCATTTGGCCCATCGAGCCTGCACCGACCACAATCCCATACAGGCCCTGCCCCCAAACTCCTATATATTTACCCACTAATCCCTCTAACCTATGTATCTCAGGACATTAAGGGGCAATTTTAGCATGGCCAGTCAACCTAAGTTGCAAATCTTTGGATATTGGGAGGAAACCAGAGCACCCAGAGGAAACCCATGCAGACATGAGGAGAACATGCAAACTCCATACAAACAGTGATCCACTATTCTCCTTATACACCTATGGCTGTTCAGCCAAATTCCTTCAGCTGAGTGATGAAGGGGCAAAGCCCCAAAAGCTAGTGGTGGTTGCTACTAAATAAACCTATTGGACGTTAACCTGGTGTTGCGAGACTCCTTACTAAGAATTAATTAGCAGACAGGGAACAGAGTCAGAATAAATATGCCAGCCCAAGAAACAAGCCTTGCTGTTTAGATAGTGGTAAATCTTCACTGGGGTTTTGTGCCTGTAAGAGTAATGCTGGAATAAACAAAATAGTGTGAGCGTGAACCATTTTCTGATGCTCACACTTAGATATTTCAAATCTTTTTATTTAGTTAGCTTAAGGGTTTTTAAAAAAAGGGCAACATGGACAAGTTGGGCTGAAGGGCCTGTTTCCCTGCTATGAACCTCTATGACTCGATGCCTCACATATCGTGTATAATAAACATTTTATTCTTTGTGCTAAATGTACACTGGTAGAGTCAGCACAGAATATATTCAGTAACTATTGGAAAGGTAATGGCCCAATGGTAATACCACAAGGCTATTAATCCAGAAACTCAGCTAATGTTCTAGGACGTGGGTTCGAATCGCACAATGGCAGATGGTGGAATTTGAATTCAATTTAAAAATTTCTGGAATTAAGAATCTACTGATGACCATGAAATCATTGTCGATTGTTGGAAAAACCCATCTGGTTCACTAATGTCCTTTAGGGAAGGAAATCTTCCATCCTTACATGGTCTGGCCTACATGTGACTCCAGGGCCACAGCAATGTGGTTGACTCTCAACTGTCCTTGGGCAAGTAGGGATGGGCAATAAATGCTGGCCAACCATCGACACCCATGTCCCGTGAATGAATATATTAAAAAACTGATCTCCATTGGTTCCACAAAAACTCAGTTAGGATCTATCAAGCCAGCATTCAATCTGACATCTGATTTGTCCAGGTTAACATCAGTTGGGATCATAGCAATTCACAGTGAAAGGCTCGATACAAATGTAAGAAAAATGTAGCAGATTGAAGTCTTAACTCCCACTGAAAAATTGTCATGCGAATGCGACACTTAGAATCTTTTAGGGAGAATTCTGGCCAAGTTTCTCAAGGTGTATGGGGGAGGTGGGGGGATGTTTTATTTGACGTTGACATGTGACGAATCCTCTGGGAATATGTTCAACTGGAGTCGACAACCCTGCGGGGATATGGAAAAGTCATTTTTCCCAACACAGCGAAATTGCACATTGCTCAAATTAATGCGAAACCAACTCAACTGCACCAGAACTTGGCAGCAATGTACAAGGACTTAATGAGACTCTCTAACTTACTGCTGTAATGAAAATCTCTCTCAGTTAAAGCCATCTGCACTGAGTTACCACAGTGCACTTTGAGGCACCATGTTGGAGCCGGCTGGTACTAGTTACCTGCTGCTCTCCTCCCACTTTTCCAAAGATCCACCCAGTGGTGGAAACATTTTATTCCAGCTCACATTCCCTTCAACCCACGGCACGGATTAAACATGAGATAGTCCAATGAGACATCCAGTAAGGAATTTGGGAGAAACGTCTTTACTCTGAGAGTGGTGAGAATTTGGGGACTTGCTACCACAAAGGAGTGGCTGAGATGAATAACGGAGGCACATTTAAGGGTGAACAAGACAGACATGTAAGGGAGAGAGGAAGCGAATGTCATGGTAATAGGTTAAAGCAGGAGGGGCCCGTTCAGCCCATCGAGCCTACCCTGCCTTTCAGCTGGATGACAGCTGAACTGATTCTTAGCTTCATCCTCCTGCACTGGTTGTGTGAACCTTACTGTCTTTACACTTCAAAAACCTTTCTGTTTTAAAATTTTCTCTTGACGCTCAGAGTTTTGAGGGGGGGGGTAGTTTCCAGATTTTCACTGCCCTTTGTGTGAAAAAGTGACAGGATGAGCTAAATCTGATCTTACAAAAGAGCAAATCAATTCGAGCTTTTTGTCAGATAATTAGTCAAGTAGATAAAGGAGAACCAGTGGATGTGGCATACCTGGATTTCCAGATAGCATTTAATAAAGTGCCACTCAAAGGGCTCCAAGGGAAGATGAGGACTCATCGAGTTGGGGATGGCATGGTGGAACAGTGGTTAGTACTGCAGCCTCACAGCTCCAGGGACCTGGAGTTCAATTCTGGCCTTGGGTGACTGTCTGTTGTGGAGTTTGCACGTTCTCCCCATATCTGCGTGGGTTTCTGCCAGATGCTCTGGTTTCCTCCCACAGTCCAAAGATACGTGGGTTAGGCTGATTGGCCAAGCTAAATTGCTGTTTAGTGATTAGGAGAGTAACAGCAATAAGTGGGATTGTTCGATGGGCTTGTAGACTCTGCACTGTAGATTCTACGATTCTACACCGGACTGAGCAGGATGTCAGCAAGCTAGAGGAGAAAGGCTCGCAACCTCAAGAAGGAATCTGTTCCACAATTCAGCACCCTCCTCTCAAGCCCATCACCCAGGAGGTAGCTCTGTCTCACGTGGACATCTACCCATTGCACCTGGAGCCTTTGTGCATCCCCTTCCAGTAAATGATGTAGTATTCCTTTGACCTGTTCGATTGTGAGCTTTTCCTGCAGTGTTGTCAGGGTCTGGCTTCCCTTCCATCAGTCGTCCCTCTGTCCTCCATTTTTCATCTCCCTCATCCATGTCCTTGCCCCCCCACCGCCTGCTATCATGAGCCCTCTCCCTCCTCCTACTCCATGCACAACCTTCCTTCCACATTGGTCCCCCTTGTCTTCAGCTGTCCTCCCCCACCTGACCCTCCCCGCAGCCCCACTCCCCTGGCCTCAACTAGCACTCTGCCTCTGGTCAAACTTTGTACCCTTGCATCAATCCTGTAGCACCGTGATGCCCAGATAGACACTGCCTGTGTGGCACCAGCGGGGAAGGAGACCCCCATGCCCCCCAAATCCCTGGCCGAGTACCAGTCGTTGATGCAAGAGGATCCCTGGGTCCAGCAGGGCGGCGCTGTCCATGAAGACCAGCTCAACATGGGGGTGGGAGGGCAGGAACCGGTCTGCCCTGGCAGAGTGGTGAGCAGAGCACGTGAGGAATAGTGCAACACCGTAATTGAAAGGCTTTGCTGCACTGACCTCCTAGGCTCTTGTGAACCGAGGAACCTCTTGCAATCGGGCTTCAGAGCGACGTAATGTCACGCTGGCCGGTGGCCAAATTGAAAGGCCTGATGGGATTCTGGCTGGCAGCCATTTTAATGAGCATTCATGAGATGCAAATGAATGCAAACGTAAGAACATAAGAAATAGGAGCAGGGGTAGGCCATCTAGCCCTTCGAGCCTGCCCCGCCAATTCAATAAGATCATGGCTGATCTGTCATGGCTCAGTTCCACATTCCCGCCCTCTCCCCATAACCCTTAATCCCCTCTCTTATCAAAAACCCATCAACCCGCGTCTTAAAAATATTTAGCGAGGCAGCCTCCACCACTTCAACGGGCAGAGAATTCCAGAGATTCACCACCCTTTGAGTGAAGAAGTTCCTCCTCAACTCCGTTCTAAACCGCCCCCCCTTTATCTTGAGGCTGTGCCCCCTAGTCCTACTGTCCTTTCTGAGCGGGAAGAGTCTCTCCACTTCTATCCTATCCATCCCATTCATCATCTTATACGTCTCAATGAGATCTCCCCTCATTCTTCTAAACTCTAACGAGTACAAGCCTAGTTTATTCAGCCTCTCCTCATAGCTCAACCCCCTCAACTCCGGCATCAGCCTAGTAAACCTCCTCTGCACTCCCTCCAAGGCCAAAATATCCTTGCGTAAGTACAGCGCCCAAAACTGCCGGGGTTCATGTCACCAGCCAACTGGGGGGCTGACCCGCCATTAAACAACCACTGGGAGAATCGCAATGGGATTTTGCATCAATCTTTTGGCTCCCATTGGATTTTCCGCTGCCTGCTGCCAAACTGGGCAGGATGGGAGAATTCCCTACTGGGAACAGTGTTTGGACTGGAAGGGAATTGCAGGTTACCATTCGTACAAAATACATGGAATAAATCCCTGCACCGTAGATCCTATGATTCTACACCGGACTGTGCAGGATGTCAGCAAACTAGAGGAGAAAGGCTCGCAACCTCAAGAAGGAATCTGTTCCACAATTCAGCACCCTCCTCTCAAGCCCAACACCCAGGAGGTAGCTCCGTCTCACGTGGACATCTACCCACTGCATCTGGAGCCTTTGTGCATCCCCTTCCAGTAAATGATGTAGTATTCCTTTGACCTGTTCGATTGTGAACTTTTCCTGCAGTGTTGTCAGGGTCTGGATTCCCTTCCATCAGTCGTCCCCTCTGTCTTGCATTTTTCATCTCCTTCATCCATGTCCTTGCCCCCCCCGCCTGCCATCATGAGCCAGGGATTGGGGGGGCATGGGGGATCTCCTTCCTCACTGGTGCCACACAGACAGTGTCTATCTAGGCATCACGGTGCTACAGGATTGATGAAGCCACCACAGCAAGGGTGCAACGTCTGGTCAGGGGTGGAGTGCTAGGGGAGTGGGGGTGCGGGGAGGGTCAGGTGGGAGAGGGCAGCTGAAGACAAGGGGGCCAATGTGGAAGGAAGGTTGTGCAGGAATAAATCCCCAATCAAAGCCATTCGTTCTGTGTTAATTCACAACTTTCAAAGTCGGAAAATAGTCTAAATTCAAGCGAGTCTGGGGGAAGTTGTTAGAGGTGATTTAAACCATAGAAACCCTACAGTACAGAAAGAGGCCATTCAGCCCATCGAGTCTGCACCGACCACAATCCCACCCAGGCCCTACCCCCATAATCCTACATACTTTACCCACTAATCCCTCTAAACTACACGTCTCAGGACTCTAAGGGTCAACTTAAGCATGGCCAATCAACCTAACCCACACATCTTTGGATTTATTGATGGTATTGGTGTGCGGGCTGCAACAGCAATAGCAGAAAATGTGTAGCTACTGAATTAACAAGAGAAAGCTCCTGAGATGACGCTGTCAAGACCAGCATTTATTTCCTGTCCCTAGTTGCCTTGAGAAGGTGCTGATGAGTCGCTGCAGCCCATGTGCTGAGATTCCTTTACTGCGGCTCAGGGGGGAGTTCCAGAATTTGACCCCGCAATGATGATACACGCCAGAACCTTCTATCACCATGGTTACAATCCTTGTTTGGTTTCATGTTTATGATGTGAGTGTATCCAATCACTATGGTGACAGTTTTTGTTTATTTTGAAGTTTATCAAAATCAGACAACATGAATTGTTTCTGGTCCCGGAGGCTGGTACTCAAAGACTAAAGAATAGAATCATCGCGAGTGAAATCGGGAGAGTGAGATGGTCGATAAGGAATGGGAAGCCCTCCAACTGACACTGAGAGGATCTCACCTTTGTTCCCTTGCTCATTACTACATAAATAGGGCGGCACGGCGGCACAGTGGGTTAGCACTGCTGCCTCACAGTGCCAGGGACCCAGGTTCGATTCCAGCCTCGGGTCACTGTCTGTGTGGAGTTTGTACATTGTCTGCATGTTTCCTCCAGATGTTCCGGTTTCCTCCCACGCTCCAAAGATGTGCGGGTTAGGTGGATTTGTGAAGTTGTACGAATGAAATAATGGCATGATGGGAAAATTGGTCAAGTATTTGGTACAAAATAAGGAAAACTGACTCCGCATAACTTAAGACTTGAATAAGACCAGAGAAGGTTAAGCTGTGCTGAACCTCTGTAAGACCCGCTAAGGCTGACTCCACATGACCTAGTGCTGTAGGAGTATGACGAGATAAGGTCAGAAATGACAAAGTCATCGGCCTTCTTCTGTTCTACCAAAAGGACAAGATAAAGGTATGACTGATGAGACAAAGAGTTCCAGGGGGTCTGCAGGTTGTACCATGATTTATGACATCGCTTACGATGTTATTATTGATCGAATTCCTGAACAAGCTCTGGTCATGCAAACTGATAATGATTATGTATAAATACTGAGTTGATTCTTTATGTAAGGGCGGACTTGAAGAAGGATTAGCAAGTCATAAGTTTTTGCCAATACTGCATGCAGTGTTTTGTAAATAAGGACAAGTTATTTTGTTGGAACAAACTTTGTTGAGTCTCTCTACCACCGTCAAGAAGGAGGAAAATTTCCACTTCAACAGATTGGTACAGGGTCCACTGCTATTTATCATTTATATTAATGATTTGCACGAGTATTTAGTCGGCATGGTTAGTAAGTTTGTAGATGACACCAAGATTGGTGACATAGTGGACAGTGAAGAAAGTTATGTAGGATTGCAACGGGATCTTGATCAATTGGGCCAACGAATGGCAGATAGAGTTTAATTTAGATAAATATGAAGTGATGCATTCTGGCAGATCGAATCAGGGCAGAGCCTACGGAGTTAATGGTAGGGCGTTGGGGAGAGTTATAAAACAAGGAGATCTAGGGGTACAGGTTCATAGCTCCTTGAAAGTGGAGTCATAGGTGGACAGAGTGGTGAAGAAGGCATTCAGCACACTTGGTTTCATTAGTCAGGACATTGAATACAGGAGTTGGGATGTCTTGTTGAAGTTGTACAAGACATTGGTAAGGTCACACCTGGAATACTGTGTGCATTTCTGGTCACCCTATTATAGAAAGGATATTATTAAACTAGAAAGAGTGCAGAAAACATTTACTAGGATGCTACCAGGACTTGATGGTTTGAGTTATAAAGTGAGGTTGGATGGACTGGGACTTCTTTCCCTGGGGTGTAGGAGATTAGGAGTGATCTTATAGGATCTAGAAAATAATGAGGGGTATAAATAAAATAGATAGTCAACATTTTTTCCCAAAGATAGAAGAGTCTAAAATTAGAGTGCATAGGTTTAAGGTGAGAGGGGAGAGATATAAAAGGGTCCAGAAAGGTAATTTTTTCACACAGAATGTGGTGAGTGTCTGGAATAAGCTACCAGAGGTGGTAGTGGAGGCGGGTCTTTTAAAAAGCATTTAGACAGTTACATGGGTACGATGGGTATAGAGGGATATGGGCCAAATGTGGGCAATTGTGACTAGCTTAGTGGGAAAAACTGGGGCGGCATGGACAAGTTGGGCCGAAGGGCCTATTTCCATGCTTAAATCTCTATGACTCTGTAACAATGCAACTATATCCGTATTTACAGTAGAAGGTATGGGTGTGGAGAAGACTCCATACTAAGTCTTACCTATCTCTGCTCTTCTCAAGACTGACCCCAGCTCTGGGACATACACCTTCTGGCATCATTATATGAGCTGTCCGATGTTAATCCTTTAGATACCAGACCCTCCTACACTGGAGGGGATGCAGAGGAGATTCTCTGAGTTGATCCCGGAGTTGAGAGGGTTGGCTTATGAGGAGAGATTGAGTAAACTGGGATTATACTCATTGCAATTTAGAAGACTGAGAGGGGATCTTAGAAACATATAAAATTATGAAGGGAATAGCTAAGATAGACGCAGGGAGGCTGTTTCCACTGGTGGGTGAAACCAGAACTAGGGGCATAGCCTCAAAATGGGGCAGCACAGTGGCACAGTAGTTGGCATTGCTGCCTCACAGCACCAGGGACCAGGGTTCAATTCCAGCCTTGGGTCACTGAATGGCATCCGGGGACAGTGAGCGTTAATTTAACACGGCCAATCAGCCTAACCCTCACATCTTTGGAGTACGGGAAGAAACTGGACCACCCGGAGGAAACCCATGTAGACACGGGGAGCATGTGCAAACTTTGCACAGCCACCCAAGCTGGGAATTGTTGGAAAAATCCATCTGGTTCACTAGTGTCCTTTAGGGAAGGAAATCTGCCATCCTTACCCGGTCTGGCCTACATGTGACTCCAGAGTCACAGCAATGTGGTTGACTCTCAACTGCCCTTGGGCAACTGGGGATGGGCAATAAATGCTGACATCCACGTCCCACGGATGAACTAAAGAAGTGGTCTGGAGACACAGGTTCAAATCCCACCTTGGAAGTTAAAATTCCATTAATAAAATCTGGGATATAATGATAGTCACGGTGATAGACCAATCATTGGTAGTTGTAAAAATTCATCTGGATCACTAATCTTCTTTAGGGAAGGAAATCTGTTGTCCTTACCTGGTGACCTACATGTGACTCCAGAATAATAGCAATGTGGTTCACTCTACATTGTTATCGTTAGAGAGAAGAAGGTTAAGAATTGACTTAATTGAGGAATACAAGATGATCAGAGGGTTAGATAGGGTGGACAGTGAGAGCCTTTTTCCTCGGATGGTGATGGCTAACACGAGGGGACATAGCTTTAAATTGAGGGGTGATATATATAGGACAGATGTCAGAGGTCGGGTCTTTACTCAGAGGGTAGTAAGGGCGTGGAATGCCCTGCCTGCAGCAGTAGTGGATTCGCCAACTTTAAGGGCGATCAAATGGTCATTGGATAGACATATGGATAATATTGGAATAGTTTAGATTAGAGGGTCATTAGATTGGTTCCACTGGGCAGCGCAACACTGAGGGCCGAAGGGCCTGTACTGTGCTGTAATGTTCTACCTGCCGTCTGTAAAGACCTGGCAAGTTCCTTAGTTCAAGGGCAATTAGGAAGAGGCATCAAATTTTGACCTTGTCAGCGAAGCCCATATCTCTGGAAGAATTTTTTGAAATGTAATTAGGCAGCAGGAATATAAATAGGAAATTAATATTCATGGATTATCTTCAAACTCCATTCCCCATGTCCCTCATCCGCAACCTCCAGCCCCACATTTCTACCCAAACCAAAGCGACCCCAAACAATGATTCTGCCGTGGTTTGGGGTGAATGGGTTTCAGATTCCAGTCAACACCGCAAAAATGAATAAAGATCCAAGTTAAAACCCAGCAGATGTTAGAGGAGCTTGAGCTTCAGGCGCAGGCCTGCCACCATTCCCACGGAAACCGAGCATGATTCATAAATCCAGCTGAAGCTTACACCAGAAGGCCTCATTCATGTCACAAATGGGCTGCTTATGAATCATTTTGCAAACTTCACCCGTAAAGGTGTCAGAAGCAAATTTGTTCATCGTTTGCAACGCTCTGGGGTGGGGGAAGTGGAGAGAAAACCTCCCACGGTTATTGAAGGAGGCGAGGATAGCGAATTGTGCCTGTGTGGGGTAACCTGTCACTCTGGCTATCGCATTGCCTTTTATCAAATTCCAAATCTCTTCCCACACCTCGTGGGGCATCAAGGCAGATTATTTCTAGATATAGTAATCCCTGCAATCGGTTTGTCAGGCTGCCACCAGGAAGTTGTAATAGCTTGAGAGGCTCCACATCTCATTGAACATGGCTGACCAGCTATCTCCCCCCTCATTGGTGTGTTTTGGAAGGGTTTTGCACGTTGCTACTCAAGCTGTTTGGCCACTCCAAAGATGTGCAGGTTAGGTTGATTGGCCATGCTAAATTATCCTTGAGTGTTGGGGGTTAGTGGGGTAAATAAGTGGGTTATGGGGATAGGACCTGAGTCGGATTGTGGTCAGTGCAGACTCAATAGGCCGAATGGCCTCCTTCTGTACTATAGGGATTATATGATGATTCAATGTCACAAACGCACCTTACTTGGCTATCATGGGGCGGCATGGTAGCACGTTGGTTAGCACTGCTGCTTCACTGCTCCAGGGTCCTGGGTTCGAGTCCTGGCTCAGGTCACTGTCTGTGTGGAGTTTGCACATTCTCCTTGTGTCTGCGTGGCTTTCCTCCAGGTACACCTCCCACAGTTCAAAGATGTGTGGGTTAGGTTGATTGGCCATGCTAAGAAATTGCCCGTTAGTGTCCAGGGATGCATAGATTAGAGGGATTAGTGTGTATAAAATGTAGGGATATGGGGGTAGGGCCTGGGTGGAATTGTGTTCGGTGCAGACTTGATGGGCCGAAGGGCCTCTTTCTGCACAGTAGGGTTCTATGATTCTATCATGTCTGGTGGTGGGACTTGGACGTGGGGCTTCTGACTCATGGGATGGGGTGGTGACCCACAAGACCATATAATGCATACAGAACTAATATTAAGCATGTATAGAGTATTGGTTGGAGCACACTTGGAATAAAATGCACAATTTGGTCTTCATATTTGACAAAGAGGCACTGAGGAGGCATGGCAATGGTTTCCTGCAACAATACTGGATCTATAAAGGTCAGGAACGATTGAACAAGCCTGAGTTCTTTTTTCAACATAGAAACATAGACACTAGAAGCAGGAGTAGGCCATTCAGCCCTTCGAGCCTGCTCCGCCTTTCATTTTGACCATGGCTGATCATCAGATTCAATATCCTGATCCCCCCCAGCTCTGCCGTAGCCTTTGATCCCGTTAGACCCAAGAGCTAGATCTAATTTCTTCTTGAAATCACACACCATTTTGGCCTCAATTACATTCTGTGGGAGTGAATTCCACACATTCGCCACCCTCTGGGTAAAGAAATTTCTCCTCACCTCATTTCTAAAAGTTTTACCACTTATCCTCAAACTAAGACCCTGAGTTCTGGGCTCCCCCACCATCAGGAACATTCTTTCTGAATGTATCCTTTGTAACGCTATTAGATTTTATAAGTATCAATGAGATCCCCTCTCAGTCTTCTAAACTCCAGTGAATATAATCCTAACTGAGTTAGTCTCTCCTCATTTGACAGACCTGCCATCCTAGGAATCAGCCTGGTAAACCTTTGCTGTACTCCCTCCATAGTCGGGGCATCTTTCCTCAGATAAGGACACCAAAATTGCACACAATGTTCCAGGTGTAGCTTCGCCAATGCCCTATACATTTGCAGCAAAACATTCCTATCATACTCAAATCCTCAGGCTATGAAGGTCAAAATTTTGCCTTGTTTACTGCCATCAGGTCAGAAGTGGGAATATTCACTGATATTTCCACAAGATTTTGATTTTGATTTAATTTGATCTGCTAGGCTAGTTTGTGTGACGGATTGGGCTACATTCACGACCTTCTGTGGTTTCTTGCGGTCTTGGGCAGAGCAGGAGCCCATACCAAGCTGTGATACAACCAGAAAGAATGCTTTCTATGGTGCATGTATAAAAGTTGGTGAGAGTCGTAGCTGTCGTGCCAAATTTCCTTAGTCTTCTGAGAACGTAGAGGCTTTGATGGGCTTTCTTAACTATAGTGTCGGCGTGGGGGGACCAGGACAGGTTGTTAGTGATCTGGACACCTAAAAACCTGAAGCTCTTGTGCCTTTCTACTTCGTCCCTATTGATGTAGACAGGGACATGTTCTTCTTTACTCTTCCCAAAGTCGATGAGAATCTCCTTCATTTTGCTGACATTGTGGGAGAAATTATTGTTGCCACAGCAGTTCACCAGATTCTCTATCTCATTCCTATATTCTGTCTCGCCATTGTTTGAGATCCAACCCACTACGAGGGTATCATTAGCAAACTTGAAAATCAAATTGGAGGGGAATTTGGCCACACACTCATAGGTGTATAAGGAGTATAGTAGGGGGCTGAGACCACAGCCTTGTGGGGCACCGGTGTTGAGGATGATGGTGGAGGAGACGTTGTTGCCTATCCTTACTGATTGTGGTCTGTGAGTTAGGAAGCTCAGGATCTAGTTGCAGAGGGAGGTGCTGAGGCCCAGACCACGGAGCTTGGAGATGAGTTTCGTGGGAATAATGGTGTTGAAGGCTGAGTTGTAGTGAATAAATAGGAGTCTGACATAGGTGTCTTTATTATCTAGGTGTTCCAGGATTGAGTGCAGGGCCAGGTCTGCTGCGGACCTGTTGCAGCACTGGGCAAGCTGTAATGGATCCAGGTAGTCCGGAAGGCTGAAATTGATTTGTGCCATGACTAAGCTTTCATAGAACATAGAACATAGAACATAGAACACTACAGCACAAACAGGCCCTTCGGCCCACAAGTTGCGCCGACCACATCACCTACCAACCTACAGACCTATCTATAACCCTCAATCTCATTAAACCCCATATACTCATCCAGAAGTCTTTTAAAAGACCCCAGCGAGTTCGCCTCCACCACCACTGACGGCAGCCGATTCCATTCACTCACCACCCTCTGAGTGAAAAACTTACCCCTAACATCACTTCTGAACCTCCCTCCCCGCACCTTAAATCTGTGTCCTCTCGTAGCGACCATTTCAAACCGGGGAAATAGCCTCTGAGAGTCCACCCTATCTATCCCTCTCAACATTTTGTAAACTTCTATCAGGTCGCCTCTCAACCTTCGTCTCTCCAGGGAAAAGAGTCCCAGCTCCCTCAACCTAACTTCATAAGGCATGCCTCCCAGTCCAGGCAACATCCTTGTAAATCTCCTCTGCACCCTTTCAATAGCTTCTACATCCCTCCTATAGTGAGGCGACCAGAACTGCGCACAATACTCCAAATGAGGCCTGACAAGGGTCTTATAAAGTTCCAGCATTACCTCCCGACTCCTAAACTCAATCCCTCGATTAATGAAGGCCAGTACACCATACGCCTTCTTGACCACCTCCTCCACCTGCGAGGCCGATTTAAGAGTCCTGTGGACCCGGACCCCAAGATCCTTCTGCTCCTCAACACTACTCAGACTTCTGCCCTTAATAGTGTACTCGTTCATCCCGTTGGTTCTGCCAAAATGCATCTCATATTGATAGATGTCAGATCTCCAGGCCAGTAGTCATTAAGGCACGCTGCCTGGATTTTCTTAGGTACTGGAGTGATGGCCATCTTCTTGAAGCTTATAGCGAGCTCAGATTGTTGTACAGAGAGGTTGGAGATGCCTGTGGATATTCTCGCCTGCTGATCCGTGCAGGATCTGAGAGCTCGGCCGGGGACCCCATCCGGGCCAGTCACTTTCTTGGGATTGACTTTGAGAAAGCTGCTGTGACATCTGCAATGGCGATCCAGACACAGGTTCACCTGAGGTGAAGAGCATGCTCTCGCTGACCTCTTGCTCATATTGGGCGTAGAATGTATTGAGCTCATCAGGGAGGGGTGCGTTGGCGATTTTACATGCCTTCATCTTGAAGCCTGTTATGTCTTGCAGATTTTGCACCATTTGTGACTCCTCAGATCCTGAAGCAGTTTGTGCCCACACACAGAAAGATTTGGACAGCATTCAGGCTTGGACTGATAAATGACAAGCGATATTTATGCCAATCAAGTGCCAGGCAATTATCATCTCCAACAAGATGGAATCTAACTATCGTTCCTTGATATTCAATAATATTAACGTCGCTGAATTCTTCTTTATAAACTCTTGGGGGGAGGGTTACCTTTGGCCAGAAGCTAAGCTGTCTATATGATTACAAGAACAAGTCACAGGCTGGGAATTCTGGAACAAGTAACTCACTTCCCAACTCCATAACACCACGAAAAGGTGCAAGTCAGAATTGTGATGGAACAATCTTTATTTGCTTTGAACATTGAAGAAACTCAACATCATTCAGGACAAAGCAGCCTGTTTGATTGGCACCCCATCTACCATCAATGCGCAGTGCTAGTCGTATATACTCTTTACGGGATGCACTGTGGAACTCACCAAGGCTCCTTTAACCGCACCTTCCAAACCCAAGACCTTTACCACTTAAAAGGACAAAGGCAGCTGATACATGAGAACACCGCCAGCTGCTAGTTCCCTTCAAGTCACTCAGCATCCTGACTTGGAAATATATCGCCGTTCCCTTGCTGCCACTGGATCAAAATCCTGGAACTCCCTTTACCTCCACCGTGGGTGTTCCTACACCTCAGGGACCACACGGTAGCTCACCCCCGCCTTCTCAAGGGCAATTAAGATAATGACAACACATGCTGACATGGAGAGAACGTTGACCTAGTCAGTGACAATCACGTCCTATGAGAGAATTTGGAAAAAGTGCTGCTGGAGTTAGCTGAAGTAAATGGGAAGAAGTTTATGGGAAGAATAAGCTGTTGCACTGACTAGTTGGGTCCTGTTTCTGTGCTATAGTTTTGGTATAAAATCCATTCTCTGTTTGGCTGAGAGGAGATGACTGGAAGTTTAGATGACAGGTTTTAATAATGATTGCCCCCACTTTCTGTACAAAAATAGGCTGCTTCTGTTGTCAACATCAGTGGAAAAGTTAATTATGTTGTATAAGCAAGTATGAACCGCATTGGCTTCGTTATTGGGGCAGCATGGTAGCACAGTGGTTAGCACTGCTGCTTCACAGCTCCAGGGTCCTGGGTTCAATTCCTGGCTTGGATCACTGTCTGTGTGGAGTTTGCACATTCTCCTCGTGTCTGTGTGGGTTTTCTCCAGATGCTCTGGTTTCCTCCCACAGTCCAAAGATGTGCCGGTTAGGTTGACTGGCCATGCTAAATTGACCGTAGGTGCATAGGTTAGAGGATTAGTGGGTAAAATATGTACCAATATGGGGGTAGGGGCTGGATGGGACTATGGTTGGTGCAGACATGATGGGCTGAATAGCCTCTTTCGGTACTGTAGGGTTTCTATGAATCTATTGTCAGTACTGTTCTCAGGGCTTGTCTTTCACAAGCATGGTAGGCTTCAGGGGTAGTAAGATTTGGGAATTTTATTTGAGGGATGGAGACAGAGTTTTGGTACCTGGCCCAACTCGTTTGTCTCAAACCCCTTACTTCCCAACACCCATTTTTCTGGGTCAGTTGGCTTACTCCTACATTAACAGAGGAGGAGCATAGATAGGGTAGACAGGAAGAAAGTTCTCCCTTGTGAGAGGGATAGTCATTCCCTCCACCACTGATGCTCAATAGCAGCAGTGTGTACCATCTACAAGATACACTGCAGCAATCCACCAAAGATCATTAGACAGCATCTTCCAAACCCACGACCACTTCCATCTAGAAGGACGAGGACAGCAGATACATGGGAACACCACCACCTGCAAGTTCCCCTCCAAGCCACTCACCATCCTGACTTGGAAATATATCACCGTTCCTTCTCAATCACTGGGTCAAAATCCTGGAATTCCCTCCCTAACAGCATTGTGGGTCAACCCACAGAACATGGACTGCAGCGACTCACGAAGGCAGCTCACCACCACCTTCCCAAGGGTAACTAGGGATGGGCAATAAATGCTGGTCAGCATGTCCCACAAATAAATTTTTAAAATATGATCCAGAGGCATAGATTTAAGGAAAGGTGCAGAAGGTTCAGCGAGGATGTGAGGGAAAACTTTTACACCCAAAGGGTGAGAGGAATCTGAAACCCATTGCCTGAAAGTGTGGTGAATGCAGAGACCATCTCAACATTTAAGAATTATTTAGATGTGACTTGTGATGCTTAGGCACTCAAGGCTATATGCTGAGTGCTGGAAAATGGGATTAGCTAGGTGACTTTACTTTGATGCAAACTTTCTTGTAGACCTCTACGGTTCTATGAGACCATGGAGTCATAAAATCCTGACAGTGCAGAAGTAGGCCATTCAGCCCATCGGGTCTACACAGACTCGCCAATAGAGGATCCCATCCAGACCCTTTCCCATAATGCCATGTATTTACCCTGCTAATCTCCTTAATTTACACATCTTGCAACACTAAGGGACAATTTAGCATGGCCAATCCACCTAACCTGCACACCTTTGGAATGTGGGAGGAAACCGAAGCACCCGGAGGAAACCCACGCAGACACGGGGAGAACATGCAAACTCCACACACACACACACACACACACACACACACACACACACACACACACACACACACACACACACACAGGCAAACTGAAGGGCAATTTATCAGGGCCAAAGCTCCTAACTAGCACACCTATCGGACTGTGGGCAGAAACCAGAGCAGCCGGAGGAAAGCCATGCAGACACGGGGAGAATGTGTAGACTCCACACAGGCAGCAACCCAAGCCAGGAATTGAACCCCGGTCCCTGTGCTGTGAGACAGCAGTGCTAACCATTGGGCCACAGAGAAATAGAGTTAATGTTTTGAGTCCCTATGACTCTTCTTTGGAAGTGGAGGGAGGTAGAAATGTCATGGATTTTATACTGTTGAAGAGAGGGGGACTTGCAGATGGAGCAACAGGGGAAGGTCAGGCATAGTTTGGAGGCCAGGAGAGGTCAAGTTTACTATCAAATAAAGGTGCTTGATGGCTAGTGCAGACACGATGGACCGAAGGGCCTCTTTCTAGATGTAAAACCCTGTGAGTCTATCTATGGCTCTACTTTTATCCATAATCCTGCAAATGTTTCCTTTTTCAAGTATTTATCAAAAAATGTAATGTTTTGATGGTTGTAAATATATGGGGGTTGCAAGGATACGATGGGCAAAATGGCCTTCTCCTCTATTCTGAGGTATAAATTACAATCAAACTTGTTTCCAACGCCCTTTCAGGAAGTTCATTCCAGGGCAGAATAACTTCCTGGATTAAATGAAAATGTTTCCTTATCTCATTTCCCATCCATTGGTTCTTTGGCCAATGAGCTTAAATCTCTCTCCCCTGCTTACTGAATCTTCTGCCAGTTTCTCCTTGATTATTCGAGCAAAACCTTTGCTAATTGCGAGCATCTCTAACAAGTCTCGCCTTGGCAGGAAGGAAGCGATTCCGTTGCCTCCTGATCCATTAAGAATGGAGTTGATTTGGGCCAAGTTTACTATTGCAATCCCCTGTTTCCTTTTCAACAAACATAGCGAGCAACCTGAGCAGAGGAGGACTGCGTGATACAGATGGAGATCAAGGCGGCTCTGACCTAAGAGTTTTAAGCTTGGCGTATTGTGTTGCCTCGTCCCCGGGTAACAATCGAGCAATTGCCAGGGTTTTGGGCAGGCCAGGATATTTATCGTGGGCTGTATTGTTGTCAAAGGCTCAGATGAAAAGAGCAGTTTTGTAACAGAGTGAAGGGGCTATTCTCTCAGTGACTTGTGGGACAATACACTTGATTACATGTCTCGTGGTAAGGCCGAAATTTAAGTAACACGATGTACGATTGCTTGTTGCAGCATATGTTTGGCAGCCCTGAATAAATAAGTTGTTTTGATCCCGTCAGGCGTGATTAACACTTGTGTATCGGCTGAAAAAAACATCTTCCTGGATTCGGTGAGACTTTGGGGCAGTTTTAGTTGGCGTTCTTTTTTAAGATTTGCTCATAGGGTTTGGGTCTTTTTTTTATTCTGGAATTCTTTCTCTAAACCGCCGTACCTTCCGTTTCTCCTTTCTATCCCACCTCTCTGACCAAACCTTTGGCCAGGTGCCCCAATGTCGCTCTATGTAGCTCAGTGTCAAATTACATTTCATAACCTTCCTGTTAAACGCCTCGAGTGGGTCATTTTGTTATGTTAAAGGTGCCACACAAATGCAATAAAAGCAAAATACCGCAGGCTCTAGAGATTTGAAATAAAAGCAGAAAATGATGGATAAACTTAGCAGGTCTACAAGCTTCTGCGGAGAGTTTTAAAGTCTAAAGTTTATTTATTAGTGTCACAAGTAGGCTTACATTGACATTGCAATGAAGTTGCTGTGAAAATCCCTTAGTTGCCAGACTCTGGCGTCTGTTCAGGCAAACTGAGGGGCAATTTATCAGGGCCAAAGCTTCTAACCAGCACGTCTATCAGACTGTGGGCAAAACCAGAGCACCCGGAGGAAAGCCATGCAGACGGGGAGAACAGGGGAAAGCCATGCAGACGGGGAGAACAGGGGAAAGCCATGCAGACCGGGAGAACAGGGGAAAGCCATGCAGACGGGGAGAACAGGGGAAAGCCATGCAGACGGGGAGACGGGGAGATTACTATCAAATAAACCTGTTGGACTCTAACCTGGTGTTGTGAGACCGCTTACTGCGTTTACCCCAGTCCAATGCTGGCATCTCTACATCATGTCGGGGAGAATGTGTAGACTCCACACAGACAGCGACCCAAGCCAGGAATTGAACCCCGGTCCCTGTGCTGTAAGGCAGGAGTGCTAACCACTGTGCCACAGAGAAATAGAGTTCATGTTTTGACTCTTCTTTGGAAGTGGAGGGAGGTAGAAATGTCATGGATGTTATACTGTTGAAGAGAGGGAGACTTGCAGATGGAGCAACAGGGGAGAGTCAGGGATAGTTTGGAGGTCAGGAGAGGCCAAATGGCAAAGATATCATGGACACAAGGTGAAGGGAGTGGTAATGATAGTATTAATGATGAAGCATTGTGTTAATAGTGATACAAAGGTCAGCCCTATCTGAAACAGCAGAGTGTATTAATAGCAGAAGAAGGGTCAACACCTCCTGACAACAAAACATGAGAATAAGATACAGACTAGGGGGTTGGTAGGAAGGGAGGGAAGAAGAATACAAAATGGTAGACAGAGTTCATGACCTGGAGTTGTTGGATTTGATGTTGTGTCTAGAAGGTGGTAAAGTGCCTAACCAACCGGAAGATGTGGTGGTGTTCCTCCGGTTACTTCACCGGAATGTTTTAGCAGGCAGCAATGAGAGCAGGACGGTGATGTGACAGGAAGGCCAAGGTCACGCTTGTTGACTGGGTGAAAATGTCTTGCAAAATGCTATGCAAATACAAGTTGTTGTTATTTTCTCACTGTGTCTCCTGCCAACACAATACTGCCATGCAAACTGGCCACTCAAACCCATCTATTCATGCCCGTTGGGTCATGCTTGCACAGATATCCCCCAGCCTGAGATTCCGAGTGACTGAAGGGGGTGGAAAGGACTGGGAGACGGTTGGGGGGGTGCAGGGTAGCTAAGATCCCTTCCTTTGTGGTAAATTTCACTACAGTCATGTTGGTGAATGTTTTTGAACCCAGCCTCACTATCCCGGCAATGTAACTGGATTGTAGACTACTGTGACTGTTAGTTGGGGCAGTGTAGTCTAATGTTCGCAGGAAGCTCTGACGCATTCTCATTACCGCTGTGAGACGGCATTTAGGAGACTTCACCAAGCTGACTGCAGATGGAATGGACCTCAAGAGAAAAAGATGTTTGCTTCCAATCTGCAAATCCTCCCCGTTTAACTTCCTGCAAAAGAAATTTCTAAACTCCATCACCATCAGTCCAGGATAGGAATTCACAACATTCCCTCCAGCTGCAAGCGATGATTGTGAATGTACACATTGCCTCCGATAATTATGGTGACTATTAACTTGTGCCTCTTCCCAGCATACAATTGCACACACACAGCACACACACACATGCACACACGCATGCAGATGTACACACATACACATGCGCACACATACACGCACACACGCATACATACACATGCACACATACACACACGCGCGCGCACACACACATATGCACACACACACATACACACACCCACACGCACACACGTACACACACACATACATGCACGCACACACACACACATATGCACACATACACATGCACACACGTATATACACACACACGCACGCACACACATACACACACACACACACATGCACACATACACACACAACACCGGCCATTGGCAGCATACACAGCCTTGCTCTCCATCCTGTATTGTACTGAGAAGCTGATAGTGAACTTACTCATTGACCCACTCCGATACACACACTGATGGTGCTCTATGGTAAAGTACACCAGCGCTTTAGCCTAGGAATATCAAGAAAGCAGTGGCTAGTCTGGATCGTCTGTCAATCGTCATATTCCGTCCTTTCTGCTCACGTCCTTTTCCCTCTTTTCCTTTCCCTCATGTCCACGGCTTTTTTCACTCCGTTTTATTTCTCACTCACGTTCTCACTCTCTTGCTCAGTGTCACAATTCTGTCCTTTTTCCCAAAATTCTCCCTGCTTCTCATTCTCTCTCTTTCATGTTTTCTCTTATTCTGTCACATTCGCCTCTGCACTCACTCACTCACTCACTCATTCAAACTCACTCACTCACTCAAACTCACTCACTCGCTCAAACTCACTCATTTACTCAAATTAACTCACTCGCTCAGTCAAGCTCACTCACTCAAACTCACATCCTGGTAAATCTCCTCTGCACCCTGACCAGAACTATCACATCCCTCCTGTGAAGTGTGCAACACTCTAGTTGTCACCTAACCAACATTTTATACAGTTCGAGCACAGCCTCCCTGCTCTTAAACTCTATGCCTTGGCTAATGAAGGCATGAGGCATTAACTTGCCTACTCCCACCCAGATGTCCCCAGACCTACAGTTCCACCGTCTGCACCCAGCATTTTTGGGTTTTCATTTGACGAGCGGATTTGTTTTAATTTTCCGCATTATTTTCCTGATTTTTCTTGCCCAGACACTTGACAGCCAATGAGATACCTTCGAAGTGTGGACACTGTTGTAATGTAGGGAATGAGACAACTAATTTGTGCATAGCAAGATCCCACAAAAAGCAACGTGGTAATGACCAGAAAGTCTGTCCTTGTGATATTGATTGAGGGAGAAACATTGACCAAGATATTCAGGGGTAACTCCTCTGCTCTTCTTCCAAATAGTATCATGGAATCTTTTACAATTCAGTGGGGCCAGAGAGAAAGGCTGAGAGAAAGAGATAGAGAATGACATAGAGAACACAACAGAGAGAAAGAGAGACAACGACAGAGAATAAGAGATAGGGATAGACAGAGAGAAAGCAATAAAGACAGAGAGAAAGAGAGACAAAGAGAGAGAAAGACAGAGAATAAGAGATAGAGATAGACAGAAAGAGACAGAGAAAGACAGAGAGAAAGCAATAAAGACAGAGAGACAGAGGTAGAAGACAGAAAGAAAGACAAAGAGAGAGAAAGGCAGAGAGAAAGACATAGAGAAAGAAGAGAAAGAGAGACAAAGAGAGAGAGAAAGACAGAAAAAGAGAGAAAAAGAGAAAGAGAAGGAGAAAAGTGAAAGGGAAGGAAAGAGGGGAGAAAGGAAAGGAGGAAGGTGTCTTACCCATGGGGCAGATGTTTGGATAAGCACTTGAAACATAACATTCAAGGATATGAGACAAGTGTTGTAGAATGGGATTATTGCACCTTTAGTAGTAGCTATTGTTGGTGCAGATTTTCTGCGCTGTATAACTCTGTGACATAACAACACCTCCGACAATGTGGCACTTCACTGTTTCTTTACCAACCTTCCATCAATCTGACTAAATTATTTATCTTCCTCCTTTTGCAAAATGGTTAAACATCCTTAACCATTCTGGCAGCGCACTGCAGGGAGCTTCACTCTGCTGGAGATGTTACCTTCCCGAGGAGACTTGAACTGTAGAAGACCTTATGCTGCTATTTTTCAGAAGAGCAAGAGAGTTCCCCAACATTTGGCACTGAGCCACAAGTCCTGGCCAACACTTATCCCTCAACGATAGGGTTGCGAACCCTCCAGGACTGGTCTGGAGTCTCCAGCAATTGAACGTCAATCTCCAGGACACTGCGGCGTGCGACCCTGGAGAAAAATCATTAAGACATTAAAAACAAATGTTTCTTTGTGATTTTCCTTTCTCTTTAGCAGATAGAAACAAATTGAATAGGAATAAACAGGCTGTTTGGTCACCAGTCAAGCGCTGTCCAGTTGGATAATGAGTCCTTTTGCTTCCCAGTTGACAGAGCGGGGCAGTATGTCACAAGGTTGGATATGTTGGCTGATGATTAGCTGGAATACGAGATCAACTTAATGTGATGTGACTTCCAGGAATACATTGAATCACAGTTGGCAACCCTACTCTGCTAACACCAATCACCCTGTCATTATCACCTTGTTGTTTGTGGGATTGTGTTGTATTCAAATTAACTGTTTTGTTTCCTAACTTACACAAGTCAGTGCACTCTGAAAAGCATTTCATTTTTGCACTTTGAGATTGTGAAAGAATGAATTGCTCTACATACATGTCCCCCTTTCAGATCTCCAAAATTCATTTTGCCCCATCTTTAAACCCGTCCTTCCTTCCTTCCATCCCTCTCTTTTTCTCAATCTCTTTCTCTCTCTCTTTGTCTCATTCACTCTCTTTCTCACTCTATTTCTCCCTCCCTTTCTCTCTCTGTCTCTTCCTCTGTCTCTTTCCCTCTTTGTCTCGTTCTCTCTTTCTCTTTCTTGATCTCTTTCTTTCTCTCTCTCTTTCTTTCTCTCTTTCTCTATCTCTTTTTCGCTTTCTCTCTGTTTTTCCCTCTTTTTCTCTCTCTTTGTCTCATTCACTCTCTTTCTCACTCTATTTCTCCCTGCCTTTCTCTCTCTGTCTCTTTCTCTATCTCTTTCTCTCTATCTTTGTCTTGTTCTCTCTCTTTCTCTTTCTCTCTCTCTCTTTCTCTCCTCTCTCTTTCTCCATCTCTTTTTCACTTTCTCTCTCTTTTTTCCTCCCTCTTTTTCTCTCTGTTTGTCTCTTTCTTTCTCTTTCTCGCTCTCTCTTTCTTTCTCTTTCTCACTCTCTTTTTCTCTCTTCCTATTGCTGTCTTTGTTTCTCCTTCTCTCTCTTTTTCTCTTTCTCTCTCTCTTTATCTATTTCTCTCTTTCTCTCTTTCTTTCTCTCTCTCTCTATCCAGTTCTCTCTCGCTTTCTCTCTCTCTCTCTCCCTCTCTTTCTTCATTTCAGATCTCCAATTTCTAACTTTGCCTTTCTCTTTAAACTCTCTCTAGACAGCCCACTCAGGCTTTGTTCCACGATAGGCATGCCAGCCAGCGGTTTCTGGCATATGCCAATGATTTAGACCTAAATCTGGAGGGCACGATTAAAAGTTGGCAGCTGACACAAAGCATTAACCGTGTGGTTGTTAATGAGAAAGCAAGCTGGAGTTTACAAGGCGATGCCAATGGACTGGTCAGGTGGGCAGGTAAGTGGCAAATGGAACTCAGTGGGAGGTACAGGGAGACCCCGATCTTATGGGTTCTGATTTGGCATGAATTTGGATATAACACGATGAATTAATGGAGCTTTTTTTTGCTCTTTCTTATGACTGTATCTATTCTGCAATAAATTAATACAAGAATAGTGAGATAGAGCTTCCGCTTGGGGTACAATCCGTGATTCTGTCGCAAATCACAGCTACTGTGAAAGGTACTTTTGTTCTCCTCCATTTCTGTAGAACCATAGAAAACCGTAGAAACCCTACGGTGCAGAAAGAGGCCATTCGGCCCATTGCGTCTGTACCCACAACAATCCCACCCAGGCCCTATCCCCGTATCCTTACCTATTTACCTACCAATCCCTCTACGCATTCCGGGACCCTAAGGGGCAATTTAGCTTGGCCAATCCATCTAACTCCCATATCTTTGAACTGTGGGAGGAGACTGGAGCACCTGGAAGGTGGTGGGAGTCTGGAACTCACTGCCTGGGAAGGTGAAGGGGGCAGAACATTTTATAGAATCCCTAGAGTACAGAAGGAAGCCATTCAGCCCATCGAGTCTGCACCGACCACAATCGCACCCAGGTCCTATTCCTGCAACCCCGCATATTTACCCTGCTAATCCCCCCGACACTAGGGTCAACTTAGCATGGCCAATCCACCTAACCTGCGCATCTTAGGAGGAAACTGGAGGACCTGGAGGAAACCCACACAGACACGGGGAGAACATGCGCACTTCACATAGACTGTGATCCGAAACCGGGAATTGAACCTGGGACCCTGGCGCTGTGAGGCAGGAGGGTTAACCACTGTGCCATCATAAAGTATTTTAAAACAATAAATACCGATGAGGCGCAAGACCTGGGAAATGGGATTAAGTTCGATTTTTTTTATCAGCTGCCCCAGGCGCAAAGGGCCGAATGGCCTCTTTCTGTGTGATGCATTTCTTTGATTCTACGATGGCATTCACAACTGGACATGGCAGAATAACAATTAGTGGTTGTTTGCACACTGTATTATCCCTGCTGCAGCCAACGAGGTAAATATGGTGCGATGCCAAAACCCACCAGACACGTTGGGGCCTGCAGGAGATAAGAAAAATGCCGTCAGGGACAGCCAGCGTCTAATATAAATCCTGAGAACAAAGAGCTACAGGGAACAGTTGTTTATAACTTATTTTCTGCTTTGCTGAAAAACCCTTGTGACTTCATTGCAGCATCTCACATGGCACAGACTCAAAAGTGCTGTCGTCTGTGTTGGATTTGTTGATCTCAGAAGCTGCATCCGTGCCATCCGAGTTTATGGACCAAGTGCTGGAATATGGGAACATTCTTTTATTCATTGGTGGGACATGGGTGTCATTGGTTAACCAGCATTTATTGCCCATCCCTAGTTGCTCAAGGGCAGTTGAGAGTCAACCACATTGCTGAGGCTCTGCAGTCACATGTAGGCCAGACCAGGTAAGCACAGCAGATTTCCTTCCCTAAAGGACATTAGTGAACCAGATGGGTTTTTCCAACAATGGCTTCATGGTCATCATTAGACTTTTCTAATTCCAACTATTTTTTATTTGAATTCAAATTATACCATCTTCCTTGGTGGGATTTGAACCCGGGTCCCCAGGATATTAGCTGAGCTTCTGGATTAATAATCTAGTGATAATACCACAGGGCCATCGCCTCCCAGTTAATGTTGCATTTATGTTAATGGACTAGTAATTTGGAACTTCAGAGCACAAACTCTCCCCTCTATATTCGTCCCATTTCCATTAATTTTATTTCCTCTTTTCATCTCATTCATCTATTTTTATCACTATTTATTCTTATTTTTCCACTTCTGACATCTCGCTTACTTCCAACCCAACCCCTCTCCCACAGGGCCAATTGTCACATTCCTCAAGTGGTCCCCCAACATCCCTGTTCTACCATTCCAATCAATTATAGGATGCCTTTAGCATCTTTCTCAACTTTTACCATCACAATTTTCGTTCTCTTCATCCAATTACAGCTCCCCCCACCCCAATCCCCCCCGCCACCACCCTCAGTAGAATAAACCTGGTCTGATTTTCCTTCTCTTCAGCTCTGACAAATGGTCACCCAGACTCGAAACGTTGAGTCTATTCTCTCTTCCCAGGTGCTGTCAGACCTGCTGAGTTTCCCCAGCATTTTCTTGTTATAGTAATTTGGAGGCTAATGCTCTGGGGGTAGGGAGGGGGGAGTTGGTGTGGGGGAGGGGGGAACAACACAGGCTCAAATCCCGCTGGTGGAATCTAAATTCACTCAGTAAATCTGGAATTGAAAGCTAGTCTCGGTTAAGGTGACCATGGAATTATCTTCAATGGCCATAAAAACTCATCTGGTTCACCAGTGTCCCCTTAGGGAAGTGAATCTGCCGTCCTTACTCACCCTACATGTGGCGCACAGCAGGGGTAGACTCTGAAATGGCCGAGCAAGCCACTCAGTTCAAGGACAATCAGAGATGGATTACAACTTCTGGCCTTGCTGGCGATGCCTGTGTCCTGGGATAATTCAACCAGAAAAGGTTTTGGGAAGAGGTTTCAAAGCTTTATTCTGACGTACTGAAGACGTCCGGCTTGGGTCGGTGTCTGTGGGGGTTTGCACATCCTCCCCGTGCTCGCGTGGGTTTTCTCCGGGTGCTCCGGTTTCCTCCCACACCCCAAAAACGTGTTTTTAGGCTGATTGGTGTTATCAAATTGTCCCTAAATTGGATTTCCCTTAATCTGGCGCACATATAATTCCCTAAATTTGCACCCCTGTATTGTGGAGTCCACTAGATGTAGACAAACGTCGTAGGTAGGAGGATTGGAATGAGGCACTCACCAAGTGTTAAAATGGGCAGCGCGGGCTTGTAGGGCCAAAGGGCCTGTTTCCTGTGCTGTTCTTTGTTCTAATAATTTAGTATGGCCCATCAACCTAACCCACGCATCTTCGGAGTGTGGGAGGATACCGGAGCTCTTGGAGGAAACCCACGCAGACATGGGGAGAATGTGCAGGCTCCACACGGACAGTGACCCGAGCCGGGAATCGAACCCAGCTGCCCTGGGGGTGCGAGGCAGCAGTGCTAACCACCGTGTCACTGTGCCACCCCAGAGAGCAAGGAAGGAGGGTGGATGAGGGGGACAGAAGTAGGGGTCAGGAAAGAGGAGAGGGGGTGGAGACAGGAAAGGGGGAGGAAGCGAAGGAGGGGAAGTTGGACATGCTCGTAAACTGCCAGAACGCGACGTCGAACTCAAGCTAAAGCTTTTCTCTCTATCCATTCGAATGCTAGTTTTGTTCACACAACGCTATGATTAAGATGTTCTTGGCAAGGGGTGGAGGTGGCGGGGTCGGGGGAGGGGAGTGGGGAGGAAGGGTGAGGAGTTGAGGGGGGTGATATAGGATTGGAAAGTCCCCATTCCTCTACAGCTATGATCCTGAGGCACGCTATAAGCAGCTGTGTTACCACATTAGAGGGTTATGAAGAAAGACAGAGATAATGACAGCCTGAGGATGTCAGTCATTGACAGATGGTCCTGGGTAAGATTAAAGAGCCCTGTTTATTACTGCTTGGCCACTAAGCACAAGAGAGCAGTTTGCAGTATTTCTGTGTAGTACAAGTAATTATTTTATAATAGGGCTCGCTGCAGGCAAATCAGTCAAAGCCATTGGAAAACTCTTACCCTGTGTTTAACTCACAGAGTGAAGGAACAGGTTAAAAATAAATCAGAACTCCATTACAGCCGGCTATTTCTTTCTCGTACTTTGTAAATAATTACACAGTGCTTTTAAACACAGCTCAATTGGACCTGACAGCTAATCAACTCAGTCAGAACTACTTGGGCATTCAAACAGTCGCAAACAGACTGTTCCTGTAGAGAGACACATGCTGCCGAAGCTTTCTACCTCGCACTCATCAGGGCAAATACCAGAGTGCCAAGTTTCAAACAATTTACATCACAGGGGAAAAGGATGGTTGGCAAGTCGACTTTGATTGGCTGAGGTGTTGCTCTGGAGAAAGCAGTGGAGAACTATAAGTACCCCCCCTCCCCCCCCCACACACACACCCCGGCTTTCTAGTAATCCCAAAATGCACAAGGCTTGATCATGTTCAAAGTTTATTTCATTCGTCTCATAAGTTAGGCTTACATTAACGCTGCAATGAAATTACTGTGAAAACCCCCTAGTCATCATACTCTGGTGCCTGTTCAGGTACACTGAGGGAGAATTTAGCATGGCCAATGTACCTAATCAGCCCAGGGGAGAGCATCCGGAGAAAACCCACACAGACACGGGGAGAACGTGCAGACTCCCAACAGATAGTGACCCAAGCCAGGAATCAAACCCAGGTCCCTGGCGATGTGAGACTGCAGTGTTAACCACTGTGTTACCGTGCTGCTCTTTTGCTTGCAATGAATGTATCCATGTGCATAAATGTGCAACGCTTGTAACAACTGTAAATGAACCACGTTCGAAGATCGAATGATTATCTTGAATTGTTAGTGTAGCTATTAGCGCACTCAGGATTGTTCCATTGCAATGTTTAGGGATACTTCCGGAATTGTGGGTCAATTTCCCTCACGTGACGGGAATTGGGACTTGGGATTTCGAGAGTTCAAGGGGCATGAGGCAAAAGGCATGCCTTCATCGGTTGGGGCATTGAGTATAAAAATTGACAGGTCATGCTGCAAGTGTATAGCCTCTTAGTTAGGTCTCATTTGGAATATTGTGTACAGTTCTGATTGCCGTACTATCAGAAGGATGTGGATGCTTTAGAGAGGTCACAGAAGAGGGTTACCAGGGTGTTCCCTGGTGTGGAGGGTATTAGCTATAGGGAGAGGCATAGAATTCCCAGCAAGTTCCACTATAGTTATAGTTAACTATAATTGTTAACTATAACTATAATTAGTTTAACTATTAGTTAAATTAGTTAACTAATTATAACTATAATTAGTTAACTATTAACTATAATTAGTTACTAATTATTTACTAATAATTAGTAAATATTTATGAATATTTAAATTAGTAATAAATTAGTCATTACTAACAAATTAATTAGCTAACTCATTCATTTAGTTAATTAAATGAATCATTAGTTCATTAGAACTACTAATGAATAGTGTTTATTAGTAACACTGCAATGAAGTTACTGTGAAAAATCCCCTACTTGCCACAATCCAGCAATCTGTTCGGGCCAATGCATCTAACCAGCATGTCATTAAGACTGTAGGAGGAAATGGGAGCACCCAGAAGAAACCCACGCAGACATGGGGAGAACGTGCAAACTCCACACAGACTGCGACCCAAGCCAGGAATTGAACCCGGGTCCCTGGTGCCGTGAGGCTGCAGTGCTAAACATTGTGCCACCCATATGAATGTGAGTTTTGTTGAAAAAAGAAACATGTCAAAACTTTTCATCGTGCACCCATCAGGACACTTTGCAAGAATACCGATATAAGGAGAAAACAACAATTTACACTACATGAGAAGAGAGTGCTGATTGGTTGGCAAGTAGATTGTGCCATGGAGCATGCAACAGTTGATGATGGCTGACAGAAAACTGACAAGCACTGTTTTAATTGTTTTAAAATATATTTTAATGAGAATTTTTCCATTTTTACAAACAATGCAGTACACCCTCCAAACTGGTACAATGTAGCATGATCGTTGTTGGGGGAAACCAATGTGGTTGGTTCAATGTGCCTGGCATTTCCACAAAAGGTAGAGAGGGCATGTAATGGGAAGGGGAGGAAGGAAGGATAAAGTCATGAAAAACATGGCAAAGTGGTATCCGCGCTCTTGAGTCTGGTATATTAGAGGCAGCACTGCATAACTATGGAAAACCTTGTAGAAGTAAGTCAGACATTGCGGAGTTTGTGTGTTTGAGATAGTAGCCTCATAATTTTTGGCATTGGAAATTTAAAATAGGCACGTTGACCCTGATTGGTTAAGGCATTGCCCTGAGGAATGAACCAGCGGATGACTGTCATTTATTTTGTTCAGCTGAAACAAGCACAATGTGTGCATCTGTCCTTTCTGTCTGCAAAGAACAAGAGGCTGCGGATTATGAGATGTAGCTTCCAGTATTTCAGTGCACTCAATGTGCGACACCGCCAGCCTGAGTGACAATCTAAACTGGTTGTCAATGTAATTCTTAGCACACTGAGGATTATTTAACAAATGTTGTTGAACGGTGAATCGCATCCAGTCTTGGAGACTGTTCTGAGTTTTACACGCGTGGGCTGGTTGGGTGCGGTCTGTATCATGTCCAATGTAAACAGCGGCTGGGACATGCTGTTTGATGTGATCCATCAGTCTTTGGGGCGTACCTGGCATCACGCTGGCTCTTGAAATTCATATCCACATTACTCATCTGTGTGAGAAACAGATTTCGCTTGTGGCAGCAGTCTGTTAGTGATGAATAACGCCCGCGTTGCTGTCACATAGTCACAGCTACGCTTGACCATGTGGGTCATACTTCTGAGATACCTCGTCCTTCCAGGCTCGCCTGAGGTAGATTTTTTTTTATTCATTAATGGGACATCGCTGACTGGACAGCTTTTATTGTCCAGCCCCAGTTGCCCTTGGAGGACAGTTGAGAGTCAACCATGTTGCTGTAGCATCTGGGTTTTTCCAACAATTGACAATAGTTTCATGGTCATCAGTAGATTCTTAATTCCAGGTATTTTTTATTGAATTTAAATTCCACCATCTGCCACGGCAGGATTCGAACCTGGGTCCCCAGAACATTAGCTGAGTCTCTGGATTAACATTCTAGCGATAATACCACTAGGCCATGACCTCCTTGATTGAGGAACTCATCCACAGCACCAGCTACTTCTTCACAGAACTCCAACAAAGTGATGAAAGAAGCAAAAGATGCTGCCACTCAGTGAGTGGAATCTCGGGCTCTCACTGGTGGTGTGTTTGGAAGTGGGAGGGGTGTATAACTAGGCAGGATGTTGGGGTAGCGGAACCCTGCTGCTTTTCCACCAGAATTACCTTCTGGGTGGGAAGGTTGATCTTCCTACCCTCTGCTTCGGCATTGCCAAGTGGCCAATTAATGATTAGTAAATTGGATTGACCCAGATGGAGATGAACCTGTCAACATGCAACATGCATGGTAGTTTAACCTGTGATGGGCACTTGATCAAAGGCGCTCAGTGCCTGATGGAGATACTGGACATTGGGAAAGTTAGGGTCCATTGGGAGCCACCCCCTGCCTTGCTTCCTACACCATCTCCATCTCCCAACTCCTTCTCCTCACAACACCGCTGTTCCGTGATCCTGGGGCTCCAGTGCCCATCATTTCTGCAACCACCTTCCCAATGGTACTGCTGAGCACAGGAGCTATCGGCCTCCAATTGGCCAACAGCATTGATGAGGCAGGACTTCCGCTCCCTGGGTGTTGAGTTCAGGGGGTAGGCTTGTTGCCATTGCCTGATTGATGTGTGGTTCTGAGGGCCTGCCCCGCAAAGAAACTGTGCAGTTCTCTCATTGGCTCTGCAGCTGGCTGGCAAGACTCCCAGCAACACAACAAGATTCCAACGAGACGCCACTTTATTTATTTATTTGTCGCAAGTCGGCTTACATTAACACTGCAATGAAGTTAGTGTGAAAATCCCCCAGTTGCCGCACTGTTCGGGTACACTGAAGGAGAATTTAGCGTGGCCAATGCACCTAACCAGCACGTCTTTCAGACTGTAGGAGAAAACCAGAGCATCCGGTGGAAACCCACGCAGACACAGGGTCAATGTGCAGATTCCGCACAGTGACCCAAGCTGGGAATCGAACCCAGAGCCGGGAATCGAACACGGGTCCCCGGCGCTGTGAGGCAGCAGTGCTAGCCATTGTGCCTCTGTCAACTCAACTAAGTCACAGCTCCATCATAGTGACTGACAGAGTCTTAATTAACCAAGGAAGTCAAGAGTTATTGGGGTGGGGGTGTGGTGGGCTGGGGGTGGGGGGGGGAAGGGGGTGGTGGCAGAGGCTTGAGGGGTCAAATGGACTACTCCTGCTACTATTTTTCTATTATTTTGACCTACATTAACATTTTAAGTCCATTGGCATTCAATTGGATCTGGAACAGTGAGTCACGTTGGACTGGAAAGGTTAACTCTTGTTTCCCTCTCCCACAGATGCTGCCGGACCTGCCCAGTTTATCCAGCATTTCTGTTGTGACTTCTGGGTTAATAGTCTAGCGCTATATGTCCACTACCCCCCTACATGTTTCAGGAGTGAGACCTGAACACTTTGCCTTTCAACTCGGAAGCAAACTGTGTTACTCTCTGTGCGGCCACACCAACAGAAAGCTAAATATACCAAAAAGTACAATGCTTTGGGCCATCCTGACGGGATGAAGAGGTGTGATATAAATGCAAGCTCTTTTGAGATCCTTTATACTGTCATTCCCTGGCAATGTCCTGAATTTACAGGTTTTCCCCTGAAGGGCACTCAGGAAAAATTGATATTTCAGCTTGTAGAAAGAGCTAAATCCAGTTTTCCCATTTGCTTTGTAAAATATAAATGTTCATCACTGCACTGACATTGTTCATTCTCTTCATCTCCTCCCAGGTTTGAATTATTAACTCTAACAGTAAAAGACATCACCTCTTTCCTATATCACCCTCTGAAAACTCTGCTTTCCTAGAATCCCTACAATGCAGAAGAAGGCCATTCAGCCCATCACATCTGCACTGACGACAATCCCACCCAGGGCCTATCCCCCTAACCACACATATCCACCCTGCCAATCTCTCTTATACCATTGAGCATGGCCAATCCATCTAACCCGTACATGGTTGGACTGTGGGAGGAAACTGGTGCACCCAGAGGAAACCCATGCACACATGGCGAGAATGTGCAGACTCCGCACAGACGCAGGCCGGAATTGAAACCGGGTCCCTGGCGCTGTGAGGAAGCAGTGCTTACCACTGTGCCACCGTGCCGTTTTTCTCTAGATAAAGCCTCTTCCATATCCCCCAGTCCTTTTGTCCCACCACTGGGGATCTGTTCCTGCAAACATCTGGAATTTCCTCATTCAGTCTCTCCACTTTCTCCTTCTTTGAGGCCATTCAGTCACTGCTCCCAAAGCTTCTTTGACACATCAGGCGGGAATTACCACCCAACCCCTTGGCAGAGTCAACCTGACAGTGCCGGTGTGGCACTGTCAGGTTGGACCCTCTGGAGAGCCTCATTAAGGGGGAATCTCCTTATGTGTGTGTGTGTGTTTGGGAAGGGGAAGCTGCCCCGACTCCTGTGAGTGGGAGAGGGGGGAGGAGGGGAGGGGTGGGGGCAGGCTTGCAGGAACAGTCACCCCATGCTTGAGAGGGAGGGGTGACCTGATGCCTGTGTGGCATGGCGGGCAGGTGCAGGGTTGTGGGGAGGTTTCCCAGACGTTTGTGGGAGAAATTGGGAGTGGTTCTCCATGTCCGTGGAGAGTTTATTTCAAATGCAGATTGGGTGCTCTTAAAGATGGCGGCTTCTGTGTAGAGGGTGTTGTTGGCTCAAGGAAGCCCTGCCCTGCCAGAGCGATGGTGGAAATCACGCCCCAGATTCCCTCTTCAGTAAGTGTCAGGAAATCTGGAGAGAAAACTCAACTGTGCAGAGAGAGAACCGCACACTGGTTTTCTCAATGGATCCGACAGTCAGACAAATTATGGGAAGATTCTGCCCATTATTTCCCACTCACCCTGAACTGAGAGGTTTTGATCAGCCAGTCTAGAATCACATATAGGCCAGGCTGGATAAGGAAGGCAGATTTCCTTCTCTAAAGGACATCAGCGAACCAGATGGGTTTTTGCAACAATCCAAGATAATTTCATGGTCGCCATTGCTGGGACTAATCTGATATTCCAGAATGAAATTTAAATTCCACCAGTTGCTGTAGTGGGATTTGAACCTGTCCATAGAGTGTTCACCTGGATTCACCTATTACTAATCCAGCTGGCATTACTACCACGCTACCATTTCCCATCAAGGAAAATTTGTGTTATTGCCACAACTTTCATGACATTAGAATGTCTCAGAATCACAGAATACTACACTGCAGAAGAGGCCTTTCAGCCCATCGGCTCGGCCACTGATACATGACTTGCCCACCTAATCCCACTTGCCAGCACTTGGCCCATAGCCTTGATGTGCCAAGTGCTCATCCAGGTATTTTTTTAAAGGATGTGAGGCATCCCGCCCCCACCACCCTCCCAGACAGCACATTCCAGCTCGTCACCACCCTCTGGGCAAAAACTCTTTTCCTCAAATCCCCCTGAAACCTCCCACCCCCTCACTTTTAACTTGAGTTCCCTCGTAACTGACCCTTCAACTAAGGGGAACAGCTGCTCTTTATCCACCCTGTCCGTGCCCCTCATCATCTCGAACACCTCAATCAAGTCACCTCCTCAGTCTCCTCTGCTCCAGAGAAAACAACCCAAGCCTATCCAACCTCTCTTTATAACTTAAATGTTCCATCCCAGGCAGCATCCTGGTGAATCTCCTCTGCACTCCCTCCAGTGCAATCACATCCTTCCGATAATGTGGAGACCAGAACTGCACACAGTACTCCAGCTGTGGCCTCATCAGCCAGTGAAGTACTTTTGAAGTGTGGTCACAATTGTGATGGAGATAAAGGGGGAAATATGCACAGTAAGATCCAACAACGGGATACTAGACAAATAGTATGTTTTATGAAGACAAGTTGAGGGATTGATTTTGACTGGGAGCACTGTGGAGTTTGCCGCAGCTATCCCTGACAGTGTGGCTCTCCCTCAGTACTTAATGATGTGGTAACACCCCAAGCATGGGGCTAGAACCCACAACCCTTCTGACTCTGAGGCAAAGAGCGGGGTGGGGTGTGGGGAGGGGTATTACCCACTCACCACAGCTAACTGCCCAGTGCCCACAACACTTCCCACTGACCCCAGCTACTCCAATGGATACATTCAAGGAAAGGTGACGGGTTAGTGATATTATCGTTAGATTATTAATCCAGAAACTCAGCTAATGCTCTGGGGATCCAGGTTCAAATCCCATCACGGAAGACGATGGAATTTGAACTTAACAAAAAATATTTGGAATAACAAATCTACTGATGACCATGAAACCATTGTCGGAAAAATCCATCTAAAGGACTAATGCTTTTTGAGGAAGGAAATCTGCCGTCCTTACCCAGTCTGGCCTAGATGTGACTCCAGAGCCACTACAATGTGGTTGACTCTCAGGTGCTCTCTAAGGGCAACTATGGATGGGCAATAAATGCTGGCCAACTAGCCATACCCATGTCTGATAAATGAATAGAAATCCCTGCATAACTGCTGACATTGTGACCAATATATTATCCGTACTCAATGGGCAGCTCAAGGACTATGTTCCTCCCAAGTCTGCGTGCATTTAGTCCCACAGTCCAAAGAAGTGCTGGTTAGGTACATTGACCCGGAAAAGCACCAGGCTGTGGCAACTAGGGGCTTTTTACGTTAACTTCATTGCAGTGTTAATGTTAAGCCTACTTGTGACGAATAAATAAACTTAAAACTTTTTGATGCGAAATCCCAGAGTATAGCCAGTCTTGACTTGAAGCCTGTAACAAGTGCATGAGGAGCTGTTTTTGGTTGGATTTAGAATTCTTGTCAGTTTTTTTGCAAAACCATTTTAGTGTTTACAGTCAATATGATTACAATCAAAACAGCATTAATTTTACTACCACAGTTTTACTATCTTGTTTTCTTTTCTTTTTGAACTTGCTCCAGTCAATATATTACCTCTGGCGATATGTCTGGCTGCAATCTTCAGCAGCGAGACACATGCATCTCATTGAGGTTAACAGACCAGCCAGCAGGACATGGGTGCAATCTGCTCTGAGGCAACTGCTCGCAGCTGAGTCACAAGTCAGTTATTCAATGCCAATATCTAAAGGCTGCAAGTAGTCAAGACCACAAATCCTGGGCAAAATGATGAAGATCGGTTAATTCCTCTCTGACAATCAAACTTCAAGATTGCTGTTAAGAGTCCACATTTGATTCAATGCAGATTATTTGCGTTATGTAACTCATGTCCACTCAGTGCTGGACTCAGGAGGATTTGTTTGCTACAGTTTTGCCCACGAGTTGGGGAGATTCTTTTGAAGCCCGTGGGTGCGCCGTTTGCTGCAGGAAATAGATTCTACTTGCTGTCATAAATAGAATATAAGTAGATTCTGTCCTAAGCAGATTATGTTTGCCAGGGTGGTACAGTGGTTAGCACTGCTGCCTCACAGTGCCAGGGATCCAGGTTCAGTTCCCAGCTTGGGTCACTGCCTGTGTGAGTCTGCATGTTCTCCTCATGTCTGCGTGGGTTTCCTCCGGGTGGCTCCAGTTTCCTCCCACATTCCAAAGATGTGCGGGTTAGGTGGATTGGCCGTGCTAAATTGTTCTTCAGTGTCAGGGAGATTTGAAATATTAAAGTTTATTTATTAGTCACAAGTAGTCTTACATTAACACTGCAATGAAGTTACTGTGAAAATCCTCTACTTACCACACTCTGGTGCCTGCTCGGGTGCCCTGAAGAAAAATTTAGCATGACTAATGCATCTAACCAGTACATCTTTCAGGTTGTGGGAAGATACTGGAGCGCCCGGAGGACATGGGGAGAATGTGCAAGCTCCACACAGACAGTGACCCAAGCTGGGAATCAAACCCGGGTCCCTGGCGCTGTGAGGCAGCAGTGCTAACCACTGTGCCACTGTGCCACCATCAATAGGGTAAATACATGGGATTATGGGGTGTGACTGTTGTCAGTGCAAGCTCAAGGGTTTCCTTCTGCGCTGTAGGGATCCTACAATCCATGATACTTCCTAGGAGTGTAACAGACAAAAAAAAATGTTTGCTGTCCTTTTTTAATAAATTAACACAAGCATCACTCCACCTGCAACTAATTGATATTGTCAAGAATCTCGAATTCATAAATCATTCAGGATGTTGACAGGGGCACGAGGCAGGCAGTAGTTGACTGTCCATCGCTCATGCACCCCATCCGCAACCCAACGATCCAGCCCAATCCAGGAATGCTGAGCTGGAACGCTGACAATGTGGGTATCCCAGCTTCCAATCCAATCCAGAATAGTACGCTGGAATTTTACCAGCTTGCCCACCCCAGAATCAGGATAGGCAAAGCTCGCAGAATGGCATTCTCCATCAGCCTCAGGCTGGATTGTACAAGCCTCGGGCACCCGAGGCTGGAAAATTCTGGCAAAAGAATGGAATTCCCATTTTTGGGAATTCCATTCCCTGGGGGCCAGGAGGGTGGGTTGGCAATCTGACCCAAAGCGGAAGCTGCACTATTGTAATAGAAAACACCAATCTCATTTTGAGACCTCAGAATAGAGCCATGGGATCTTTTACATCAGCCTGGAATAATGTACAGACCTTAGTTTAACATTTCATTTAAAAGGTTGCACCTCCAACACCGGTGATGTACTCAAGTCCCTGGAGAGGAACATAATCCTTTTGATTGAAAGGAGAGAGAGTTACTTGGTGAGTCTCAGCTGACAGGTTAGCCCATCTGACTCATTCATTCCCAAGACTTTAACACTGCAAAGTTCCTTATCTTCATCAACCTTCCATCCCCCCTACAATCTGTTAAAATACAAGCATAGGGTGACGACCCTCTCATCACCATCTAGCCCTTCAAGGGGAGATGGTGGTGTCGTGATAATGTCACTGGATTAGTAATCCTGAGGCCCAGGCTTTGGGCTCAAATCCCACCACCTCGTTAGTGGAATCTTAAATTCACCTCATTAAAATCCAGAAATTTCAACCTTAGAACATAGAACATAGAACATTACAGCGCAGAACAGGCCCTTCGGCCCACGATGTTGCGCCGACCAGCATTTCAAAAAAAAAACAACACTAACCCACTAATCTAAACCAATCCCATTTCGTCCATAAACCTATCCACAGATCTCTTAAACGTCCCCAAACTAGGCGCATTTACAACTGCAGCTGGCAGGGCATTCCAGTCCCTCACCACCCTCTGGGTAAAGAACCTACCCCTGACATCAGTCCTATAACTACCCCCCCTTAATTTAAAGCCGTGCCCCCTCGTGCTAGCTTTCTCCATCCTAGGAAAAAGGCTATCACTATCTACCCTGTCTAAACCTCTAATCATCTTATATGTTTCAATAAGGTCCCCTCTTAGCCGCCTTCTTTCCAGCGAAAACAACCCCAAATCTCTCAGTCTCTCCTCATAGGATCTCCCCTCCATACCAGGCAACATCCTGGTAAACCTCCTCTGCACCCTCTCCAAAGCCTCTACATCCTTCCTGTAATGTGGGGACCAGAACTGCACACAATACTCCAAGTGCGGCCGCACCAGAGTTGTGTACAGTTGCATCATGACGCTGCGACTCCTAAATTCAATCCCCCTACCAATAAACGCCAAGACACCATATGCCTTCTTAACAACCTTATCTACTTGATTCCCAACTTTCAGGGATCTATGTACACATACGCCTAGATCCCTCTGCTCCTCCACACTATTCAAAGTCCTCCCGTTAGCCCTATACTCAACACATCTGTTATTCCTACCGAAATGAATTACCTCACACTTCTCCACATTAAACTCCATCCGCCACCTCGCGGCCCAGCTCTGCAACCTTTCTAAGTCACCCTGCAAACTATGACACCCTTCCTCACAATCTACCACACCTCCGACTTTGGTGTCATCAGCAAACTTACTAATCCACCCAACTATACCCTCATCCAGATCATTAATAAAAATTACAAACAGCAGTGGCCCCAAAACAGATCCCTGAGGCACACCACTCGTAACTGAACTCCATGACGAATATTTACCATCAACCACCACCCTCTGTCTCCTATCTGCTAGCCAATTCCTGATCCAATTACCTAGATCACCCCCAATCCCATACATCTGCATTTTCTGCAGAAGCCTACCATGGTGAACCTTATCAAACGCCTTACTAAAATCCATATACACCACGTCAACTGCCTTACCCCTATCCACCTCTTTGGTCACTTTCTCAAAGAACTCGATAAGGTTAGTAAGGCACGACCTACCCGCTACAAAACCATGCTGACTGTCTCTAATCAATTCATTACTCTCCAAATAACTATAAATCCTGTCTCTAATAATCCTTTCCAAAACCTTACCCACCACAGAAGTAAGACTCACCGGTCTATAATTCCCAGGGAAGTCTCTTCTCCCCTTCTTAAACAATGGGACAACATTCGCTGTCCTCCAATCTTCCGGTACTATACCAGAGACCAACGACGACCTGAAGATCAGAGCCAGAGGCTCCGCAATCACCTCTCTTGCCTCCCAGAGAATCCTAGGGTAAATCCCATCCGGACCAGGGGACTTGTCTATTTTCAAACCCTCTAAAATATCCAGCACATCCCCCGTATCAACTGCAATACTATCTATTTTACACCCCTGCACCCCAGTGTCCTCCTCAGCTACATTCATGTCCCCTTGCGTGAACACCGAAGAGAAATATTGGTTCAACGCCTCTCCAATCTCCTCCGGTTCCACACACAACTTCCCTCTACTGTCAGTAACTGGCCCTAATCTTGCCCTAACCAACCTTCTGTTCTTGACATACCTGTAAAACGCCTTAGGGTTCTCCTTAATCCTATCAGCCAAAGTCATCTCATGTCCTCTTTTAGCCCTTCTTAACTCCCTCTTCAACTCCCTCCTAGCCAATCTAAAACTTTCTAATGCACTACCTGAGCCCTCAAGCCTCATCCGAACATAAGCCTCCTTTTTCTTCCTAACCAACGAATCAACTTTTTTAGTGCACCACGGTTCCCTGGGCCTACCAAATCCTCCTTGCCTGACAGGGATATACTTATCACAGACCCGCAGTAGCTGCTCCTTGAAAAATCTCCACATCTCGGACGTTCCCAGTCCCTGTAATCTCCTAGTCCAACCAATGCTTCCTAATTCTCTCCTAATAGCCTCATAATTACCCCTCCCCCAGCTGAAACCACTGACCCGAGGTTCATGCCTATCCCAAAGAATTTGCCCCAGAATTTTTGGAATTACAATACCCGCTGCAATTTTGTCTTTCAAAAAGCATTTGGACAGTTACATGGGAAAGATGGGTACAGAGAACATCGAACATTACAGCGCAGTACAGGCCCTTCGGCCCTTGATGTTGCGCCGACCAGTGGAACCAATCTAATGACCCTCGAACCTAAACTATTCCAATGTTATCCATATGCCTATCCACTGACCATTTGAACGCCCTTCAAATGGATATGGGCCAAATGCGGGCAGTTGGGACTAGCTTAGTAGTTAAAACTGGGTGGCACGAACAAGTTGGGCCAAAGGGCCTATTTCCATGCTGTAAACTTCTTAATAATGATCATGGCAATGTTTGTCATAAAACCCCTTCTGTTCGCTAAAGTCCTTTAGGGAAGGAAATCTGTCATCCTTACCCTGTCTGGCCTACATGTGACTCAGAATCATAGTAATGTGGTTGACTTTTAACTGCCTTTTAGTTAAGATCAAGCATCAGATTAAACCCGGGATCGATGCAATGCCCTATCTTGTCAGCTTGGCTCTTGCTTCTCTCTCTTGTGGGGGCCATGGGTGGGATTGTACAGCCTCGCTTGAAGGGGATTGGAAAATCCCACCCGAGATCAACAGACATTTCCACTGTCTACCCCTCGCCCACTGTGATTCCGTGACTGGCGGGGTGGTAGAATTCCAGCGCCTGAATTGGATTCAATTGGATTTTGAATTTGGATTTTGGAGCAAGCAAGGAATGGATTTAAGACCATAAAACCATAAGACACAGGAGCAGAAATAGGCCACTCGGCCCATCGAGTCTGCTCCACTATTCAATCATGGCTAATATTTATCTTATCCCCATTCTCCTACCTTTTCACCATAACCCCTGATCCCCCTATTAATCAAGACCCTATCTCGGTCTTAAAGACACTCAATGACCTGGCCTCCACAGCCTTCTGTTGCAAAGAGTTCCGCAGATTCACCACTCTCTGGCTGAAGAAGTTCCTCCTCATCTCTGTTTTAAAGGACTGTCCCTTTAGCCTGAGGTTGTGCCCTCTGGTTCTAGTTTTTCCTACCAGTGGAAACATCCTCTCTACGTCCACTCTATCCAGGCCTCGCAGTATCCTGTAAGTTTCAATAAGATACCCCCCCTCATCCTTCTAAACTCCAAAGAGTACAGACCCAGTGTCCTCAACTGTTCCTCAGATAACAAGCTCTTCGTTCCAGGGATCATTCTTGTGAGCCTCCTCTGGACACTTTCCAAGGCAGCACATCCTTCCTTAGATATAGGGCCAAAAACTGCTCACAATACTCCACATAGGGTCTGACCAGAGCCTTATACAGCCTCAGAAGTGCATCCCTGCTGTTGTATTCTAGCCCTCTCGACATGAATGCGAACATTATTAACATTTGGGTTTGCCTGATTCACTCTGGAGTAAAAATTTTTAAAAAACCCGGTCTGGACTACACGTGACTCCAGACCCACAGCAACGTGGTCGATACTCAAATGCCCCTCTGAAATGGCCAAGGCAGACACTCAGTTTTAAGAGCAATTAGGGATGGGCAACAAATGCTGGCCCTGTGAATAATGCCCACATCCCGAGTTGGAATTTTAAAAATAATTTCTTGAGTCTCCCTGAAACTATATGACAATGCACACTATCTTACCTTCTGTCTTACACTTTGCAAAATGCTGGCTATCTCCCATGTTCCAAGTCAGTGGTTAGCATTGCTGCCTCACAGCGCCAGGGACCTGGGTTCAATTCCAGGCTTGGGTCACTGTCTGTGTGGATCTGCATGTCCTCCCCGCATCTGCGTGGGCTTCCTCCGGATGCTCCGGTTTCTTCCCACAGTCCAAAGATGTGCAGGTTAGGTTATAGAGACATAGAGTCATTGAGGTTTACAGCATGGAAACAGGCCCTTCAGCCCAATTTGTCCATGCTGCCCCTTTTTTAAACCCCGAAGCTATTCCCAATTATCTGCATTGGCCTATATCCCTCTATACCCATCTTAACCATGTAACTGTCTAAATGCTTTTTAAAAGACGTACCTGTTTCTACTACTAAGCGGGGGGGGGGGGGGGCAGTTTAGATTAGAGTTGAGGAGGAACTTCTTCACTCAAAGGGTGGTGAACCTCTGGAATTCTCTGCCCGTTGAAGTGGTGGAGGCTACCTCGCTGAATATATTTAAGTCGCAGGTAGATAGGTTTCTGATAGACAAGGGAATTAAGGGTTATGGGGAGAAAGCAGGAAAATGGAACTGATGCACTTCAGATCAGCCATGATCTTATTGAATGGCAGGGCAGGCTCAAGGGCTAGATGGCCTATTCCTGCTCCTATTTCTTATGTTCTTAATTGTGGATACTTGTTCCAGTCAATCACCACTCTCTGTATGAAAAATTGCCCCTCTGGACATTCCCTCTCACCTTAAACCTATATCCTCTAGTTTTAGAGTCTCCTACCTTTGGGAAAAGATGTTGACTATCTAGTTGACCTATGCACCTCATTATTTTATAGACCTCAATAAGGTCACACCTCAGACTCCTACGCTCCAGAGAAGAAAGTCCCAGTCTATCCAGCCTCTCCTTATGACTCAATCCATCAAATCCCAACAGCAGCTTAGTAAATCTTTTCTGCATTCTTTCTAGTTTAATAATAGGTGACCAGAACTGTACACAGTATTCCAAGTGTGGTCTTACCACACTTATTAGGTTGATTGGCCGTGCTAACAGTTCCCTCGCAAACACAAGCATTGGTCTGGATCTAGGCTTCGTGAATTAGAGAATCTGCAACCTGGCAACCCTTTTCTGGAAAAGTATCATGTTGCAGAAAGGCTTTTGCTCCATCATTAAAATATACTGCTCTATAATGTACAGGTTTTCCAGGAGGCTCCTAGCCATAACTCTGGATTTTGTGTGGAAAAATGCTCATTATTCAAGGAACTGATAAACCCCAAAATGTCTGCCGGTGCATTGTTAGTTTATGGATGGAAAAGTTTAAAACCATCTGGGACAATAAATGAAAGAAATGTTTCATGTCTTGGATCTATCTAGGATGACTGTTCTGCCTCACCAATCAGTAAGGGAAGCGGTTTTTCTTTTAGGTTCATTCTCCGGAGTCTATTAAAAACAGAAGAAAAGGATCATAGATTCCTTTTAGTCCAGAAGGATGCCATTCAGCCCATCGAGTCTGCACCGACCACAATCCCATCCAGGCCCTATCCCCGTAACTCCATGCATTTACCCTAGTTTGTCACCCTTACACTAAAGGGAAATTTAGCATGGCCAATGCACCTTGGGTTACACAGTGCCAGGGATCCGGGTTCAATTCCTGGCTTGGGTCACTGTCTATGTGGAGTTTGCATGTTCTCCCCATGTCTGCATGGGCTTCCTCTGGGTGCTCCGGTTTCCTCCCACAGTCCGAAAGATGGACTAATTAGGTGCATTGACGCGAATAGGCGCCTGACTGTGGCAACCAGGGGAATTTCACAGTTACTCCATTGCAGTGTCAATGTAAGTCTTACCTGTGACTGATAAATAAATTTCACTTTCCTTTTACCAAACCAGCATGTCTTTCAGACTGTGGGAGGAATTAAACCTGGGTCCCTGGCGCTGTGAGGCAGGGACGCTACAAGAGGTCACAGGTTTAAGGTGCTGGGGAGCAGGTACAGAGGAGATGTCAGGGGTAAGTTTTTCACTCAGAGGGTGGTGAGTGAGTGGAATCGGCTGCCGTCGGTGGTGGTAGAGGCGAACTCGCTGGGGTCTCTTAAGAGACTTCTAGATGAGTACATGGGATTTAATGGGATTGACAGTTATAGATAGGCCTGGTAGGTATGGATGTGATCGGCGCAACTCGTGGGCCGAAGGGCCTGTTTGTGCTGTAGTGTTCTATGTTCTATGTTCAGTGCTAACCACTGTGCCACTGAGCTGTCCCCTACTTAAGACAACAATAACAAACTGGATCTATTTACTTCAAACTCCTTCAGTGTTTCAGTACAGACTGCAGACCCTTATTACCAAAGCATTCTCAGCAAATTGCCACCAATAAATATGATTTCCCTTACTTGGCATCCTGTCCTTTATAACACCACAGCCAGTTGAAATGGACAGTTAAGCCTTGGACTGTAAACTGAAGGGGCAAATAATGAAAGTCCTGATCTTTTATAGTTGGATTTTTTTCTGATAGTGTCCATGTACCGCATTCTCCATAGAGTCTTGCCCATTCTCAGGATATGGTGCAAAATTTAAAGTTTTTTTTTGTCACAATAGGCTTACATTAACACTGCAATGAAGTTACTGCGAAAATCTTCCAGTTACGACACTCCGGCAACACCGAGGAGAATTTAGCATGGCTCAGTGTGCCTAACCAGTACGTCTTTTGGACTATGGGAGGAAACCGGAGCATCCGGAGGAAACCCATTTGATTTGATTTGATTTATTATTGTCACATGTATTAACATACAGTGAAAAGTATTGCTTCTTGTGTGCTATACCGACAAAACATACCTTTCATAGAGAAGGAAATGAGAGAGTGCAGAATGTAGTGTTACAGTCATAGAAAAGAGTTAGAATGAAGTTTTAGAAGCATAGAATGAGAGTAAAAAGTAGAATTAAAAGGTATGCTGGGCACAGCTCGCAAGAAGTCACCTCACTCCAGTGCCACCTTGGAATCATGACCCAAGCAGACACGAGGAGAATGTGCAGACTCCGCACAGGCAGTGACCCAAGCCGGGAATCAAATCCAGGTCCCTGGCATTGTGAGGCAGCAGTGTTAACTACTGTGCCACCGTGCCGTCCACATTGGGCACTGGATACACATTCCAGTTGAGATCCAAACAGTGTTTTATGAAGGTTAATTGTAACTTCCTTGCTGTTGTTGGGGGGGGAGGGTTTCCGCCGCTCCCCCTCTCCCCGCGGCATGCTTCCCGGCAGCGAAGGCAGCTCGCTATTGGCCACCGGCAGGATCTCCCAGTCCCGCCAGCACCTGTGCCATTTTGTGTGGCTCGCCAGTCCCACCGCCAGGGGAATGCAGCGTGGGGGGCTGACCTCAGCGGGGCTGGAAAGTCCCACCAGCAGGAACAGCTGGAAAATCCCACCCTATTCCCATCCCACCCTCCACGAGATTCGTAACAGGCAGGACTGGACCATTCAAAGGTCCGTTGACCTTGGGCGGGATTTTCCAGTCTTGGGGTGACAGAGCTGGAAAATCCCATCTTAAATCCCTATTTATAAAGCTCAGAATTCCACGTGGCTCGGTAACCATTTTCAATGAGTTGTGCACATATGCATGTAGGCTTCCTTATTCATTTCAAAATTGCCCTTTGTTTTATATTGCCTCTCCAAAACGTAACACTTCAAACTTCTCTCCATTAAGTTTAATCTATCACATGTCCAGCCACTCCACCGATCTGCCTTATTACCCTCCCCTCAGTTCACTGACGTGGTGGAATAAAGGGTTTATATGAGTTATAAGGTTGTATTCTTGAAAGCTGTCTCCCTCATTGTATTTTATGATATTGTACCTTTGGCCTATACATCTGCTATTGTTTTCCTTGGGAGATGGAGTTGCTGTAGCCGATAATCCCGAGCTGTTTTCCAGTCGGATCCAGTTTTTCTGACATCCTGTATTTTCCACTGAACATTCAGACAAAACAGCCTGGCCAACTGCGACTGTACTGCGTTTAGTTGTTCTATAGTTTATATAGTTATATAGTTCTTCTTCTATAGTTTAGGTTAGAGGGTCATTAGATTGGTTCCACTGGTCGGCGCAACATCGAGGGCCAAAGGGCCTGTACTGTGCTGTAATGTCCTATGTGCTATGCATATAAATGTATGTTATTGTAACTGCTCTCATGGATGTTTTGGATTTCTATAACACCGTCCTGCATGCACATAATAAAGCTTCCCTATCCACTAATAACTCTGAACTCCAAGTGGCTTTTGTCCAACAACGTTCGCAATACTGTAGAGTCTTGTGTCATCTGCAAGTTTTGATATTGTGCCCTGTGCATCCAAGTCTAGATTATTAATATATATCTCTACTTAAGCACTGAAGGAGTCTGTGGTAAATATGATAAGGCAGTGGTCTTAATACAGACTGTTGGGCAGCCCCGACCCCAGGGAGCACTACTGTATAACTACCTCCAAACAAACAAGCATCCTCTGTGTTCCCTGTCCCTCAGTAAGAAGACTCACAATGCCAGGTTAAAATCCATGATGTGGGTATGCCGGAGTTGGACTGGCGTAAACACAGTAAAAAGTCTGACAACACCAGGTTTTAGTCCAACCTATTTATTTGATAATATACTCACAAGCTTTCGGGTTAGCCCCTTCGTCAGGTGAATGGAGAGTTCTGGCCTCAGACAGAGCATATAAAGCACAGACAGTTTAGAGATTACTGATTAGAATGCGAATCCTTACACCTAACCTGCTGTTCAAGACCTGAAGTGGCTGATAATGTGAGTGGAAGGAGCACTGATCACAGTTTAAAGAGATGTGTATTGTCTCCAGACAGTACAGTAAGTGAGGTTTTGCAAACCCAGGCAAGTCACGGGGGTTACAGATAGTGCGACATGAACCCAAGATCCCTGTTGAGACCGTCCTCATGTGTGCGGAACTTGGCTATCAGTCTCTGTTCAGCGACTCTGCGCTGTCGTGTGTCGTGAAGGCCGCCTTGGAGAATGCTTACCCGAAGGTCAGAGGCTGAATGCCCGTGACCACTGAAATGTTCGCCAACAGGAAGGGAACAGTCTTGCCTGGTGACTGTCGAGCGATGTTCATTCATCCGTTGTCGTAGCGTCTGCATGGTCTCCCCAATGTACCATGCTTCGGGACATCCTTTCTTGCAACGTATCAGGTAGACAATGTTGGCCGAGTTGCAAGAGTATTTACCATGTACCTGGTGGATGGTATTCTCACGTGTGATGATGGTATCCATGTCGATGATCCGGCATGTCTTGCAGAGGTTGCTGTGGCAGGGTTGTGTGGTATTGTGGTCACTGTTCTCCTGAAGGCTGGGTAGTTTGCTGCGAACAATGGTCTGTTTGAGGTTGTGTGGTTGTCTGAAAGCAAGAAGTGGGGGTGTGGGGATAGCCCTGGCGAGATGTTCGTCTTCATCAATGATATGTTGAAGACTCCGGAGAAGATGTCGTAGCTTCTCCGCTCCGGGGAAGTACTGGACGACGAAGGGTACTCTGTCCACTGTGTCCTGTGTTTGCCTTCTGAGGAGATCGGTGCGGTTTTTCACTGTGGCGCATCGGAACTGCCGATCTATGAGTCGAGCACCATATCCTGTTCTTATGAGGGCATCTTTCAGGGTCTGGAGGTGTCTGTCACGATCCTCCTCATCTGAGCAAATCCTGTGTATACGGAGGGCTTGTCCATAGGGAATAGCTTCTTTAACATGTTTAGGGTGGAAACTGGAGAAGTGGAGCATTGTGAGATTGTCTGTGGGCTTGCGGTACAGTGAGGTGCTGAGGTGACCGTCCTTAATGGAGATGCGTGTGTCCAAGAATGCAACTGATTCTGGGGAATAGTCCATGGTGAGTCTGATGGTGGGGTGGAATTTGTTGATATCATCATATAGTTGTTTCAGTGATTGTTCACCATGAGGCCAAAGGAAGAAAATGTCATCAATGTATCTAGTGTACAGCATCGGTTGAAGATTCTGTGCAGTGAAGAAGTCTTGTTCGAACCTGTGCATGAAGATGTTGGCATATTGAGGTGCAAATTTGGTCCCCATGGCTGTTCCATGTGTCTGGATGAAAAACTGGTTGTTGAAGGTGAAGACATTGTGGTCCAGGATAAAGCATTCAGCCTCTGACCTTCGGGTAAGCATTCTCCAAGGCGGCCTTCACGACACACGACAGCGCAGAGTCGCTGAACAGAGACTGATAGCCAAGTTCCGCACACATGAGGACGGTCTCAACAGGGATCTTGGGTTCATGTCGCACTATCTGTAACCCCCGTGACTTGCCTGGGTTTGCAAAACCTCACTTACTGTACTGTCTGGAGACAATACACATCTCTTTAAACTGTGATCAGTGCTCCTTCCACTCACATTATCAGCCACTTCAGGTCTTGAACAGCAGGTTAGGTGTAAGGATTCGCATTCTAATCAGTAATCTCTAAACTGTCTGTGCTTTATATGCTCTGTCTGAGGCCAGAACTCTCCATTCACCTGACGAAGGGACTAACCCCGAAAGCTTGCAAGTATATTATCAAATAAATAGGTTGGACTAAAACCTGGTGTTGTCAGACTTTTTACTGAGGTTAAAATCCAACAGGTTTATTTGGTAGCAAAAGCTTTCGGGCCTCTGAAAAAAAAGCTAGTGACTTTTGCGACCAAATAAACCTGTTGGACTTTAACCTGGTGTTGTGAGTCTTCTTACTGTGTTTACCTCCAGTCCAACACCGACATCTCCACACCTTGTCCCTCAGCCAACATTGTATCCATGCTGCCACAGTCCCTTTTATTTCATGGGCTCTAACTTTGCTGAAAAGCCTGTTACGTAACGTGGAGGTGATGGCCTAGTAGTGTTATTGTGAGACTATAAATCCAAAAAAATGTTCGAGTGACCTGGGCTCGAGTCCCGCCACGGCAGATGGTGAAATTTGAATTCACTAACAAATATCTAGAAGTAAGAGTTTACTGGTGACCATGAAATCATTGTCAATTGTTGTAAAAACCCATCTGGTTTGCTGATGCCCTTTAGAGGAGGAAATCTGCTGTCCTTACCTGGTCTGAACTACATGTGACTCCAGAGCCACAGCAATGTTGTTAACTGCCCTTGGGCAACTAGGGAAAGAACAAAGAAAAGTACAGAACAGGAACCTCCAAGCCGATACCAAACATGATGTCCTAACTAAACTAAAAAAAACTCTTCTGCCCCTCACTCGGTCCATATCCCTCTATTCCCTCCCTAATCATGGACCCATCCAAATGCCTCTTGAATGTTGTTAATGTGCCTGCTTCCACCAACTCCTCTGGCAGCACGTTCCAGGCATCCAACACTCTCTGCGTTTCCCGCACATCTCCTTTAAACTTTCCCCCTCTCACTTTAAACCTGTGCCTGCTTATAATTGACACTTCCACCCTGGGAAAAAGCCCCTGACTATCCACCCTGTCTGTGCCTCTCATAAATTTGTCGACCCCTATCAGGTCTCCCCTCAGCCTCCGTCTTCCCAATGAAAACAATCCTAGTTTATTCAACCAGAATTATTTTCACCGGGATGGGTAATAAATGCTGGCCAACTAGTGATGCCCATGTCCCATTAAAGAATAATAAAAAAAATCTATCAAACATCTTTTGGAAGTCCATGTACACCACATTACCCTCTTCAACTTGTCACCTCATGAAATAAACTCAATGAAGTTATTTAAACATGATGTGCCATGATCAAATCCATGCTGGCTTTCTGTAATTAATCAGATTGGACCATATGACTGCTAATTTTCTCCTGTATGAGTGCCTCAAAAAGCTTTTGGTGGCACTAATGGTCATGGCATTACTGGTTACTGTGAAATTCCCCTAGTCGCCACACTCTGGCGCCTGTTCGGATCAATGCATCTAACCAGCATGTCTTTCAGGATGTGGTAGGAAACCGGAGCATCCCCACACACACATGGGGAGAACGTGCAGACTCCACACAGACAGTGTCCTGAGGCTGGAATTGAACCTGGGTCCCTGGCGCTGTGAAGCAGTGCTAATCGCTGTGCCACAGTGCACACTAGATTTTTGTCATTTGTGTAAAAGGATCACCAAATCCCTCTGTGCTGCAGCTTTCTGCAGTCTTTCTCCATTTGAATAATATTCTTCCTACCAAATCGCAGAACTTTGCATTTTCCTGCCCACTCAGTTAAGCTGTTTATAGCCATAGAATCCCTACAGAGCAGAAGGAAGCCATTCAGCCCATTGAGTCTGCACTGACTGTCTTCAGCTTAAGGAAGCGTAAAAGAGAACATGCCCCTGTCTAGATCAATGGGGATGAAGTAGAAAGGGTCAACAGCTTCAAGATTTTAGGTGTCCAGATCACCAACAATCTGTCCTGATCCCCCCATGCCGACACTGTAGTTAAGAAAGCTCACCAACATCTCTACTTTCTCAGACTCTAAAGCAATTTGGCATTTCAGCTATGACTCTCACTAACGTTTACAGATGCACCTTAGAAAGCATTCTTTCTGGATATATCACAACTTGATACGGCTCCCGTTCTGCCCAAGACCCCCCGCAAGGAACTACAAAAGGTTATGAATGTACCCCAGTCCATCACGCAAACCAGCCTCCCATCCATTGACTCTGTCTACACTTCCCACTGCCTCGGCAAGCAGCCAGCATCATTAAGAACCTACGTACCCCAGGCGCTCTCCCTTCCACCTTCTTCCTTTGGGAAAAAGATGCAAAAGTCTGAGGTCATAAGAACATAAGAACATAAGAAATAGGAGCAGGAGTAGGCCATCTGGCCCTTCGAGCCTGCCCCGCCATTCAATAAGATCATGGCTGATCTGTCGTGGCTCAGTTCCACTTTCCCGCCCTCTCCCCATAACCCTTAATCCCCTCTCTTATCAAAAACCCATCAACCCGCTTCTTAAAAATATTTAGCGAGGCAGCCTCCACCACTTCAACGGGCAGAGAATTCCAGAGATTCACCACCCTTTGAGTGAAGAAGTTCCTCCTCAACTCCGTTCTGAACCGCCTCCCCTTTATCTTGAGGCTGTGCCCCCTAGTCCTACTGTCTTTTTTGAGCGGGAAGAGTCTTTCCACCTCTATCCTATCCATCCCATTCATCATCATGTACCAACTGATTCAAGAACAGCTTCTTCTCTGCTGCTATCAGACTTTTGAATGGACTTACCTTGCATTAAATTGATTTTTCTCTACATCCTACCTATGACTGTAAAACTACATTCTGCACTCTCTCATTTCCTTCTCTATGAACGGTATGTTTTGTCTCTATAGTGTGCGAGAAACAATACTTTTCACTGTATACTAATACATGTGGCAATAATAAATCAAATCAAATCCAGGCCCATCGTACCCTCTGCCCAAGATGCATTGCCAGTTTTTGTGTAATCTGGCAAGAGTACATTCACTTCCCCTGTCAAAGGCATGAATATATATATCAGATAATTGTGGCCCCAGCACTGATCCCCGTGTCAGTATCCATGGATGCATCCCATTTGGCCCTAGTGACTGATGAACTTTAAGTGCAATTTGGAGTTTCATTGAATAGGATCCCAAAAGTGCAGAAGGAGGCCATTTGGCCCAAGAACATAAGAACATAAGAAATAGGAGCAGGAATAGGCCATCTAGCCCCTCGAGCCTGCCCCGCCGTTCAATAAGATCATGGCTGATCTGTCGTGGCTCAGTTCCACATTCCCGCCCTCTCCCCATAACCCTTAATCCCCTTGCCTATCAAAAACTCTGCACCGACCACAATCCAACTCAGGCCCTATCCCTGTCCCCTCATGCATTTACCCTAGCTAGTCCCCTCGGCATTAAGGGGCAATTTAGCATGGCTAAACCGCACATCTTAGGGCTGTGGGAGGAAACCAGAGCAGCCAAAGGAAACTCAGACAGACATGGGGAGAACATGCAAACTCCACGCAGACAGTGAGCCAAGCTGGGACTCGAACTCGGGTCCCTGGCGCTGTGAGGCAACAGTGCTAACCACTGTGTCATCGTGACACCCTGTTTTAAGGGTGACAGTTGTGCATTGAGATGCTTTAGCTGACTCTTGCCTTTGCTGTGTGACGTTATATTCAGACAGGAGAACCCCATCGTTGTCAATGCTTTCTCACACAAAGCTAAGTGTTCACGTTAATGGAGTGAGAAGCGGCAGCTGGGAGAGGTAGGAATTTAATTTGCCAACATTACCCGTGTCTGAGATGATGTTGGGGTGAGGTTTCTTATGTGTACAGCAGGCAGTAACTGGCCACAACTTGATGAATGTCACATGTCTATTCTCAGTAAAAGTCTTGCGGAGCTGTTAGTAAATGGATTGCAAAGAAAAAAAAATGCCTGGATTTAAAAGTGGTGAACCCTCTGCTCAATAAAGAGGGATGAGGTAATGGGGAAAAAGTGACGGCTTCCCAGTAAGAGAGGTGAAACCTCACAAAGAGCCCAGTGATCCCTCATGGGAAATCCCATCCTGGAAAATACGGCATCACAGAGGCGAGATCTCCCAGGAAGATGGGGATGAAATCTACTGGAAAATGGGGTGAAATGACTCAGAAAATGCGGACCGTGTACTGACTTCAATCAGGCCATTAAGGTTGGCCCGGTGGAGTTTCGGTTGGACACAAAATGGCAAAAAAAGACATCCCGGATTAAAGATCCAATTGATGGGCCAATCGTGTACTTAACCATGAGTGTCAATTCCTCTGTTAAGAGTTGGAAACAAAGGAATTTTGGTGAACTTTTGCCTCCGCAAGACTTATTGCAGACAAGATCGCCCTGAAATTGGGGGTGAAATGATGCAGAAAATGGGGCCAAAATCGCCCAGAAAATGGGGACAAGATCACCCAGAAAATGGGAATAAAATCACCCAGGAAACTGGGGTGAAATGACCCAGAAAAAATGGGGTGATGCCATTCTCCAGTCTCTTTCTGCTCATCACCCATGTTGTGAGAACATGAGTGTTTTTAACCAGCCTGTTCTGCTCAATAGTGCACTGATGATGTTGGACTGGTATTGCATACCATATGACCATAACAAATAGCAACAGGAGAAGGCCATTTGGCCCCTCAAGCCTAGCCTGCTGTTCAACAGAATCATGGATGATCCAACATTATTCACATTAACTTTTCAGCCATTTCCCCATAACTCTTGATTCCCTTACTGGTCAGAAATCTATCCATCTGAGCCTGAAAGGCAGTAGCAATCGTTAGTGTCACTGGCAGCCATCGACAGCTTGGGAGAAGACTGACACATTGTCAGTCGAGTGGTCAGATGCAGTTGGGTTGTTAGGAGACTGGGGAAGGCTGCATTAGGTGGCCTGTAGTGAGTGCAACAACCCTCATCCTCCCATCCCCATCCCCCACATGAACTACTCTCAGGTTTAAATGGAGAAATTAGCCTAAAAACTTTAGAGTTACTGTGAAAATCCCCTAATCGCCACATTCGAGGCAGATGGAGTATAATGTTAGCAAGTGTGAGGTTATCCACTTTGGCAGGAATAATAGTAGGAGGGACTACTATTTAAAGGGTGAAAAGCTGCAGCATGCCACGGTGCAGAGGGACCTGGGGGTCCTTGTGCGTGAGTCGCAAAAACCCAGTCTGCAGGTGCAGCAGGTGATCAAAAAGGCGAATGGGATGCTGGCCTTTATAGCGAGGCGGATAGAATATAAAAGCAGGGAGGCCTTGCTGCAACTGTACAGGGCACTGGTGAGGCCGCAGCTGGAGTACTGTGTGCAGTTTTGGTCGCCGCACTTGCGCAAGGATATGTTTGCCTTGGAGGGAGTGCAGAGGAGGTTCACTAGGCTGATACCAGAGATGAGGGGGTTGGCCTATGAAGAGAGACTAAATAGACTGGGTCTGTACTCGTTGGAGTTTAGAAGGCTGAGGGGGGATCTTATAGAGACGTATAAGATAATGAAGGGGATGGATAGGGTAGAGGTAGAGAGATTCTTCCCGCTTTGAAAGGATAGCAGGACTAGAGGGCACAGCCTCAAGATAAGGGGGGGCAGTTTAGATCAGAGTTGAGGAGGAACTTCTTCACTCAAAGGGTGGTGAATCTCTGGAATTCTCTGCCCGTTGAAGTGGTGGAGGCTACCTTGCTGAATTTATTTGAGTCATGGGTAGATAGGTTTCTGATAGACAAGGGAAATAGGGGTTATGGGGAGAAAGCGGGAAAGTGGAACTGATCCACTTCAGATCAGCCATGATCTTATTGAATGGCGGAGCAGGCTCGAAGGGCTAGATCGCCTACTCCTGCTCCTATTTCTTATGTTCTTATGTATGGGGCCACTGAGAGAGAATTTAGCATGGTCAATGCACCCACCTGTTGTTGAAATTATAGGAGCATGAAGGAGGGGGAAAGCATCATAGAAAGGAGCTTTAGCGACGTGGTCATACCGAAGGTGCAGGGAAATAGATTGGTGACTGCCAGAGGGACAGGCAGTCAGTGCAGATATCCCCTGTGGTCATCCACCTCTCTAATAAGTATACCGTTTTGGGTACTGTTGGGGGAGATGGGCTATCAGGAATACTAGAGCAGCAGCCAAAGTAGTGATGCCACGGCTGGCTCTGTTGTTAAGCAGGATGAGACAAAGAGGACTTTTTAAGAGCCAATTACTTGGGGGCACAGGTTTAAGGTGCAGGGGGCAAGATTTAAAGGAGATATACGAGGCAGATTTTTTACACAGAGAGTAGTGGGTGCCTGGAACTCATTGCCGGGGGAGGTAGTGGAAGCGGATACGGTAGTGAGTTTAAAGGGGCGTCTTGACAAGTACATGAATAGGATGGGAATAGAGGGATACGGTCCTGGGAAGGGTAGGGGGTTTTAGTTCAGTTGGGGCAGCATGGTCGGTACAGGCTTGGAGGGCCGAAGGGCCTGTTTGTGCTGTAAGTTTCTTTGCTCTTTTGTTCTATATAGGGCCTCGATGTTGCAATTATGCAGGGCCTTGATGAGGGCACACCTAGAATATTGTTTGCAGTTTTGGTCTCCTTTTCTGAGGAAGGATGTTCTTTCTCTCAAAACAGTGCACCGAAGGTTTCCAAGGCTGATTCAAGGATGACAGGACTGATATATGAGGAGAGATTGACCAGGATTATTTTCACTGGAGTTCAGACGAATGAGGGGGAATCACACAGAGACTTATAAAATTCTAACAGGACTAGACAGGGTAGATGCTGGGAGGATATTCCTGATAGTCGGGGGAGTCCAGAACCAGGGGTCACAGTCTGAGGATTCGGCGTAGACCATTCAGGATGGAGTTGAGGAGACATTTCTTCACCCAAAGTGTGGTGAGCCTGTGAAATTCATTACCACAGGAAGTAGTTGATACCAAAACCTTGAATGTATTCAAGAGGTGGCTGGATATAGCACTTAGGACAAATGGAATCAAAGGTTATGGGGAGAAAGCAGGATTAGGCTACTGAGTTGGATGTTCAGCCATGATTGTAATGAATAGTAGGGCAAGCTTGAAGGGCCAAATGGCCTCCTCCTGCTCCTATCTTCTATGTTCTCTGCCCGTTGAAGTGGTGGAGCCTACCTCGCTAAGTATATTTAAGTCACGGGTAGATAGGTTTCTGATAGACAAGAGAATTAAGGGTTGTGGGGAGAAAGCGGGAAAGTGGAACTGAGCCACGACAGATCAGCCATGATCTTATTGAATGGCGGGGCAGGCTCGAAGGGCTAGATGGCCTACTCCTGCTCCTATTTCTTATGTTCTTATGTTTCCATGTTTCTAACCAGCACGTCTTTCGGACCGTGGGAGGAACCCGGAATATCCGGAGGAAATCCACACAGGCACAGGGAGAAAGTGCAAACTCACACAAATAGTGACCCAAGCCAGGAATCGAACCCTGGCAGTGCTAATCACTGTCCACCTTGCTGCCCCAGTTATCTGCTTGCCTCCAATTCTGACCCATTCCACTTCCCCAATTTGAATCTTCCGCTTTGCTGGCCATGTCTTTAGCTACCAAGATGTTATGTCCTGGCCATTAGGGGGTGACAGGTGAATGGGCTTGTAAGGACCCTGGCATGAAGGGTTTTGAATGGCCTCTGCTTTATGGAGGTGAGAATGTAGGAGGCCAACCAGGAGAGCATTGGAATATTCGAGACCAGAAGTAGCAAAGGGGTAAGTGAATGGTTCAGCAACAAATGAGCAGAATAGGAGTGAAATTGGACAATGTTACAGAAATAGCACTGATAACAATGTGTGGCTGGAAACTGATCTCAGGGTCAAATGTAACATTAAATCACAGACGGTTCAATTTAGCCAGTTGCCACGGATGGAGTGGAAAGCGAGGAAATGAGATGAGTTATTAAGAAAGGCAAGTAAATGGAGTTAAGGTGCAGATCCACCTTGATTTAATTCAATGGCTGAACAGACCCATGGCTTCACAGCGCCAGGGACCTGGGTTCAATTCCGGTCTCGGGTCACTGTTTGTGTGGAGTCTGCACGTTCTCCTTGTGTCTGTGTGGGTTTCTTCCGGGTACTCCATTTCCTCCTACAGTCCAAAAATGTGCGGGTTAGGTGGATTGGCCATGCTAAAATTGCCCCTCAATGTCAGGAGGATTATCAGGGTGAATGTGTGGGGTTACGGGAATAGGGCCTGGATGGGATTGTGATTGGTGCAGACCTGATGGGCTGAATGGCCTCTTTCTGCACTGTAGGCATTCTATGAATGGCTTCATTCCGTTAGTACAGGTGGGATCTTCATGCAAAAGGTGGGCAGTGGGAGTTGGGAGATTTCCCAGCTCGATGCACCTGGCTTGGGAAAAGGTGCCTCCAGAGGCAGGATTTACACACTGTGAAGGAGCAGTAGGTAACTGGAGTCACCCCCCCGTAGGGTGTAGCTCAGGCCCACCTCATGCTCTGGGAATTTGTTCCAGCTACAATAAAATCTATAAAACAAAACACAACCTTCACCCCTCGCCCCTCACCCCTCACGCACCCCATGTCTCAACCATGACAACTCATGTCACCTTATCACCCACCCACTCCCATGGCTCTTCACACCTTCCATATCAAGATTTTCACACTAACTTAATGCAATGTTAGTTATAATAACACCTAATAAACAAACTTAAAAAATACTTTTACATCTGGCATTTCCATATGTTCACCCAGAATCACTGAGCTCTATAGCAGGTGTGATAAAGCTTAGAAAACAATAATGTGTTCACAAAATTACTTTTACTACAGCCATATAAAAATGTCAATCACCCAGACCCCTTGAAGTGTGAAACTGCCAGCTCTCTTGAAACTTTTTAATCTCATGTAAATAATTATCGTAGAATTGATAGAATAGACCGCAGAGGGTTAAAAGGTTAACCAAGCAATGTTTTCCATGGATGAAGCTATTTCTGATGTGGAGATGCTGGAGTTGGACTGGGGTAAACATAGAAAGAAGTCTCATAACACCAGGTTAAAGTCCAACAGGTTTATTTGGTAGTAAATGCCACTAGCTTTCAGAGTGCTGCTCCTTTGTCAGGTGAGTGGAGAGTTCTGCTCACAAACAGGGCATATAAAGACACACACAGTTTATAGAGTACCGATTAGAATGCGAGTCTTGAATAGCTAATCTGCTATTCAAGTCTTAAAGGTGCAGACAATATGAGTGGAGATAGCTTTAAGCCATCTCTACTTAATGCTACCTCCACTCACATTGTCTGCACCTTTAAGACTTGAACAGCAGATTAGCTGTAAAGACTCGCATTCTAATCAGTATTCTGTAAACTGAGTGTGTCTTTATATGCCCTGTTTGTGGGCAGAACTCTCCGCTCACCTGACAAAGGAGCAGCGGTCCGAAAGCTAGTGGTGTTTACTACCAAATAAACCTATTGGACTTTAACCTGGTGTTGTGAGACTTCTTACTGAAGCTGTTTCAACAGAGTATTGGATGCCCGGGCTGTCACCCAAGACACATTGTGCATCCTTGGTGCAAAAGCTGCCAGATGTTCTGAGTAGTTGTCATTAAGATGGCACTAAGGGATCTATCATGTCAACTTGAGAAGAGTAGATGGGATCTCACTTAAAACAAATCAACTGATAGATAGCACTTCCCGCAGTGCAGCATTCCCTCAGTATTGGCAGCAGACCAATGAGCCCAGAAGTTGTGGTCAGCTCACTGGGCCAGAAGAATGATTTTCAATGTCACTCTTGTTTTGTATTTAATTTCTTTGCAAGCCTACAAAAAGATACTTAAATAGTCCCTCCCATCTAGCAATGTAGGAATGGGTTAACTGAGCACACGGCCACCCCTTGTAGGCCTGGGTTTTCCCCTTGAGAATTGGGATGAGGATCATATCAGCCATGATTGAATGGCGGAGCAGACTCAATGGGCCAAATGGCCTAATTCTGCTCCTCTACCTCAAGGTGGTGTGGCCTTGTCATTCACACGCACTTTGTGTAATATGCGTCGACTGCGATTTCTCACTGATAAATTAACTGGCAGCCAGCGTGGAACACGGATTGAGGAAGGTTCGGCACGATCAGGAGTGAGGGATGTGGGGGCTGGGGGGGTGGGAAGAGAGTGGGTGAGATGTAAAGTGAATGTAAAGCGAGTCCCCGCAGGGCAGACTGTTACTGTGGAGCTGCCTCAGAGACCGGCAGTGCAGTGTGAATGAAATGAACTGGTGATAACGCTGCAAGCAGTGTCTACGCTTCAGTTTGAAGTTCATTTATTAGTCGCAAGTGAGGCTTACATTAACACTGCAATGAAGTCACTGTGAAATCCCTCCAGTCGCCACACTCCAGCGCCTGTTCTGCCACACAGAGGGAGAATTTAGCACGGCCAGTGCTCCTAACCCGCACGTCCTTCAGATTGTGGGAGGAAACCGGGGCACCCGGAGGAAACCCACGCAGACACGGGGAGAACGTGCAGACTCCACGCAGACAGTGACCCAGGCCGGGAATCGAACCCGGGTCCCTAGCGCTGAGAGGCAGCCGTGCTAACCGCTGTGCCATCCACCCACCGGTCGGGTCCTGACAGCAGACCACACGGTATTACAGCCCTCACACATAATCTTTCCTCTTGTATCACCCCAGATGTTTAATGCCGGCCTGGAACATGTCTGTCTCCAAATTGCGTGAACAATTGGACCATCCACCAACTGTAAAAATGGATGGGCCAGAAAAAAGAATCAACACAAATTGCCCTCTTGCTGGGCTAAATTGTCCACTTTATTTTCAGTGGGCACGCTCCCGACTCCCTGCCTGCTGACTGTTACATTGGGCACCTCAGCGCAATGGCATCTTCTCGTGTGATTTGGTTTGATTTGATTTATTACTGTCACATGTATTAATATACATGTGAAAAGTATTGCGCTATACAGATAAAGTATACCGTTCATAGAGAAGGAAAGGAGAGAGTGCAGAATGTAGTGTTACAGTCATAGCGAGGGTGTAGAGAAAGATCAGCTAAATGCCAAGTAGGTCCATTTAAAAGGCTGAAGGCAGCAAGCTGTTCTTGAGTCAGTGGGTACGTGACCTCAGACTTTTGTATCTTTTTCCCGGCTTGTGGATTTCATCCACTTGTGGACCAAATGTGTGCCTGCCCGATCAACGTAAAATTATATTTTCAAACTTTATTTATTAGTGTCGTAAGTAGGCTTACACTAACACTGCAATGAAGTTACTGTGAAAATCCCCGAGTCGCCACACTCAGGCACCTGTTTGGGTACACTGAGGGAGAATTTAGCACGGCCAATGCACCTAAACAGTACGTCTTTCAGACTGTGGAAGAAATCAAAGCATCCGGAGGAAATCCACGTAGACACGGGGAGAATGTTCAGACTCCACGCAGCCCGAGCTGAAAATTGCACCTCGGTCCCTGGAGCTGTGAGGCAGCAGTGCTAATCCACTTCGGTAGAAATAATAGTAGGAGGGATTATTATTTAAAGGGCGAAAAGCTGCAGCATGCTACGGTGCAGAGGGACCTGGGGGTCCTTGTGCATGAGTTGCAAAAACCCAGTCTGCAGGTGCAGCAGGTGGTCAATAGGCGAATGGGATGCTGGCCTTTATAGCGAGGGGGATTGAATATAAAAGCAGGGAGGCCTTGCTGCAACTGTACAGGGTACTGGTGAGGCCGCAGCTGGAGTGCTGTGCGCAGTTTTGGTTGCCGCACTTGCGCAAGGATATATTGGCCTTGGAGGGAGTGCAGAGGAGGTTCACCAGGCTGATACTGGAGATGAGGGGGTTGGACTATGAAGAGAGATTGAATAGATTGGGTCTGTACTCATTGGAATTTATAAGGCTGAGGGGGGATCTTATAGAGCCTTACAAGATAATGAAGGGGCTGGATAGGGTAGAGGTAGAGAGATTCTTCCTGCTTAGAAAGGATAGCAGAACTAGAGGGCACGGCCTCAAAATAAGGGGGGCACAGTTTAGATCGGAGTTGAGGAGGAACTTCTTCACTCAAAGGGTGGTGAACCTCTGGAATTCTCTGCCCATTGAAGTGGTGGAGGCTGCCTTGCTAAATATATTTAAGTCACGGGTAGATAGGTTTCTGATAGACAGGGGAATTAAGGGTTATGGGGAGAAAGCGGGAAAGTGGAACTGATCCACTTCAAATCAGCCATGATCTTATTGAACGGCGGGGCAGGCTCGAAGGGCTAGATGGCCTACTCCTGCTCCTATTTCTTATGTTCTTATGTAACCACTGTGCCACCATAGATTATGGCCACATCTTCATCCTCAACTTGTAATTTAAGAAAGCTTTGGTAGTCCAACCTCCCACTAACTGTCGTCAGGTCTTCTCTCGGAGTCTCGGAGACCGAGGGGAGACCTGATAGAGGTCACTAAAATTATGAGAGGTGTAGACAGGTTGGATAGACGGAGGCTTGTTCTGGGGAGTGGGGGGGGAAGTGACAATTACAAGGAGGGCACAGGTTCGAGGTGAGAGGGGGAAAGTTTAAGGGAGATGTGTGGGGGGTGAAAACTTTTCATGCAGAGAGTGGTGGGTGCCTGGAGCAGGCTGCCGGAGGAGGTGGCGAAAGCAGGCACATCAGCAACATTTCAGAGGCATCTGGATGGGTGCGTGAATAGGGAGGGGATAGAAGGATACGGAACAAGTAAGGGCAGGAGTTTTTTTTTAGTTTAGTTGGGACATCATGGTTAGCAGAGGCTTGGAGGGCCGAAGGGCCTGTTGCTGTGCTGTACTTAGCTCTTTGTAGCAGGCCGCTATTTCTGCTCTCAGTTGAATTTGAAGCCTCTGGGCACAGATAATGGAAAGTGCGTCTTAATTATTAATCAGCTACATACCAATGTTAATGGTGCAACAGACATGTTAGACACTCCAGCAAGTAACACCCATGTGTAATTGTTCGCTCACAGACAGTGACTATTACTATTTCCAAGTGACTGCTCACAGGTTCAGGTGAAGGTCATGCACCAAGGAAAGCTCCAGCTGTCTTCACCTCTTGCAAATGGGCTCCGGGAGCAGCCTTGGCTCACACCCCCAGTGAATGACCATCTCAGATGGCATGCTGGGAGGGCAGCAATGCCAATTCCCCCACGCCTTCAGCTTTCCTAGAGCTCCGTTAGAAACCAGCCACGGTGACTCAGAGGAACGCCGAGAAAGATTGTTAAAAGTTTTATTTATTGGTGTCACAAGTCGGCCAACACTAACACTGCAATGAAGTTACTGTGAAAATGCCCTAGTGGCCACACTCCGGTGCCTGTTCGGGTCGATGCACCCTAACCAGCACGTCTTTCGGATTGTGGGAGGAAACCGGAGCACCCGGAGGAAACCCACGCAGATACAGGGAGAATGTGCAGGCTCCCCAAAAGGCAGTCACCTAAGCCGGGAATCAAACCCAGGATCTAAAACTAGAGGGCATGGGGGTTTAAGTTGAGAGATACAAAAGGGTCCAGAGGGGCAATTTTTTCACAGAGAGGGTAGTGAGTGTCTGGAATGAGCTGCCAGAATAGTGTAGAGGTGGGTACAACCTTGTCTTTTATGAAGCATTTAGACAGTTACGTGGGTAAAAAAGGGATATGGGCTGAATGTGGGCAACTGGGACTAGCTTAGGGGTTAAAAAAGGGATGGCATGGACAAGTTGGGCCAAAGGGCCTGTTGCCATGTTAGAACATAGAACATTAGAACATAGAACATTACAGCGCAGAACAGGCCCTTCGGCCCACGATGTTGCGCCGACCAGCTTTTTAAAAAAAAACAACACTAACCCACTAATCTAAACCAATCCCATTTCGTCCATAAACCTTTCCACAGATCTCTTAAACGCCCCCAAACTAGGCGCATTTACAACTGCAGCTGGCAGGGCATTCCAGTCCCTCACCACCCTCTGGGTAAAGAACCTACCCCTGACATCAGTCCTATAACTACCCCCCCTTAATTTAAAGCCGTGCCCCCTCGTGCTAGCTTTCTCCATCCTAGGAAAAAGGCTATCACTATCCACCCTGTCTAAACCTCTAATCATCTTATATGTTTCAATAAGGTCCCCTCTTAGCCGCCTTCTTTCCAGCGAAAACAACCCCAAATCTCTCAGTCTCTCCTCATAGGACCTCCCCTGCATACCAGGCAACATCCTGGTAAACCTCCTCTGCACCCTCTCCAAAGCCTCTACATCCTTCCTGTAATGTGGGGACCAGAACTGCACACAGTACTCCAAGTGCGGCCGCACCAGAGTTGTGTACAGTTGCATCATGACGCTGCGACTCCTAAATTCAATCCCCCTACCAATAAACGCCAAGACACCATATGCCTTCTTAACAACCTTATCTACTTGATTCCCAACTTTCAGGGATCTATGTACACATACACCTAGATCCCTCTGCTCCTCCACACTATTCAAAGTCCTCCCGTTAGCCCTATACTCAACACATCTGTTATTCCTACCGAAATGAATTACCTCACACTTCTCCGCATTAAACTCCATCCGCCACCTCTCGGCCCAGCTCTGCAACCTTTCTAAGTCACCCTGCAAACTATGACACCCTTCCTCACAATCTACCACACCTCCGACTTTGGTGTCATCAGCAAACTTACTAATCCACCCAACTATACCCTCATCCAGATCATTAATAAAAATTACAAACAGCAGTGGCCCCAAAACAGATCCCTGAGGCACACCACTCGTAACCGAACTCCATGACGAATATTTACCATCATTGTAAACCTCCATGACTCTGTGATCTGTGACTCTAACCCGGGTCCCTGGCGGCGAGGCAGCAGTACCAAAGAGTATTAAGATAGGCAACCAAAAATGACTGAAAGGAAGAGGGAGGGGCAGAGAGGCCGAGGCGGGGGGGGGAGTTCCGAGGAAGCTAATTGTCGGGTGAGGCAGTGGTAATGTTTTAGCCGTGAACTAGGCTGACACATTCTACTGCAAACCTGTCCAGGGGTGAAACAGAGAATCGTATCAAATGAGGGGGCACTTAGGGACAGAGTTCTCAAAGGGTTATTTAAACTCTCCGTCAGGCAACACAGGAATGAGATGAGGGGCCCTCTCTTCATTCCGAGGGCTGTAAATATTTGGAACTCCGTACTGCAGAGAGCTGGGGGTGTTTTTACTTTCAGCTTATAATCTTGTAAAAAAAAATTATCTATTCCACTGATTAATGACCACCTCGTATGATGACATGAATCACTGCTTACCTTTACAGAGAGGGAACATCTCAGAGCTGCCGAGGCAAACTGCTCCAATGCCCCAACAGGTTTGAAGCCACAAGGCCTTTAAATTCGGCTGTTTATTCACAACTCTCCGATTCAGCCGGAAGGAGTTTATATTTATTAAGAAGCTCTTGCGACCTGAAATGTCTGCATATTGACAATGGGGCGCGTTTGCAGCCTCTTTCATAATGTAGGACGGCCAATTCATGCACAGCAAGATCCCACAAACCGCAAACGACCAGCGGGTCTGCATCGGAGATGTTAATTGAGAACATTAGAACTCGAGATGGTGGAGCCCCAATCTGTCACTTAGCCCCTCGTACCCGCTCTGCCGACAAATCAGATCCTGGCTGAGTAAACTCCCATTTACCAATGTCCTTGTCAAAGTTCTGTGAACTCGGGGTCTCGAGCGGACACATTGGCTGAAAACCCACCACCTCGCCTGTCCCGGAATCAGCGCAGGGCGAGGTTCCCAAGACAAAATCTCCGCCAGCCCTGGGCGAGATTTTACGATCTTGCCCAACGACTGAGCCTCCAAAACCTTTCTGGGTTCAGGATTCCGAGGAACGAAGAGGTTACTTCTCTTGGGCCAATCTTTAGCCCATGATGTCCCAGAGCAGATGCGGCAGCGTGCACTCAAAATCCGGAGAGGCTCGGAAAGCGCGACTTCCAAGCTTCCGAGTTCCCACCTGCCATTTCCCTCGCTGACGGAATAGCACGAAACACACTACGGGACCTCAGGAAGCTCATTTTAACACATTAGTGAGCCATTAGTGAACACTTTTTCCAGGATTCATCCCCTCACCAGATACGTGGCAATATGCCAGCGCCACTCACAACAAGCTCACCTGGACGTGAACCTGCCACAGGGTCTGCCCGGAGTGCAAGGGTGAGCATAGGACCTGGCAGAGAGACACACCTCCAAGCAATGGCCTTTCAATGTCCCCTGGCACTGCCCCCTGGCACAGATTTGGCTGTGGGCTGGGAGGGGATGGGAGGAACCTAATCGAATCTTACAGAATACTGAGAGGCCTAGATAGAGTGGACGTGGAGAGGATGTTTCCACTAGCGGGAGAGACTAGAACTCGAGGGCACCACCTCAGAGTGAAGGGTCACTCCTTTAAAACTGAGATGAGGAGGAATTTCTTCAGCCAGAGGGTGGTGAATCTGTGGAATGCATTACCACAGGGGGTCTGAGTGTCTTTAAGACATAGGTAGATAGGTTCTTGAATAATAAGGGGATCAAGGATTACGGGGAGAAAGCAGGAAAATGGGGATGAGAGAAATATCAGCCATGGTTGAATGATGGAGCAGATTTGATGGCCCGAATGGCCTTCTTCTATATCTTATGGTTTTCTGGTCTTCGGAGCAGGGGATGTTGGTGATGGCTGTTGAGGTGGATAGTCGCGTAGAGGCCCAATGGTCAGTGGGAAAGGGGGTAAGGGGCCTGTGATTGGGCAAATAGTGTTGGGGAGAGAAGTGCCAACTCCAATCCAGGATGGAGAGAGGAGCCCCTGAAACCTCCATGATGGGCTGGGGGGAGGGGGGAGGTTTATCAGATTCTAATCAGGGCACCCTACAAAGATAGCACCCTGATCGCTCAGCAAGCGGGTTTTACTGGCATGTTGAGGCCCCGCCTCTCTGCATGGCGATGTGAGACACGCCCCCCTGGATTTTTTTAGGCAGAGTTTGGTAAGATCTGGAGAGAAAACTGGTGCGTTCTCTAGAAACAACACTCTGCTATTTTGTGATAAGATCTCCCCACCCGCCCCCCTCCCCCACTCCCCATCCCCACCCACCCCCCTCCCCCACTCCCCATCCCCACCGCCATCCCCCACCCCCCCACCACTGCCATGATCTAAATGGCCGACTCCTCATCCTGAGACTACGACCCCTAATTTTTGATATTCCAACTGGGAAAACTGTCTCTCAGCATCTGCCCTCTCAAATCCTCAAACAGCTCAATGAGATCCTTCTAAACTCCTCAAACACAAGCAAACTTTGATCACGAAGGAAAATCCTCTCAATCCAGGAATAAACCCAGTGAACGTTCATTCCATCCACTCTGAGGCAAGAGTGTCCTTCCTCAAGTAAGGAGACCAAGTATGTCCACTTTGAGGGATAAGTGTTGGCCAGGGCAGCAGGGAGTATTATTCTGGGGATATAGCAATGTAGGAGTAGGCCATTTGGCCCCTCAAATCTACTCCAGATTCAACCAAAGCATAGCCGTTCATCTACCTCAATGCCATTTTCCCATACTATCCACATCTCCCTCGGTATCCATAACATCGGTAAACACCTCCAAGCCTGGATTTGAATCCAGTGATGAAGATGGTCTGACGTTGGCACCGCCCAGTGATAGTTCACACCCACTCGATGTGAATCACTGCACAAGCATCATTTCCAAACAGCTGCATGTCTGATCTCTCACATATGACAGCACCAGATTTCTGTTCTCTTTCCGACAGGTGTAAACAGCAACCACGCCCAGGGATGAGGGAAGATCCATGTTTCACTTCTGCTGTTTGTGGGCTGGTGTTAAGGGAAGGCCTGTGAGAATAGGACTTGCCCAAGTGAACGTAAGAACATAAGAAATAGGAGCAGGAGTAGGCCATCTAGCCCTTCGAGCCTGCCCCGCCATTCAATAAGATCATGGCTGATCTGAAGTGGATCAGTTCCACTTTCCCACTTTCTCCCCATACTCCTTAATTCCCTTGTCTATCAGAAACCTATCTACCCGTGACTTAAATATATTTAGCAAGGTAGCCTCCACCAGTTCAACGGGCAGAGAATTCCAGCGATTCACCACCCTTTGAGTGAAGAAGTTCCTCCTCAACTCCGTTCTAAACTGCTCCCCCCTTATCTTGAGGCTGTGCCCTCTAGTCCTGCTATCCTTTCTAAGCTGGAAGAATCTCTCTACCTCTACCCTATCCATCCCTTTCATTATCTTATACGTCTCTATAAGATCCCCCGTCATCTTTCTAAACTCTAACGAGTACAGACCCAGTCTATTTAGTCTCTCTTCATAGTCCAACCCCCTGCACTGAAGAAGACATTATATTTATATAACACTTTATCCTATCTGATTTGATTTGGTTTATTATTGTCACATGTATTTGTATACAGTGAAAAGTACTGTTTCTTGTGCGCTGTACAGACAAAGCATGCCATTCATAGAGAAGGAAAGGAGAGAATGCAGAATGGAGTGTTACAGTCATAGCTAGGGTGTAGAGAAAGATCAACTTATTGCGAGGTAAGTCCATTCAAAAGTCTGGCGGCAGCAGGGAAGAAACTGTTCTTGAGTCAGCTGGTACATGTCCTCAGACTTTTGTATCTCTTTCCCGATGGAAGAAGTTGGAAGAGAGAATGTCTGGGGTGTGTGGGGCCCTTAATTCTGCTGGCTGCTTTCCTGAGGCAGCGGGAAGTGTAGACAGAGTCAATGGGTGGGAGGCTGGTTTAAGTGACTGGAGATTGGGCTTTGTTTACGACCCTTTGTAGTGTCTTGCAATCTTGGACAAAGCAGGAGCCATACCAAGCTGTGATACAACCAGAAAGAATGCTTTCTATGGTGCATCTGTGAAACTTGGTGAGAGCTGTAGCGGACATGTCAAATTTCCTTAGTCTTCTGAGAAAATAGAGGTTGTCAGAGCCTCACAGAAATGGTTAATGCTTGTTGCAATGTTGCAATGGGGTCTAAGCAAGATACTTAAAATGAGAAAGTAATTTGCTGGGGTTGAGAAGGAGGATTTTAGCAGTTCTCAAAGGAGGAAGTGGGCTGTGGCCTGTAGGACAGTGAGGGAAGGTTCCAGCCAGAGAATCCACTCTCCTCCTGACACTTTGGCAGCTGGAAAATGTAACTGAGGACCCCACAATGATTGGGAATGGGAAGATCCCAACCTCCAGGCCAGTTATTGGGATTTCAATACATCAATAGCATTTCAGCCACTCTTTCCTCTGCTGGGACATAAGGGAATTTGAACTGGGCCAGTCAAGTGTGAAATCTGGAAATGCTTTTGCCATTCCAAAGGGAAGCGAAATTCCAGAATACCGGGCCTTGGGATTGTCATGCCATTCCTTTATTCGGGAGCCGCACCTTTCCTACCTGGAGGTCTGACTCGGGCATCCTGGGAATTGTGCAGGGTACCTGGTGCAGGAGGCTTTCTTGGACATGGGAGCAGCTTCCGGGGGATGTGAAGCCACAATTCCATTTTTTTTTGCAGCACTAACTGCCATAAAATGATATGATTGAAAGTCCCTGTCACTTGGACAAAAGATAAGATGCTCTAACTGAACGATGGGTCAGATTCAAGGGGCTGAATGGCCTCCTCCTTTTCTGGTGTTGTTCTGTCTCTGTGTAGATGTGTCAAGTTAGGCCAAATACCAGTGGTATTATAGACACGGAGGCAACCAATCTTTCCGCTGGAAAGGTTACGAGGGCAGCTGCTCACAAACAAATGTGAAAATAGTTACTAAATACTGGCACAGTGGGTTAGCACTGCTGCCTCACAGCTCCAGGGACCTGGGTTTGATTCCGGCTTCAGGTCACTGTCTGTGTGGAGTTTGCACATTCTCCCTGTGTCTGCATGGGTTCCCTTCCACACTCCAAAGATTTGCAAGTTAGGTTAATTGGCCATGCTAAATTGACCCTAGTGCCAGGGGGATTAGCATGGTATATAAGAGGATTTCGGGAATGGGGCCTGGGTATGATTGTAGTTGGTACGGATCCCAGTTTTGGGTCACTGTCTGTATGGAGTCTGCACATTTTCCTTGTGTCTGCGTGGGTTTGCTCCAGGTGCTCCAGTTTCCTCCCAAGACAGAAAAATGAGCCCTAAAGAGACAACAGTTCTACTCTTTGGCATTCCTGTATCCATTATTTGAAGAATGATTGGAACGATAGCAACGTTGACTGGGACAAGTCAGTACTACTGTAAAAATATTTATCTTCTTTGTACTGTAAATTCAAATGAAGAAATGAAAGTTTAGCGAACTATGTTTACTCTATAAACAGCTCCCAATGAGATTCTTAATAACAGGTTACAGCACAGCCTTTGCCAGAGATGTAAAGCATTCAATTACTAATATATTTTTATGTTTCCAATTACTTACTCATGTTTCAAAACACAGCACATACACACACACCCATACACCTACACGCACGTATGCACACACACACACACGTGAACATATACATGCACACACATGCACAAACACACGCACAAATACATGCACACACACACAGACACACACGCATGCACATACACATGCACAGACATGCACACACACACATGCATGCACATACAGACATGCACATACACACTGCATGCATACACGTATACACACTGATAGTCACATAGACATTCTCATCTAAGTGGTGGGCGGCACGGTAGCACAGTGGTTAGCACTGCTGCTTCACAGTTCTAGGGACCTGGGTTCGATTCCCAGCTTGGGTCACTCTCTCTGTGGAGTTTGCACATTCTTCCCGTGTCTGCGTGGGTTTTCTCCGGGTGCTCCGGTTTCCTCCCACAGCCCAAAGACGTGCGGGTTAGGTTGATTGGCCGTGCTAAATTGCCCGTAGATGCATAGGTTAGAGGATCAGTGAGTAAAATATATGGGGGTAGGGCTTGGGTGGGATTGCGGTCGGTGCAGACTCGATGGGCCGAATGGCCTTTTCCTGTAGGGTTTCTATGATCTGCACAGATATAGTTACACAGAAGTTGACACTTCAACACACATCAACGCACCCATACATTCAGGCACGCAGTGACACACATAATCTCACACTGACAGGCTGATACACACATGAACAAACACACACGCTCACACACATGGACATATGCAACACTGGTACACACACATGCACACTCACATACTGACATACCAGAGTACAGATACTCATACACACATATAGACATACGCTTGCACTTTTCAACATGTATGCTGACATACTGACACACACGTTCACACATACAGACACTCATGATCACAATGAACATCCAAGAATGAAGTGATTGGAAGATTTGACTACGCCTATTTCATGTCCGGAAAATCTTGGAAGAGAAATAGAAATTGCTTAGAGATATTCGGAGTTCTGATGGAAGAGTATTGACCTGAAATATTGACTGTTTCTCTTGCTACAGGTGCTGCCAAACCGGCTGAGTATTTCGAGCACTTTCTGTTTTTATGTCTGATTTCCAGAATCCACAGTATTTTGGATGAGTCCATAATGTCTGGGGCACTTTGAGCTTAATCCAAAACCCGAAATATTGCCGGTGCTGGAAATCGTGAAAGGTGCTATATAAATGCAAGGCTCGGGTTTATTTAATCCAACTGGACCCAGAATTAGAGTAAAGGAAAAGAAATGGAGTCGGGAGATGAGAACAAGGTGTGATGAATGAAATATTGTCATGTGCTTGGGAAGCAAGAAGCAACTGGTACAGTGCAGGGATTTGGGAATAGAAATCTGGAAGATTGGGTTTATGGGGTGGGATCGGATGGAGACATAGGACGGAATTTTACTGGCACATTGCCCAAGGATCATACAATCCCGCCCGAGGCCAATGGACCATGTCGTCTTCCAAGCATTGCCGGCCATTTGATTTGATTTATTATTGTCACGTGTATTAACATACAGTGAAAAGCATTGTTTCTTGCGCGCTATACAGACAAAACATACCGTTCGTAGAGAAAGAAAGGAGAGATGCAGAATGTAGCATTACAGTCACAGCTAGTGTGTAGAGAAAGATCAACTTAATGAAAGGTAAGTCCATTCAAAAGTCTGACAGCAGCAGGGAAGAAGCTGTTCTTGAGTCGGTTGGTACGTGACCTCAAACTTTTGTATCTTTTTCCTGAGTGAAGTAGGTGGAAAAGAAAATATCTGGGGTGCGTGGGACCCTTAATTATGCTGGCTGCTTTGCTGTGGGCAGAATCAATGAATGGGAGGCTGGTTTGCGTGATGGATTGGGCTGCATTCACGACCCTTTGTGGTTCCTTGGAGTCTTGGGCAGAGCAGGAGCCAGACCAAGCTGTGATACAACCAGAAAGAATGCTGTCTGTGGTGCATCTGTATAGCTTCTGTCTTGCACACAGTATCAGGTTGAAGGAGTATGAATCGATTGGAGCAGGGTGAAGCCTAGTGACGATTGTTGAGAACAATGTTCTCAGTCGCTGTGCCAGGACACACAGGATAACAGGAATATAAATTAACGTGAGCATGATATCACCATTGCGTTATGAAATTCAATTTGAGGCCAGTTTCTCCAGGCACTGAGTGCAAAGAGAGAATAGCCAAGTCCTGTTACTGAGGCAGTCTACTTCATGCCATTAACTCTGCTTCCTCCCCCATCTAATGCTCATTAAACAGATGATTTTTTTAAAAATTCCTTTGTAGAACATGGGCCTCCCTGCTTTTATATTCTATCCCCCTCATTATAAAGACCAATATTCCATTCGCCTTCTTGATCACCTGCTGCACCTGCAGACTGGGTTTTTGCGATTCGTGCACAAGGACCCCCAGGTCCCTCTGCACCGTAGCATGCTGCCAGGGCTGGCCAGCATTTATCACCCAACCCCAGTTGCCCTTGTTCAGGGGCTGCTTGAGAGTCACATTGCTGTGGCTCTGGAGTCACATGTAGGCCAGACCAGGTAAGGACGACAGATTTCCTTCCCTAAAGGACACTGGTGAACCAGATGGGTTTTTTCCGACAATCGACAATGGTTTCATAGTCATCTGTAGATTCTTAATTCCAGATTTTTTTTAAACAGAATTCAAATTCCACCATCTGCCATGGTGGGATTTGAGAAATACGCAAAGCTTTTAAGTGTTATTCAGCAAGATGGGCACAAACCAGCTTTGAGCCTTGAATGCTCCCCGCCAGCCCCACTAATACTCACTGCTGCCCACACTTTAATAACCTAAAACCATTAGCTTTAACATTTGCCGTTCTCTCTGAGCTGACAGTCCTCTAGCTCAGCACACGTGGTTCCGATATTCTCACCATGGATCAAAAATGCCTTCACAAGGCAAGGGGGCAGCACGGTGGCACAGGGGGCAGCACGGTGGCACAGTCGTTAGCATTGCTGCCTCGCAGTGCCAGGGGCCCGGATTCAATTCTGGCCTTGGGTGACTGTCTGTGTGGAGCTTGCACGTCCTCTCCGTATCTGCATGGGTTTCCTCTGGGTGCTCCCGTTTGCTCCCACATTCCAAAGATGTGTGTGCGGGTTAGGTGAGTTGGCCACGCTAAATTGCCCCCTAGGGGACTAGCTAGGGTAAATATGTGGGCTTACGGGATAGTGTGAAATTGCCGTCAGTGTAGGCTCGATGGGCAGAATGTCCTCCTCTGCATGGTAGGGTTTCCATGATTCTAATATCTCATTGAAATCTACAGTGCAGAAAGAGGCTATTTGGCCCATCGAGTCTGCACCAACCACAATCCCACCCATATCCTTTACCAACATATCCCTACCTATTTACCGCTAATCCCTCTAACCTACGCATCTCAGGACTCCAAGGGGCAATTTTTGCTCTAAGGGAGAAAACTGGAGCGCCTGAAGGGACCCACGCAGACATGAGAAGAATGTGAAAACTCCACACAGACAATGACCCACACTGGGAATTGAACTCAGGTCCCTGGAGCTGTACAGCACCGAGGGAGCACTCAGGGAGTGCTGCACTGTCAGAGGTCAGATGTTAAATGTAGGCCTCAGTGAGTGTGAAAGATCCCACAGTGGATTACATCGGAGAAATGCAGAAATAATCGCTTGGTGGAGTGGAAGATGAGCATTGCTGAAAATAGGGACTTCTTTTGATCAGGGCTTTTTTCATCTGAACATTTACAAGATAAATGCAAGGGAAACCCACATTTTATTCTCATACTGTATTCATACGAATGTCCTGATGTGTGGAAAAAAGTCTTTTTCAATGATAATCAAGAAATTGCCCAATTATCCTTGATGTCTTGGCCAACATTCATTCACCAAGCAATATCCTAAAAACAGATTTGGTCGCTATCACATCACCGTTAATGGGAGTTTCTGTTCTGTTTTTATTCATTCATGCGTGGGACATGGACTGGCCAGCATTTATTGCCCATCCCCAGTTACCCGAGGGCAGTTGAGAGTCAACCACATCGCCGGGGCCCTGGAGTTACGTGTAGGCCAGACCAGGTAAAGATTGTAGATTTCTTTCTCTAAAGGATGGATTTTTCCAACAATGGTTTCATGATCATCAGTAGATTCTTAATTCCAGGTATTTTTTATTGAATTCAAATTCCACTATCTGCCGTGACGAGATTCGAACCTTGGTCCTGAGAACATTAGCTGAGTTTCTGGGTCAATAGACAGGCCATCATGTCCTTAGTTGGCCGCAACATTGCAACTGAGAATACATTTCAAGAGTACTTCAGCAGCTATAAAGCATTTTGAGCTGGTCAGTAGTAATGGAGCACATTATATTCCTCTGTTTATTTCTCTATCTGTCTATAATTTGATCTTATCTCCTGCTTTTTCACTGGCTCTGTTTCTTTTTCTATCCTTGGAACCCATGGGGGGAGGAGCTGGACTGTTTGGTCTCACTGTTCCCAGGGTCCCAGATGCTGCGCTCGCTGGGTTAGTATCAAAAGTTAGTATCAAGTCACAACCCCAGGAAAGCTCATCACAAAAGTAATTGGAGATGGAAGGCAAGAAACGGCAATCAAATTCACACACCTCACTTGTACCCGGTGAAGTTTAGAAGGATGGGAGGGGATCTGATCGAGGTATGTAAAATTTTTAAAGGGATTGATAAAGTAAATGTAGACCAAGTGTCTTCCCTTGTGGGGCAGTCACGATCAAGAGGTCACAGGTATAGGTTGAGAGGCGGAAGATTTAAAACTGAGATGAGGAGGAACTCGCAGAAGGTGGTGAATTTGTGGAACTTGCTGCCCCATAGCATGACAGAATCTGAATCATTGAATGGTTTCAAGAAGGAAATAGATATATTTCTAATAAAGAAAAGGGATAAGGGGATATGGGGAACAGGTGGAGAGGCGGATTGGAGACCAGGGAGAGACCAGCCATGGTCTGATTGGATGGGGCAGCATGGTTAGAACTGCTGCCTCCCAGCGCCAGGGGCCCGGGTTCAATTCCCGGCTTGGGTCACCGTCTGTGTGGAGTTTGCATGTTCTCCCTGCGCGGACTTCCTCCAGGTGCTCTGGTTTTCTCCCGCAGCCCAAAGATGTGTGCGTTAGGTGGATTGACCATGCTAAATTGTCCTTAGTGTCTGCGGGGGTTAGGCTAAGGGAAATGCATGGGGTTATGGGGAGAGGGCCTGGATGGGATTGTCGGTGCAGATCCAATGGGCCGAATGGCCTCCTTCTGCACTGTAGGATTTTATGAAACCAATAGCTATGAATGGCGGAGGATGCTGGAAGGGCTGAATTTGCCTAATTCTGCTCCTAATTTCTATGTTCCAACATTTCCATGAGAATCGTCACCCCAGCAAATTCCAGGTCACTGTGTCTGCGGGAACACCTGTAAACCCAGGTCCCAAGCATATAATTTGCGAAATATTCCAATTAAACTACGAATTGTAATTGCACACTTAATTCTCCCTTAAGAAACAGGAGGTTAAAATATTGAACCAACGCACGCACAAATTAAGAAAGCATTTTGACTTTTGCCAATAACAATCGCATTGTTACTTTGATTCAATCTCATTGACACAGCGGCATTTTCTTGTTGCTAATTTAATGTGTGCTTTGAATTCTTCAGATGAAATGAAATTATTGTTTTAATGTCTTGCCTCTTTTGCATTTGAGAGCGAGCTGCATTGCCAAGTGCGCACCTTGGAAATATTCATTAAGTCTAACATTCCACCATCTCTTTGACCAGGGCCTGTCAAGGCACACCCACAGCGAAAACATTCTTAATTCAAGCTAATTAATAATGCTGCCTTTCTTTTGGCAAGCTAACAATCAAGCGGTGTCGTTTAAGTTCATATTAAAACCAATGTGGTTGTAGGAAGTCGTCTTTAAGGCTGCGTTGCTGCGGTAATGCCACCCACACTTGCCACCCATGGCACTGCACCTGACCCACAAAAGCCTCCATCTCCAAAGGCTGAAGGAAGTTACCTCTTCCATTTCTGGAACATCAAAAGTCAACTTGGGCTGCTGCTAATGCTCTCATTTTTCGGAGCGCTCCACAATCTAGGGCGGCACGTTGGCAGAGTGGTTAGCACTGCTGTTCTTGCAATGCCAGGGACCTGGGTTCGATTCCCGGCTTGGGTCAGTGTCTGTGCACATTCTCCCCAACTAGGTTTGCTCTGGGTGTTCTCATAGTCCAAAAGATGTGCTGGTTTGATGCAGCGACCATGCTATGTACCCGAACAGGCGCCAGAGTGTGGCGACTGGGGGATTTTCACAATTTTTGTTGCAGTGTTAATATAAGCCTACTTGTGACACTAATAATTAAACTTAAGCTTTAATCTCAGCTCACTCCCGACACCTATTTAACCCCCTTCAGCTCAGCAACCCTCTGAGGGTGGCACAGTGTCACAGTGGTGAGCGCTGCTGCCTCACGGCGCCAGGGGCCCGGGTTTGATTCTGACCTCGGTGACTGTGTCGTTGAATATGTTTATGTCACGGGTAGATAGGTTTCTGATAGACAGGGGAATTAAGGGTTAGGGGGAGAAAGTGGGAAAGTGGAACTGATCCACTTCAGATCAGCCATGATCTTATTGAATGGCGGGGCAGGCTCGAAGGGCTAGATGGCCTACTCCTGCTCCTATTTCTTATGTTCTTAGGTGTCGAATCTGTACATTCTCACCGTATTTGTGTGGGTTTCCTCTGGGTGCTCCAGTTTCCTCCTATAGTCCAAAGATGTGCAGATTAGGTGAATTGGCCATGGTAAATTGTCCCTTAGTGTCCCAAAATGCATAGATTAGGGTGATTAGTGGGTAAATACGTGGGTTGCAGGGAGAGGGCCTGAATAAGTTAAAAAAAAGTGCATTGGTGCAGACTAGATGGAGAAAATGTCCTCCTTCTGCACTATAGGGTTTCTATGAGATCTCTACTCTCCATCTAATTCTGGCCTCTGGCACACTCTATTGTTCCTTGTCTCTCTACAGTTGGTGAGTGTGTCTTTAATTCCTACACCTACAGCTCTGAAATTCTCTCACTAAATTTATCTATATCTCTCCCATAAGATGCTTCACACAATCTATTTTTAAAATTCTCGCAGGTGTCACTGACTAGGCCAGCATTTATTGCTTATCCTTAATTTTGATTTGGATTCATTTGATTTGATCTGATTTATTATTGTCGCATGTATTAACATACAGTGAAAAGTATTGTTTCTCGCACCCTGTACAGACAAAACGTACCGTTCATAGAGAAGGGAACAAGAGAGTGCAGAATGTAGTGTTTCAGTCATAGCTACAGAAAGTTCAACTCAATGTGAGGTAGATCCATTCAAAAGTCTGGCAGCAGCAGGGAAGAAGCTGTTCTTGAGTCGGTTGGTACGTGATCTCAGACTTTTGTATCTTTTTCCCAACGGAAGAAAGTGGAAGAGAGAAGGTCCGGGGTGCGTGGGGTCTTAATTATGCTGGCTGCTTTGCCAAGGCAGAGGAAAGTGTAGACAGTGTCAATGTATGGGACGTTGGTTTGTGTGATGGATTGGGCTACATTCACAAACTTTTGTAGTTCTTTGCGGTCTTGGGCAGAGCAGGAACCATACCAAGCTGTGACACAACCAGAAAGAATGCTTTCTGTGGTGCATCTGTAAAAGCTGGTGGGAGTTGTAGCTGACATGCCAAATTTCCTTAGTCTTCTGAGAAAGTAGAGGTACTGGGAGCCTCTCTGAACTATAGTGTCGGTAATGACGGGGGAGGGTTGCAGTACCAGGACAGGTTGTTGGTGATCTGGACACCTAAAAACTTGAAACTCTTGACCCTTTCTACTTTGTCCCCATTGATGTAGACAGGGATATATTCTCCTCTACACTTTCTGAAGTCAATAACAATCTCCTTCATTTTGTTAACTTTAAGAGAGAGATTATTGTTGCTGCACCAGTTCACCAGATTCTCTATCTCATTCCTGTACTCTGTCTCATCATGACAGATGGTAACCAGCTAGACGGTGACCATAGCTCACCGTGTTTGAGAATGTGGTGAGCTGCCTGGAACCAATCTCATGAATCTTTCCAGAGTTCTCTTCATTCAAACCTTCCAGAACCCCAGAACTGGATACAATATTCCAATGAAGGCCCAACTAATGTTTCATAACCTCCTTGCTCTTGTCCGCTATTATCGTACCCCACCTGCCTGGGACGAGCTAACGCATCTTATTGACCAAGCATCGAGAATGGGCCTACCATATTTGTACATCTCTTTATCACTTAACAACTGCAATTGGCAAACAAAACAGATGACCGGAAAATAAGCTGTCAAACCAATTTGACTATTTTAACTATTCAAAAAGGAAAAAGATTTTAATTCCACTATTGGAATTTTTTTAAAAGTTCTTTCATGGGATGGGGTCATCATTGGCTGGACCAGAATTTATTGCCCATCCCTAATTGCCCTACCAGGCCATTCTTAATCAACCATGTTAAGTGGATTGGCCATGCTAAATTGACCATAGTTTCAAGGGATTAGCAGGGTAAATATGCGGGGTCACGGGAATAAGGCCTGGGTGGGATTGTGGTCGGTGCAGACTCGATGGGCCAAATGGCCTCCTTCTGCACTGTAGGGCTTCTATGATTCTATGTTGCTGGAGTTATGTGTGGGCCAGACTAGGTAAGGATGGCAGATTTATTTCACTAAAGGGCTTTAGACAATCAACAATGATTTCATGTTCATCATTAGATTTTTAAAGCCAGATTTCTTTAGAATGAATTCAAATTTCCCCCATCTGCCATGGTGGGATTTGAACCCCGGTTCCCCAGAGCACACAACCATGGGTTTCTGGGTTACTTGCCTAGTGACAATACCATGCCAGTGCCTCCTCCAGGGAAGGAACTTTGTGTTTGTTGAGTTAAGGGAGCCACAGAAGGTGGTTGGGATTGTAGGTGAGCGGGGTTGGGTTGGGAGGTGGGGAGGAGGTGAGAGTGCGGTGGTGGAGATGGGGTTGGTCGGAGAGCAGGGCAGGGGGATGGGAAGTTGCAGGGGGATAGGCATGTATTCCAGGGTAGGACAGTCAATCATGGACTCTGGTTGGACCGAGCATGATGGACAGGGTTACCAACTCTGTCTGTGTTATATTCCTGAAGCTTTCTTCCAATTTAATTCAACCAGCCTGCCCCCACCAACCCCAACCCTACCCACCCATCCACCCCCACCCCCCAACAGCCCTGGCTCCCAACTATTTAACTAATATCATTATGAAGTGCTTCAAAAAGTTAGTTATGGCACAATTAGTTCCAGCCTCCCCAGATTGCCTGGATCCACGACAGTTCATCTATCGCTGCAACAAGTCCACAGCAGCCACCATCTCCCTAACCCTCAAACACCTAGACAACAAAGACACCTATGTCAGATTCCTATTTATTGACTACAGCTCAGCCTTCAATACCATTATTCCTACAAAACTCATCTCCAAACTCTATGGCCTGGAATTCCTAACTCACAGACCACAATCAGTAAGGATAGGCAACAACACCAGTGCCCCACAAGGCTGTGTTCTCAGCCCCCTACTATACTCCTTATACACCTATGACTGTGTGGCCAAATTCCCCTCCAATTCGATTTTCAAGTTTGCTGATGACACCACCCTTGTGGGTTAGATCTCAAACAATGATGAGACAGCGTATAGGAAAGAGATAGAGAACCTGGTGACCTGGTGTGATGAGAATAATCTCTCCCTCAATGTCAACAAAACTAAGGAGATTGTAATCAACTCCAAGAAGTATAGTGTAGAACATGCCCCTGTCTCCATCAACAAGGATGAAATGGAAATGGTCGAGAGCTTCAAGTTTTTAGGTGTCCAGATCACCAACATCCTATCCGGGACCCCCATGCCTACACTATAGTTAAGAAAGCCCATCAACGCCTCGACTTCCTCAGGAGGCTAAAGAAATTTCACATGTCCACTACGACTCTCACCAACTTTTACAGATGCACCATAGAAAGCATTCTTTCTGGTTCTGCTCTGCCCAAGGCCACAAGAAGCTAAAAAGATGCTTCCTGAGGGTTATGCATTGGCCAGAGCACCAGGAGAACTCCCAGTTCCTCTCCAAAATAGTGCTATTGGATATCCTACAATTACCTTCGGCAGCAGATAGATCTCAGCTGCAACACAGCACCTCTGCCCATGCACTGCCCTGTCGATATCAATTGTGCTGGGGTGGTTTGGAATCTTATGTCCATACCCTGAAGGGTTGGTGATGGGGGAGCATTACTCAGACAGGGATTAATAGCTAAGCACCATCTTCCTGCCTGTACCTCAATTATATCCACAATGAGGAGGCCTGTGGACAGCCTTCCCATTCTGTTGCCAATAGAAGCCCCTAATGGGTGAATCACTGCAGAGCAGAAGGGGACCATTTAGCCCATTGAGCCTGTACCAAACCCCCAAAAGAGTATCTTCCCCAGCCCTACAACCCTACCTTTCTATGTAACCTCATTCATTTACCCTGTTAATCCCCCAATCTACACATATTTGGACATTCAGGGGCAATTTAGCATGGTCAGTCCACCTAACGTGCACATCTTTGGGCTCTGGGAGGAAAGCGGAGCACCTGGAGGAAACTCACCCAGAGACAAAGAACAAAGAAAATTACTGCACAGGAACAGGCCCTTCGGCCCTCCAAGCTGCATCGACCATGCTGCCCAACTGAACGAAAACCCCCTTTCCTTCCGGGACCCATATCCCTCTATTCCCATCCTATTCACGTATTTGCCTAGACGCTCCTTAAAACTCATGGGGAGAACATACAAGCTCCACACAGACAGGCTGGATTTGAACCCGGGTCCCTGGTGCTGCGAGGCAGCAGTGTTAACCGCTATGCCACCCCGATGCCCTTCCTGAAAAAGGGGCTGTTGCTGGGAGACCCTCCCTCAACCACCTCCTTAGGATTCCACACCCGGAGTAGGACCTGAATCCAGATTTATCCCACTCAACGGCGAAGGTGATCCACGCTGACCCACAACGCCAATGTCGGTAACCCTAGTAACGGGACCACAATAGCCTGGGGTGCCTTATCTCACCACACAGGACAGCCCAGTCACAGGGCTTGAACTATCAGCAAACATCCTCAGAGTTTGACCTGAATTGGTTGAGGGAGAAGAAAGCAAATTCAAGAGGAGTCAAAGTGGGGAATTCCAAACTCAAGCGGCAGGAATTTGTCTGAGCCAAACGGAAAGGCTGTGGGAATAACACACAAACCTTTCAAAGCGAACGCACTTTGAAGTGAGGTCTTTCATCTTGTCACCTTAATATATTTCAAACCAAAAAATTTCAAAGTAATTTTTGAAACATTTTTCGCTTCATCACCAAGAGGGGAAAAGCTTCCACCAACAAGAGCTAACAATAACACAATAAAAGTGGCTTATTAGCAGCGGGAAAATTTGTCGAAAATCAGAGGTAAAGATTAAAGAAATCCTTCAGATCAGATGGATATATCTGTTCCTTGTCCCCGGGTATCAATTATTCATGCTGCGGTTTGAAGATCTGATAATGAGTTTTTTAGGAAGTGGGGAATTTAATATTGTACTTGGTTTCTTTTAGATCAGAATTCTGCTTGGCAACTCCTGCCAACGCCTGTGGCTGCCCTGTCGTGGGTGTTGCCCCAGGATTGATTTGGGTCTGATCCTTCCCCGCGATTCCTTACTTGGCAGAGAGGAAGATAGTCAGGATACGTCTGGGGTCATCGTTGTGGCCTGGAAGGTGCTGCCTGAAAGGCGCGGTTCACGCGATGGTACACTGGTTGGCACTGCTGCCTCACAGCGCGCAGGGACAAGGTTGGATGATAGAATCGTAGAGTCATAAAGGTTTACAGTGTGGGAGCAGGCCCTTTGGCCCAACTTGTCCATGCCATCCCTGTTATTAATACCTAAGCTGGTCCCAATTGCCTGCTTTTGGTCCATATCCCTCTATACCCATCTAACCCATGTAAACGCTTTTTAAAAGGCAAAATTGTACCCTTCTCTACAACTACCTCTGGCAGCTCGTTCCAGACAATCCCACCCAGACCCTATTCCCTTGAACACATCTTTTACCCTGTTAGTCTCCCCCAAGGAGGGGGACAATTTAGCGTGGTCAGTCAATCAGCCTAAACTGCACATCTTTAGAGTGTGGGAGGCAACCGCAGCACCCGGAGGAAACCTGTGCAAGCACAGGGAGAACATGCAGTCTCCACACAGGCAGTGACCCGAGGCCAGAATTGAACCCGGGTCCCATTTATCCCCCCCTGTTAAAATGGATTATCCACCTGCTCATCATCAAATTGCTGGTTATGGAATCTTGCTGTGTAAGTGTTGATGGTCACATGTTGGCAATGTCGTTGGAGATTAGTAACCTAGAGGTGCAGGCGAATGCTCTGAGGACACGGGTTCAAATCCCATCACAGCAGCTGGTGGAACTGAAATTCAAATCATAAATCTGGAATTGAAAACTCGTTTCAGTTATGGTGACCGTGAAACTATCATTGGTCATTGTAAAAACCCACCTGGTTCATTAATGTCCTTTATGGAGGGAAATCTGCCATCCTTACCCTGTCTGGCCTACACGTGACTCTAGAATCACATCAATCTGATGAAGGGTCATCCAGACTCAAAATGGGAATTCAGCCAAGTCACGCCTCTGCAAACGAGGTGCACAGTGGTTGGCACTGCTGCCTCACAGCACCAGGGACTCGGGTTCGATTCCCGGCTTGGGTCACTGCCTGTGTAGAGTTTGCACATTCTCCCCATGTCTGCGTGGGTTTCCGCCGGGTGCTCCGGTTTCCCCCCACAGTCTGAGAGACGTGCTGGTTAGGTGCATTTACCCGAAAAGATGCAGGAGTGTGGCGACTAGAGGAATTTCACAGTAACTTCATCGCAGTGTTAATGTAAGCCTTACTTATAACTAATAAATACAGAGTGGTTTCCTCACCATTTTCCAGCATCTATTACCCACAGTTTTCAGACTATTTAAACGTGTCGGACTGGTTCCACATGTAGCACTGGCAATTCAGTGTTTTTGCGATTTGTTCATGGAGTAAGGATGTTGAAGGTATTTGCTGAGAACATAAGAACATAAGAAATAGGAGCAGGAGTAGGCCATCCAGCCCCTCGAGCCTGCCCCGCCATTCAATAAGATCATGGCTGATCTGTTGTGGCTCAGTTCCACATTCCCGCCCTCTCCCCATAACCCTTAATCCCCTCTCTTATCAAGAACCCATCAACCCGCTTCTTAAAAATATTGAGCGAGGCAGCCTCCACCACTTCAACGGGCAGAGAATTCCAGAGATTCACCACCCTTTGAGTGAAGAAGTTCCTCCTCAACTCCGTTCTAAACCGCCCCCCCTTTATCTTGAGGCTGTGCCCCCTAGTCCTACTGTCCTTTCTGAGTGGGAAGAGTCTCTCCACCTCTATCCTATCCATCCCATTCATCATCTTATACGTCACAATGAGATCTCCCCTCATTCTTCTAAACTCTAACGAGTACAAGCCTAGTTTATTCAGCCTCTCCTCATAGCTCAACCCCCTCAACTCCGGCATCAGCCTAGTAAACCTCCTCTGCACTCCCTCCAAGGCCAAAATATCCTTGCGTAAGTACGGCGCCCAAAACTGCACACAGTACTCCAGCTGCGGCCTCACCAATGCCCTATACGGCCGCAGCAAGACCTCCCTACTTTTATATTCAATCCCCCTCGCTATGAAGGCCAGCATCCCATTCGCCTTCCTGACCACCTGCTGCACCTGCAAGCTGGGTTTTTGCGACTCATGCACAAGGACTCCAAGGTCCCTCTGCACCGTCGCCTGCTGCAGTTTTTCGCCACGTAAGTAATAATCCTTCCTACCATTATTCCCACCAAAGTGGACCACCTCGCACTTGCCAACATTAAATTCCATTTGCCATTTCCTGGCCCATTCGCCCAGCCTATCTAGATCCTTCTGTAGACTCTCCACACCCTCCGCACAATTTGCCTTTCCTCCAATCTTGGTGTCATCAGCAAATTTCGACACCCTACACTCGGTTCCCTCCTCCAGATCATCTATATAAATGGTAAATAGCTGAGGCCCCAGCACCGACCCCTGAGGCACTCCACTAGTCACCATCCGCCAATCCGAATAGCACCCATTGACCCCCACTCTCTGCCTCCTATTTGACAACCAATCTTCTATCCAAGCTAACACCCTATCCCCAACTCCATGTCCCCTGACCTTCTGCAATAACCTCTTGTGAGGTACCTTGTCAAACGCCTTCTGAAAATCCAGAAAGACCACATCCACCGGCTCTCCTGTATCCACCGCCCTAGACCTAGAGCTCTCCTCTATCCACCGCCCTAGAGAAGGTGGTGTGAGCCACCATTTAAGACCACAGGCCATGTGGTGGAGGTACATCCACGGTGCAGAGTCCCAGGTTGTGTCTCAGTGAAGGAACAGTTACATTTATCTCCAAATGCATGTGCGAACTCTCTATGTTAGAAAGGTCGGGTCAGTGTCTGGAGCCATGCCTTTCAGGTCAGATGTTAAGATCTTGTTTCCATGGGCGTTAAGGATTCTACAGCACAATTTTCAATTAACCGATCTTTCATTAAGTTGCTCTTTCTCTACGCCGTAGCTATGACTGTAATACTACATTCTGCACTCTCTCCTTTCCTTCTCTCCTATGTACATTTTCCTCCCACAGATGTGCTGATTAGGTGCATTGGCTGTGCTAAATTCTCCCTCAGTGTATACCCGAGCAAGGGTCAGAGTGCAGCAATTAGGGGATTTTCACAGTAACTTCATTGCAGTGTTAATGTAAGCCTGTTGGTGATGCTAATAAATAAATTTGAGATCTTAAAAAGTTAAAAGCTTGTGAACAGTATGTTTGGTCTGTATGGCGTGCAAGAAACAATACTTCCCACTGTATTTGGGTGGCATGGTAGCACAGTGGTTAGCACTGCTGCTTCACAGCTCCAGGGACCTGGGTTCGATTCCCGGCTTGGGTCACAGTCCGTGTGGAGTTTGCACATTCTCCTCGTGCCTGCGTGGGTTTTCTCCAGGCGCTCTGGTTTCCTCCCACAGTCCAAAGATGTGCGGGTTAGGTTGATTGGCCATGCTAAAATTGCCCCTTAGTGTTGTGAGATGCGTAGGTTAGAGGGATTAGCGGGTAAATATGTAAGGATATGGGGGTAGGGCCTGGATGGGTTTATGGTCAGTACAGGCTCGATGGACCGAATGGCCTCCTTCTGCACTGTAGGATTTCTATGGTTTCTATACCAATACATGTGCTAAATTCTCCCTCAGTGTATACCCGAGCAGGTGCCAGGGTGCAGCGATTAGGGGATTTTCACAGTAACTTCATTGCAGTGTTAATGTAAGCCTGTTGGTGATACTAATAAATAGACTTGAGATCTTAAAAAGTTAAAAGCTTGTGAACGGTATGTTTGGTCTGTACGGCGCGCAAGAAACAATACTGTATACCAATACACGTGAATCAAATCAAATTAAAACTTGAAGGAACACACAAGGTTCTCGTCATAACTTGGTCAGCTAACCACCTCCCAACAAACACAACCACGAGACAACTTGCTGTTGATGGGATGGTGTTTTGATGTGGTAATGAGACAATCTGCAGATATTTAATATTCACAGCCACTTTTTTTTGATGTATTCCCAGCGCAATTGTCTGGCAAATAAATGACATGATTTACCAGCAGCTGACAGTAAGCTGACACAGAGTTTGGGACTGGTCTGCGGGGGCTTTTGAAATGTCTCACATCCTGTCCCCAGACTGGCAATGGTAGGAAAAACTGACAAGAAAGGACAGCGAATGACTTGGTGCGACCACCCCAAGTCTTGACAGACTGACAGCAGCTGGTTAGGAATCGGTCACGTAAAAATAAAACACTGCAGAAGTCGGAAACTTGAAATAAACCAGGAAATGCTGGCTAAACTCTGCAGGTCTGGCAGCACCAGTGGAGAGAGAAACACAGTTAACAGGCAAGAATTTCCAACCCTGCTCGCCCCAAGAAATTCCTGCCCGAGCGGATCTTTGATTGGTCTTTTGCTTTTATGTAACAAATGTTGAATTCCGGGGCTGTCAAATGGCCAATGATGATTGGTTAATTGAATCAAACAGCACACTCCTTCAGTTATTCTCAAATGGGTCATGGTGGTGTAATCCAAAACAAAATGTCTACTGTTCGATGTGATTCCGCAATCAGGCGGCACTTGTTGAATAATCTTAAATGCATTAACAGCTACACTAACAACCAGTTTCAGATCATCAGTTGACTCGCAACGTGGCTCATTTATACCTGCTCATAATGACATAGATTCATACATCTGTTCTCAACCAGCAAAAGGAATGTGTTCAAGGCTCGTGGATTTTTCCAATTAACCCGAGGGCTTGGGAAGTCTTCAGCTAGTTTGTGAGCTGCCGCAGAGTACAAAATAACCATGTTGTCACGTTAGTTGCTGATAGATAGCAGCCAGGACATTTGGGACACTTTATGTGCACCTGAGAGAGCAGAAAAGGTCTCACTACAACTATTCTTTCAAAAGGTAGCATGTCTGACAGTGCAGCAGTCCCTCAGGATAGACATTGACACGTACCACTCACACTACGCCCATTGCAACTAACTAATGCAGTCAAAAATTTTATCAAACTTCCCAAACATCGGAAATGTGCCACACATAGAGGCCAGGATTCTCCAACCTCGCCAGCGGCTGGGATTTTCCTGTACCGCTGCAGTGAATGGAGATTTAGCTGAGTGACAAATTTTCCATTCTCGCTGGCTATGGCAGCGGGACGTGCGGGACTGGAGAATCCTGGCCATCATTTTTTTTATGTCTGCTACCTGCATAGTTTAATTAAAACACATGAAAGATATTGTTTGTTTCTAATTTTCAATAATGTTATTCTTAACAATCTTTTCTTTCTCTCCTGAAGGTGTTGACTCTGACTGGTTCTGGTTTTCCACATCCTTGAACTTACCATGTCTTCATTCTTCATAAGTCGAGCTTAACAGCCAGATATTAGTGTACTAATGTCAACTTCAGCCCATCAGAAAAATGTTTTGAAAAGTTGCTGGGGGTCCTTTTCTCTTTTTCTCTTTTAATCCACAGGTTTTAAGTCGGTCCGCATTGTTGTCCAACGAGGGGCATACACGCGATGGGCCGTTCTAGGGCTGCTCTTGGATGTTCGAGAATAGCCTAGTGCTTCATGTCGTTAGTGTGTGCTTAAACTGGACCAGATGCTGGGCAACACGACAGCTCAGTGACTATCACTGTTTGCTGTGCAGACACATGGATTTGGGCCAGTGTCTGTGGGAGTTTGCGCATTCTCCCCGTGCTTGCGTGGGTTTTCTCTGGGTGCTCCGGTTTCCTCCCACACCCCAAAGATGTGCTCTTAGGCTGATTAGAGGTAATAAATTGTCCCTAAATTAGTTTCCCTCAATGTGGAATGCCATAAGCATAGATAAGGGTCATGGGTGGAGGGGGGACTGGTTAAAATGTTAAAATGGCGGCGTGGGCTCGTTGGGCCGAAGGGCCTGTTTCCCGGGCTGTTTTTGCTCTTTGTTGTTCTTTGTCCGTCTTTTCTTTGGCACCCCCTGTGTTCCAAGGTAGGCTGTGTTTATGACAAGTGAGATTGACTCCCAACCAATTTCCCCAGATGGCGTAGACATCCTGGCCATGAATTGGCAGAGTTCCCTTTGATCTTGCATGAGATTCAGGATCAATCACTGGGAGGGAGTTGTGAAAATAAAAATCGGAAATGGTTGGAGGGAGAGAGGGCTGCTGCCAAAACCAACATCTAATGAAAAGAGGAAAACCCCTCCAACTTCACACAAGCGCAAGCATGAATCTTTGTCAATATCCAACCTCTGAACACTTAGATAACGCTGGTTTACAGACCCATGCGGAGCAAAAAAGCTAGCAGAGACTACTTTATAGAGGCCTATAAAATAATGAGGGGCAGAGATCAGCTAGATAGTCAATATCTTTTCCCAAAGGTAGAGAAGAGTAAAACTAAAGGATGTAGAGTTAGGGTGAAAAGGGAGAGATACAGAGGGGCAATTTTTTCACACAAAGGCAGGTGAGTGTCTGGAACAAGAGGCCAGAGGTAGTAGTAGAGGCGGGTACAATGTTGTCTTTTAAAAAGCATTCAGACAGTTACATGAGTAAGATGGGTATAGAGGGATATGGGCCAAATGCGGGCAATTGGGATTAGCTTAGGGGTTTTAAAAAAGAAAGGACGGCATGGACAAGTTGGGCCGAAGGGCCTGTTTCCATACTGTAAACCTCTAGCTGGGACAAAAAGATCCGTTTTTGTGCTCTTTATTCCACATCATTGGAAATTTGAAGTGGGAGTTTACAGCCTGGCTCAACCCAAAACCATAAAATCCCGCCCAAGGTCAACGGACTTTCCCATCGTCCGCCCCTCGCCCACTCTGATTCCCACGGTGGACGGGGCAGTAAAATTCCATCCAAACAGTTAGCCCATTGCAAGCTGTGCTGTCGGGGTAGAATTTAATGCCCTCTCCCACGGTGGGTTTTGTGGCGGGGTACGTTTAATCGGGTGGGAGGGTGGCAGGTGGGAGCCCTTTCCCCCTTTCCTGCCTCCGCCCTGATTGCTTCTGGCAGCTTCCTGCCCCGCTGCCAATTAAGACCCTTTTAATGGCCTTACCACCCCCCCCACCCCCGCCTGCTGGTATTGGCCCAGGGAGCGGGCAGGGGGGTTTTTGCATGACCATCAAACCCTGACATGTTTGTTGGTGGAGGGGGTGGTCTCTCGTTCAAAGGCACGGTGTGCCTGACCAAGTGGGTGGCCTGGCGGTGGGGCAAACCCTGCCCTTGCTGCCGACACTCTGCCTCTCCCTCCCCTGTAACCTCCACCCCATGGCACCTCCCTCCCCACTCCCCGACAGCCCCCCCAACCCCCCCGTCCTCCAACCCCACTCCCCCCCAAACCCCACCTCCACCCCCACAACTATCTGGTTAACCAGCAATGATACTTGACCTAGTCTCATATCGATAGCAGCCTGATATGAGTTGATTTATTATTGTCACATGTATTGGGATACAGTGAAAAATATTGTTTCTTGCGTTGTTATACAGACAAAGCATAGAGAAGGAAAGGAGAGGGTGCAGAATGTAGTGTTACAGTCACAGCGAGGGTGTAGAGAAAGATCAACTTAATGCGAGGTAGGTCCATTCAAAAGTCTGACAGCAGCAGGGAAGAAGCTGTTCTTGAGTTGCTGCCGTTCTGTGGAGCCTCAGGTGGACCAACACCTCTCAGTGGCTGGTCTTCTACCTCTCAGCCTCTCAACCCCAGGGCAGTTGTCCAGGAGAGAGTCTGAATGCCACAACATGCAGCAGACCCACACGTCAAGAGGCAGCACAGCCTCTCCAGCCAGTGGATTTGATCCCCACTGCCCAGCCTACTGCCTGATGAGGAAGCCTGGAGGCTTTGAAAGGCTGCGGTCGGTAAGTGTAACCTGAGACGAGAGAAGAAGCTCTCCTACCATTGGGGCATAATGTGTGTTGTAGCAGTGCTCAGTAGGATGGTCAGAGTGCTGTTACGCCTGGTGAGGACAGGGTCTTACTTCCTCAGAAGTATTAAATCAATCCCCATATTTACCCATTTACATGCTGATTGCAAGCAACTCAGTCTAAAGGGCTTTCTTGAGTTTAAACACAAGGGGTTAGCTTTTATTGTGCTAATAATCCACCCAGATAAAGTTTGAAAAGATAACGCACAACCCAACCTTCGTAACATAGGCACGCACAGAAGAATTAAGAATGGCAAGTCTGTCATTTTCAAATGCACAAGGTGGCGCGGTGGCACAGTGATTAGCACTGTGGTCTCACAGCGCCAGGGACCTGGGTTCGATTCCCGGCTTCGGTCACCGTCTGTGTGGAGTCTGCACATTCTCCCCGTGTCTGCGTGGGTTTCCTCCAGGCACTCTGGTTTCCTCCCACACTCCAAAGATGTGAGGGTCAGGTGGATTGATGTGCTAAATTGCCCCTTAGTGTCAGGGAGATTAGCAGGGTAAATATGTGGGCTCACGGGGATAGGGCCCAGGTGGGATTGTTGTTGACACAGGCTTGATGGGCCAAATGGCCTCATTCTGCACTGTAGAGATTCTATAACAAGTTGCACTTTGGGAGGTTATGTCTTACCCAACTTATGGTTCAGTGGTGAAGGGTCAAAAATAGGAAATTGATGTTTACGAGGCATTCAGCAGTATTTACAGATGGGGCAGATTTTTTCGATGGTGGTTTTGGGATTCCAGTAACATTGAAGATGATGTAAACTGTAATTTCTGAAAACATTTTAAACAGTAATTTACTTTTTCCAAAGCGTTAATGCAGTGGTACCTGAGGTTCTTTTTGACTGAAATTCTCTATCACTGCAGCGGTTTCCAAAATGTATCATAGACAGGGTATTGAACTGGAAAGAGAAGGTGGCAGAGTGAGATGGTATCACTGCTTCATTGGCAGATTTCTTCTACACTGTCTATTTGCATTTGGATACAGTAATAAAAGACATTTCAAAATGATTTTTCTGTCCACATGACCTCTCACTCCATAACGATGAGGGTTCCCAAAAAGGTAATCGATCAGCTTCTGTCTGCCCACTGTGCTAAGGATGTTGATTGTTAGCTGCGAAGACTCGCATTCTATAAACTGTGTGTGCCTTTATATGCTCTGTTTGAGACCAGAACTCTCCACTCACCTGACGAAGGGGCAAACCCCGAAAGCTTGTGGGTTTACTATCAAATAAACTTGTTGGACTTTTGTGAGACTTCTTACACTGTGGCTAAGGCCCAGCTGATTAGTTTCTGTAATAATCCAGCCATCACTTCTGAATGGACCATCTCTCCTTGTGATGGGTTTGGGAAGATGCCTTCCATGTAACCATTATCCCAGTAGACTTTCAGTCTCTGCCTGAAAGGTAGATTTATAGAAAAGCAAATAGTGAGAGCCAGTCTAATTTCAATTCATCTTTGAAATACTTTTACTACCGGGGTAATTTCACAGTAACTTCATTGCAGTGTTAATATAAGCCTTACTTGTGACAAATAAATAGAACTTATTTTTACTTTACTTTTGACATCAGCAAGTATCAAATTCCATAAAATGTTTGCCTTGGCTTGTACTAATTGTAACTTACACTGGAAATATCCAGATATTAGCCAAATTAGCCTCACTGCAAGAAGGATATGGAAGCTATTGAAAGGGCGCAGAGGAGATTTACAAGGATGTTGCCTGGATTGAGAGGCATGCCTTATGAGGTTAGGTTGAGGGAGCTGGGTCTCTTCTCTCTGGAGTGACGATGTTTGAGAGGTGACCTGATAGAGGTTTATAAGATGTTGAGAGGTACAGATAGGGTGGATTCTCGGCGGCTATTTCCCAGGGCTGAAATGGTCGCTACGAGAGGACACAGGTTTAAGGTGCTGGGGAGCAGGTACAGAGGAGATGTCAGGGGTAAGTCTTTCACTCAGAGGGTGGTGAGTGAGTAGAATTGGCTGCCGTCGGTGGTGGTAGAGGCGAACTCGCTGGGGTCTTTTAAGAGGCTTCTGGATGAGTACATGGGATTTAATGGCATTGAGAGTTATAGATAGGCCTGGTAGGTATGGATATGATCGGCGCAACTTGTGGGCCGAAGGTCCTGTTTGTGCTGTAGTGTTCTATGTTCTACCAGACATGCCACGTGACCTGTGGCAGCCATCATAGAATCCTACAGTGCAGAAAGAGGCCATTCAGCCCATCTAGTCATCATAAGTCAGTACCTTTGCTTGTTTTTGTTTTAAAATTCCTTTTAAAGCAAGTCAGTATATACTTGAGCAGCTGATGCATTAAAGACTAAGATTACATAAAACTAGAACGAGGCATGGCCTCAGAATAAATGGGAACAGATTTATGACTGAGTTGAGGAAGAACTTCTTCACACAAAGGGTTGTGAATCTGTGGAATTCCTTGCCCAGTGTAGCAGTTGAGGCTACCTCATTGAATGTTTTTAAGGCAAGGATAGGTACATTTTTGAACAGTAAAGGAATTAAGGCCTATGGTGAGTGGGCGGGTAAGTGGAGCCGAGTCCACGAAAAGATCAGCCATGATCTTACTGAATGGTGGAGCACTCTCGAGGGGCCGGATGTCCTACTCCTGCTCCCACTTCTTATATTAAAGCAACAAGTTCTGAGGAAATTGGAACTGAGACCAATCCAATCCTAGTCCAATATCCAGCCGGTCATGCTTTCAACCGGGAATCACCAAGGAAGCAGGGTCGAAATTTTATCCTTTCTAACCCATGGAAGTCAAGCCCCTACCCATCACCTCAGGTGCAAGGGCATCACCAACAGAACAACACATCGGGAAGGGCGTGGAAGGAGATGTCTAAAGAATGGAAAACACGGGAACATTACCACTTCTGTAAAGAAACCAGGCATTTGCAGTAAGAAGGTCAATTTTGTGTCCTGCGCTTACAAGTTCAGGAAACAAATCTCTGCAGTTTCATGTTCAGGCAGTTTCAGTTCAGGTATCACTGCCAGAGAAGCTAAAGACAGGGACTGTAATTAGCAACCATTCCGCTCTCTGATCTCCCATGCAGCAGAAGAGAACGAATAAGGGAAAGAGTAAAAGAGTGGGTGGGACAGGCGGAGGTGGAAGGTTTCGAGCAGACTCCATCACAGCTTTTACGTCTTTCTGATCTGACGCCATGTGAAAGTTGTGGAGCTGTCAGAAGTCGCTCTTGTTTAGACTGCTGGTGTTCCTGCCCCTGGAGCTCGCCAGCCAGGACCGATTAGTCAGAGTCCCCGTTGCACTGACTCCCTGCTCGCATGAAGACAATGGGTGGTCTAACAAACAAAACCAGGAGCTCCACATCTCCTAACAAGCAGCTAATAGAGGTAGAATTAGAAGCCTTTCCTAATTAATTACAGCATTCCTCAAATTCTACACAGAGTTGGCTACATATGTAACACACCCAGTCCTAAAATACCAATTAACACACACCGGCAGCTCACCCCTGTGCCTGATAGGCTAATAACGAACAACCAAAAGTATTTCTACTCTGGAAAGGGAGGTGCATTTTTGTGCTCGCATTTTGGAGTTCCCAATCTCTGCAACAGTTTAGAGAGGGGAAACACTACTTTGCTCATGTTACATGGGCCAGTTTCATTGAGGCAAAGAGCTTTGCTGCATAGAACGAGGCCATTTGGCTCATCATGTCTGTGCCAGCCATTAAACACCTATCTATTCTAATCCCATTTTCCAGCACTTGGTATACTATCAGTCATCTAACAATACATAAGAACATAAGAAATAGGAGCAGGAGTAGGCCATCTAGCCCTTCGAGCCTGCCCCGCCATTCAATAAGATCATGGCTGATCTGAAGTGGATCAGTTCCACTTTCCTGCCTGCTCCCCATAACCCTTAATTCTCTTGTCTATCAGAAATCTAACCATGACTTAAATATATTCAGCAAGGTAGCCTCCACCACTTCAATGGGCAGAAAATTCCAGAGATTCACCACCCTTTGAGTGAAGAAGTTCCTCCTCAACTCCGTTCTAAACTGCACCCCCCTTATTTTGTGATGTGGTGGCCATTACGGAGACTTGGATGTCTCAGGGACAGGACTGGGTACTTCAGGTGCCAGGTTTCAGATGCTTCAGGAAGGACAGGGAGGATGGCAGAAGAGGTGGTGGAGTGGCACTGTTGATCAGGGACAGTGTCATGGTTGCAGAGAAAGAGGATGCCGTGGAGGGACTATCTACAGAGTCTCTGTGGGTGGAAGTTACGAACAGCAAAGGGTCGAAAGCTTTGCTGGGTGTATTCTATAAGCCACCCAATAGTGACAGGGAAGTTGAAGTGCAGATAGGGAAACAGATTCTGGAGAGATGTATTAATAACAGAGTTGTCGTGATGGGGGACTTCAATTTCCCAAACATCGACTGGAATATCCCTAGGGTAAGGGGTTTGGATGGGGAGGAGTTTGTTAGGTGTGTTCAGGAAGGTTTCCTGACACAGTATGTGGATAAGCCTACGAGGGGAGAGGCTGTACTTGACCTGGTACTGGCGAATGAACCAGGGCAGGTGATGGATCTCTCGGTAGGAGAGCATCTTGGGAATGGTGACCATAATTCTATCTCCTTCACAATTGCATTGGAACGAGATAGGATCAGGCAGGCTAGGAAGGTGTTTGTCTGGAGTAAGGGGAGATACGAAGAAGTCAGGAAGTTACTTGGACAAATAAACTGGAAGGAGGCGTTCTTAGGGAAAAGTACCGAAGGAAGGTGGCGGATATTCAAGGAATGTTTGTCTGGAGCTCTGCATGACAACGTTCCGATGAGACAAGGGGGTTTTGGTAGGTCGCAGGAACCGTGGTGCACGAAGGTTGTGTTGAACCTAGTCAGGAGGAAAAGGAAGGTGTACAAAAGGTTCAGGGAACTCGGAGAGGTTAAGGATCTTGAGGAGTATAAGGACTGTAGAAAGGAGCTTAAAAGGGAAATTAGGAGAGCCAGAAGGGGTCATGAGAAGACCTTGGTGGGTAAGATTAAGGGGAATCCCAAGGCCTTCTATAAATATGTGAAAGGTAAAAGGATGAGAAGAGAAGGGATAGGACCTATAAAAGGTGAAGGGGGAAAGGTCTGTGTGGAACCAGAAGAAATGGCAGAGGTGCTTAATGAGTACTTTGCCTCAGTATTCACAGTGGAAGCTGATCTGGGAGATTTTGCTACGGATTTGCAGCAGATGGAAAAGATTGAGTATGTGGATATTAAGGAGGAGGATGTGTTAGAACTTTTGAATTCTATCAAGATAGATAAGTCGCCGGGACCAGATGGGATGTACCCCAGGATACTGTGGGAGGCGAGGGAAGTGATTGCAGAGCCCCTGGCGATGATCTTTGCGTCGTCAATGGAGACGGGAGAGGTTCCGGAAGATTGGAGGATTGCGGATGTGGTTCCTATTTTCAAGAAAGGGAACAGAGATAGCCCGGGAAATTACCGACCGGTGAGTCTGACCCCAGTGGTTGGTAAGCTGATGGAGAGGCTTCTGAGGGACAAGATTTACGAGCATTTGGAGAGGTTTGACATGATCAGGAATAGTCAGCATGGATTTGTCAAGGGCAGGTTGTGCCTTACGAGCCTAGTTGAGTTCTTCGATAATGTGACTGAACACATTGACGAAGGAAGTGCCGTGGACGTGGTGTACATGGACTTCAGCAAGGCGTTTGATAAGGTCCCCCATGCAAGACTTCTTGAGAAGGTGAGAGGGCATGGGATCCAAGGGCCTTTGGCCTTGTGGATCCAGAACTGGCTTGCCTGCAGAAGGCAGAGAGTGGTTGTGGATGGGTCTTTTTCTGAATGGAGATCAGTCACCAGTGGAGTGCCCCAGGGATCTGTTCTAGGACCCTTGCTGTTTGTCATTTTCATAAATGACCTGGATGAGGAAGTGGAGGGATGGGTAAGTAAGTTCGCTGATGACATGAAGGTCGGTGGTGTTGTGGATGGTCTGCAAGGATGTCAAAAGTTGCAGCAGGACATAAATAGGATGCAAGACTGGGCGGAGAAGTGGCAGATGGACTTCGACGTGGATAAGTGTGTAGTCGTCCATTTTGGCAGAACCAACGGGATGAACGAGTACACTATCAAGGGCAGGAGTCTTAGTAGTGTTGAAGAGCAGAAGGATCTTGGGGTCCGGGTCCACAGGACTCTTAAATCGGCCTCGCAGGTGGAGGAGGTGGTCAAGAAGGCGTATGGTGTACTGGCCTTCATTAATCGAGGGATTGAGTTTAGGAGTCGGGAGGTAATGCTGCAACTTTATAAGACCCTTGTCAGGCCTCATTTGGAGTACTGTGCGCAGTTCTGGTCGCCTCACTATAGGAAAGACGTTGAAGCTATTGAGAGGGTACAGAGGAGATTTACAAGGACGTTGCCTGGACTGGGAGGCATGCCTTATGAAGTTAGGTTGAGGGAGCTGGGACTCTTCTCCCTGGAGAGACGAAGGTTGAGAGGCGACCTGATAGAAGTTTATAAAATGTTGAGAGGAATAGATAGGGTGGATTCTCGGAGGCTATTTCCCCGGGTTGAAATGGTCGCTACGAGAGGACACAAATTTAAGGTGCGGGGAGGAAAGTACAGAAGTGATGTTAGGGGTAAGTTTTTCACTCAGAGGGTGGTGAGTGAATGGAATCGGCTGCCGTCAGTGGTGGTGGAGGCGAACTCGCTGGGGTCTTTTAAAAGACTTCTGGATGAGTATATGGGGTTTAATGGGATTGGGGGTTATAGATAGGTCTATAGATTGGTAGGTGTTGATGTGATCGGCGCAACTCGTGGGCCGAAGGGCCTGTTTGTGCTGTAGTGTTCTATGTTCTATTTTGAGGCTGTGCCCTCTAGTCCTGCTATCCTTTCTAAGTGGGAAGAATCTCTCCACCTCTACCCTATCCAGCCCCTTCATTATCTTGTAAGTCTCTATAAGATCCCCCCTCAGCCTTCTAAACTCCGACGAGTACAGACCCAGTCTATTTAGTCTCTCCTCATAAGCTAACTCCCTCATCTCCGGTATCAGCCTGGTGAAGCTTCTCTGTACTCCCTCCAAGGCTAATATATCCTTTCGCAAATAAGGGGACCAAAACTGCACACAGTACTCCAGTTGCGGCCTCACCAGTATCCTGTACAGTTGCAGCAAGACCTCCCTGCTTTTATATTCTATCCCCCTCGCTATGAAGGCCAACATCCCATTCGCCTTCTTGATCACCTGCTGCACCTGCAGACTGGGTTTTTACGATTTGTACACAAGGACCCCCAGCTGTTTTTAAGCCCTCCCTTCCATCCCATGGGCCAGATGGGCCAAATGGTCCCATTCTGTACTCATTCATTTCCATGGTTCTACATCAGCATGAAACATGATTTGGGCTCCTCGTGAGGTTTTCCAGTCCCGCTGCCGAACCTGCCTGGTGAAAGCGGGAGTGGAAAATCCTGGCCATTCTTTGCTCTTCAATCGGTCGTCAGAGGCCACAGCTGGGGTTCTTCGGCCTCGCGCAAAAGGGAGAGACCCATCGCGAGCGAGAACGTCCAGCGACACTGGAAAATCCCAGCCGCGACCCACGTAACCAAACCTCCCGAAACAGTCTCAGGCAGAGGTGGTAACCCTCGTGTAGTTTGGTACGTGTCACTCGCCAGCAACCCAACTGGGTCAGAGACAGCTTCAGACAAACATAAATAAATTCCATCACAACAGAGCCAAGGGGTTGAGACAAAGCTGCCAATGCTACATTTGTTACCCATCTGAGTGGCTTGGAAGGTCACTCCAAAGATGTATGAGTTGGGTTGATTGGCCATGCTAAATTGACCCTATTGTCAGGGGATTAGCAGAGTAAATATTGGGGGTTATGGGGGTAGGGCCTGGGTGGGATTACGGTCGGTGCAGACTCGATGGGCCGAATGGCCTGCTTCTGCCCTCTAGGAATTCAATGATTTTATGATAAGGCCAAAGTTTTCTTTTCAAAGTTTGTTTATCTATTAGTCGGCTTACATTAACACTGCAATGAAGTTACTGTGAAAATCCTCTAGTTGCCACTGAGGGAGAATTTAGCACGGGCCTAACTGTCAGACTGTGGGAGGAAACTGGAGCACCCGGAGGAAACCCACGCAGACACGGGGAGAACGTGCAAAAGCAGAGGCAGTGACCCAAGCCGGGAACCGAACCCGGGTCCCTGGCGCTGTGAGGCAGCAGTGCAACCCGGTGTGATGGAGTCAACAACTGGGTTACGTGTCACACTGATCAGGGAGGCATGCCTTCTGGAGGAATTGTAATCCTTCCGTGTTTTCAAAGGAATTCTGACAGCTTCCCATACACCTTTCAGGTGCTAGATATTTATTTTCAATTCCGTTACACAACTTGCCATAAAAGAATGAGTTGTATTCCTACTGTACCTTTAACAACCTCACAACATGCAGGAACCTTTCACTGCTGATATAATACCCTCTGAGATAGTCACCGGTTTAATGTAGAAACGGCAGCAGCCAGTTTACACACAGCAAGATCCCACAAAAATACACTCACACAGAAAGTGGTGGAGGTTTTCAGACTTTATAAGATGATGAGGGGGATTGATACAGTGGACGTGCAGAGACTATTTCCTCGGGTGGATGTAGCTGTTACTAGGGGGCATGACTATCTCCCACCATGAACCTTATATAGGAGGGAGGTCCGAGGTAGATTCTTTACTCAGAGGGTGTTTGGGGTGTGGAATGCACTGCCTGCTGTGATAGTGGAGTCGGACACTTTAGGAACTTTCAAGCGGTTATTGGATAGACACATGGAGCACACCAGGATGATAGGGAGTGGGGTAGCTTGATCTTGGCTTCGGACATAGCTCGGCACAACATTGAGGGCCGAAGGGCCTGTACTGTTCTACGTTCTGTGTTTGGGACTCTCCTCATTAAGTGACACTGGATGCTGGTTCAATTGTGGATTTAAGTCTGAGATAGACAAACTCTTACTGAGCAGGAGTACCATGGGATAGGGCAGCTACACGGAGTTAGGTAGGCCACAGGTCAACCTTGATCTTACTAAATGGCAGAGTGGGCTTGAGGGGCTGAATGGCCTACTCCTGTTCCTGCATTTTTATGATAATGACCAGGTTACCTGCTTTTCCCTTTCGCAATTCTGGGGTTACTCCCATGCTCTTGTTGAAGATGGTTCCATGATCAAGTCAATTAGAGATGGCAAAGAGAGCATCAGTTTAATATCGCCCTCAAACATCACCTCGGGCATTGAGAGCTCCCTCAGTGCTGCATTTGCAAGTCAGTTTAGGTGATGTTATCGAGTCTTTACAGTGAATCATAGAATCCCTACAATGCAGAAAGAGACTATTTGGCCCAGCGAGCCTGTACCGACTCTCTGACAGAGCATCATACCCAGATACACACCCCGTCCATGCATTTACCCCACTAATCTCCCTAACCTACACATCTTGGGACGCTAACGAGCAATTTACCATGGTTAATCCCTAACCTGTGCACCTTGGGACACAAAGGGGCAATTTAGCATGGCAAATCCACCTGACCTATACATCTTTGGACTGTGGGAGGAAACCGGAGCACCCGGAGGAAACCCATGCAGACATGAGTAGAACATGCAAACGTCAGACAGATATTGTCGCTGGCACTGTGACATAGCAGTGCTAACCAATGTGCCATCGTACCACCCGTTGTGGGGCTTTGAACTTTGCAACTCAAGAGGCAACTCACTGATAATGCAGTAAGATATGAATTCACAACCTCTGGGTTATTAATCAAGTCCTATGACCTCTGCACGACCCTTCACAGAGTCATAGGAATGTTACAGCGCAGAAGGAGGCCATTCAGCCCATCATGTCTACCCTGACAGAGCAATGCATCCTACCTTCTACCCGTAACCTTGCACATCCCTCCTTTTCAGGTAACAGGCTAACTTTGAATGTTTCAGTTCTGCGGCCGAATCTTATTCCTATGACTTCTTGCCATCGAGTTTTGTATAAAGCATTCAAGCCTGAAGGTGTAAGAGAGGGAGTAGAGAATAACCAGATGTATAGCTGAACCAGTTGAAGCAATACTAATGATGTCAACAGCCAATTAGACCTTGGTAACAACTGCTCTGTTATTGCCCAAAGTCATGTTGACAATGCCACACATCATCTCCAGTGTAAACATAATCTCATTTACAGACAATTACATTTAATAATCATTCCGCAGTGATCAAAACTATAATTAGGCAATATTTGCATGTAAATTAGTTTTTGTAGACATGGGTGATGATGTCTCAAATTGTCAAAATGACTGTGGTTAGCACTTTGTTCTATTGAAGGAACGCAGCCTGAAACGAGTGAATGTCTTGTACTTGAGGCTTCTTTCTCTTTGACCCAGTTCACTCCTCTTTTTTTCCCTCTCTCACTCTTCTCTCTGGTCTGTTGCCTCCAGGATTGACCCGGCACAGTGGGTGTCCCAGAGGTCTCTGCTGCTTACCCACAGTCGGAGGAACCACAGAAGCCTCTGAGAGAAAAGGCTTACACAAATGAAAACATCCAAAGACCACTAACGATTCTTCCCACTTTAACCCATCAGCTGAAGGTGAGAAGGGGAAAATGCCCAAGGTCCATCTAATTCCTCTCCTGCCCCCCTCCCCCACCCCGATTTGATTTGATTTATTATTATCGCATGTATTAACATAGTGTGAAAAGTATTGTTTCTTGCACACTATATAGACAAAGCATACCGTTCATAGAGAAGGAAAGGGGAGGATGCAGAAGTGTTACAGTCATAGCTAGGGTGTAGAGAAAGATCAACTTAGTGCAAGGTAGGTCCATTTAAAAGTATGACAGCAGCAGGGAAGAAGCTGTTCTTGAGTCGGTTTGTATGTGACCTCAGACTTTTGTATCTTTTTCCCAATGGAAGATAGAGGGTGGCATGGTGGCATGATGGTTAGCACTGCTGTCTCACAGTGCCAGGGACCCAGGTTCAATTCCAGGCTTGGGTCACTGTCCGTGTGGAGCTGGCACATTCTCTGCATGTCTTTCCTCCGGATACTCCAGTTTCCTCCCACACTCCAAAGATGTACGCATTGGGTGGATTGGCCATGTTAAATTCTCTCTCAGTGTACCCGAACAGGAGCCGGAGTGTGGCGGTGAGGCAATTTTCACAGTAACTTCATTGCACTGTTAAAGTAAGCCTTACTTCTGGCTAATAAACTTTACTTAGAGGGTGGAAGAGAGAACTTCCAGGGTGCATGGGATCCTTAATTATGCTGGCTGCTCTTCTGAAGCACTGGGAAGTGCGGATGGAGTCAATGGATGGGAGGCTGGTTCAAGTGATGGACTGGGCTTCGATCACGACCCTTTGCAGTTTCTTGGACAGAGTAGGAGCCATACCAAGCTGTGATACAACCAGAAAGAGTGCTTTCTATGGTGCATTCATAAAAGTTGGTAAGAGTAATCATGATATTTCTGCACTGTCGAGACTCTGTGAAGTTGGCTCAAGGGAGTTTTCTTCCCAAGTAAACTTCTCCAGTGCCTCAACTGAGGGAGTATTGGGTGTGTTGTTCACCTGTTGATATTAGAAACCAAATGTCCAAAGATGTGTGGGTTTGGTTGATAGGGCTTGCTAAAATTGCCCCTTAAGGTCCTGAGGTGCTTAGGTTAGAGGGATTAGTGGGTAAAATATGTAGGGGTATGGGCATAGGGCATGGGTGGGATTGTGGTCGGTGCAGACTCGATGGGCCGAAGGGCCTCTTTCTGCACTGTAGGGTTCTATGGTTCTAAATCAGCGACTTCAAACCCCAGAGGGAACTGAGATACTCTGTGCAGTGCTGAGGGTGTGCTGCAGGATTGTAGGCCCCAGCCTGCAGATGATATGTTAAACTGAGACCATGCCTCCTATTTCAGAGAAATATTCATGACCCATGGTCACAACTAAAAGAAATGATATTTTGTAGTAATTTCTGACGCACTCGAATTAAAAAGTTTTAATTATTTGTCACAAGTAGGCTTATATCAACACTGCAATGAAGTTACTGCGAAAATCCCCCACTCGCCACACTCCAGTGTCTGTTCGGGTACACTGAGGGAGAATTTAGCACAGCCAATGCACCTAACCAGCATCTCTTTCGGACTGCGGGAGGAATCCAGAGCACCCAGAGGAAAACCCATGCAGATGTGGGGAGAATGTGCAGACTGCACACAGACAGGGACCCAAGGCTGGAATTGAACCTGGGCCCCTGGCGCTGTGAGGCAGCAGTGCTAACCACCGTGCCACCCACTTGTCCATGCTCATTTTTAAGCCGGATTTTACATTTCCCTCCTAGCTTCACCCATCAAGTTTCCCACCAGCACCTCACCGTGGGTAACCTTCCTGCAAAGGTCTGTTGCAATGGCCAGAAGGCTGGTGGCTGGATGAGTGTGGGTCTCCAGAGCATCAGAACATGTTGACTTCTTGGTGCCATCTCCTGGCAACCCGGCAACCTACCTCTTTTTTGCTATGTCATTCATCTGTTTGAGTTCTTTAATGTGTAGTTAGAATCAGGGCCTCCGGCCATTTAGCCACTTGAGTCTGTTTCCCCATTCCTGATTGGATAAGGACTGACCAACGCAGTGGGAGTCAGCCATTAACAGGTGGAAGGTGTGAGTTTCCATGACCAGGATAATTATTGAAACCCATTCCTGGGTACAGTTTGTGGTTAAGGAGGATAAGGATGTTTACTGAACATTGTGTGCGAAAATATCAAGGCCTCTATACATCTACGTGTAACATAGAAACATAGAAGATAGGAGCAGGAGGAGGCCATTTGGCCCTTCGAGCCTATTCTGCCATTCAGCATGATCATGGCTGATCATCCAACTCAATAGCCTAACCCTGCTTTGATCCCGTTCACCCCAAGTGCTATATCCAGCTTTCTCTTGAATATATTCAACGTTTTGGCATCAACTACTTCCTGTGGTAATGAATTCCACAGGCTCACCACTCTTTGGGTGAAGAAATGTCTCCTTCTCTCCGTCTTAAATGGTCTACCCTGAATTCTCAGACTGTAACCCCTAGTTCTGGATATCCCCACCATCGGGAACATTCCCCCTGCATCTACCCTGTCTAGTCCTGTTAGAGTTTTATCAGTCTCTATGAGATCTCCCCTCATTCGTCTGAACTCCAGTGAAAACAATCCCTAACCTGGTCAATGTCTCCTCATACATCAGTCCCACCATCCCTGGAATCAGCCTGGTAAACCTTCACTGCACTCCCTTGAGAACAAGGGATATATATACTGCAGTAAATATGCAAACCAAAGGTTGAAGAGATGTTGAACTGTATTTATTGGAAGTGCACACCACATTATGATATTGGTGTTTTAACTGGCATGCACTGGCTGCAAAATGTTATAATGGAAACTGTTTCACAGAATCTGGTCAGAATATCATAGTGAGACCCACTGTGTTATTCTCCTTGTGCACAAGCAATAAAGACGTATATTTTGAGTATTCGCCGTGCATCATCTGGTTAATTCTTGACACTAGGGTGACACGGTGGCGCAGTGGCTAGCGCTGCTGCCTCATAGTACCAGAGACCCAGGTTCGATTCCCGGCTTGGCTCACTGCCTGTGTGGAATTTGCATGTTTTCTCAGTGTCTACGCGGGTTTCCTCCCAGAATCCCAAGATGCGTGGGTTAGGTGGATTGGCCGTGCTAAATTGTCCCGTAACGTCAGGGGGACTAGCTAGGGTAAATGCATGGGGTTGTGGTGATACGGCCTGGGATTGCAGTCAGTGCAGACTCGATGGGCTGAATGGCCTCCTTCTGCACAGCAGGGACTCTATGATACTACCATGCCTCCATTAACCCATCTTGATGTGGAACATGGTGACAAAGAGGATTGGGCCAGGCCAGACACAGATTTCCTTCTCATTTCAGTTTTGCGCCTTGAAGGTTTGAGACTCAAACATCATGTCGATGTTCTCATCAATCCACACTCACAAACCTCAGAATGCAGATACCAGCAGCGTTTGATGCTGTGATTGCAGTGGAACAGAAAGCATGATGAGTAACCCTCTCCCAATCTCTCGGCTCATAAATTCCAACATGGCCGTTTCCTGAAGGTCAAAGGGCAGATTGCTCAGGCCTCCACTCTGTGCTTTGGATACTTTTGGCCTCGATTCCTTTCGATTCCAGTCTGGCCAGGCAGGAGGAAATGTCTCTGTGACCACAAGAGCTGTACATGGAATTGGAAATCATTTTCTAGCGGTTAAACCACATAATTGAAGCAATGGCACCCGCTCGAATGGATGGGGTATGGTTGGGTGAAATTAGGGATGGAAATTAGGGAAATTCCTGCCGCTCTTCGCAACAGATTTTTTTTAGTTTTCCACTGTACGTTTTCCTGATTGATAAGCTGAATGCTGATTGGGTAGGAAAGCACAAGGCCATAGCCAACCAGAAAGCAGCAAGGTGCAGCGAGGCATTGTGGGCGATGGGGGTACTCGGTAGTCAAGGATCAGTCGATTGTGGGTGGGGTGGGGGAGGCACTTAATCCCAAACTTTGAAGGATCTGGAAAAAAACATCCTGTTTCTCCCGACCCACAAGCAATGCTAGAAAAACAATAGGCTCAGATAACGCAGGCCTTCTTGTCAGGGGGGCAGAGGCAACTGCAGACATTGGAAAGGTTTGAAAAGCAAGAAGGGAACTTTTAAATTGAGGCATTGGCAGGTTGGGAGGCAGTGGAGGTAAATTTTTTAAAAATTCATTCGTGGGACATGGGCATCACTGGCTGGCCAGCATTTATTGCCCATCTGTGTTCAGTGTGCTTTATTCCTTCAAGCAAGAGGTGACTGTTTCTGACTTATACACAAGGAAAATAACCTTTTTATAACAGGAGAGGTGATGGTCTGGTGGCATTATCACTGGACTATTAATCCAGAAACTCAGCTCATAGAGTCATAGAGGTTTACAGCATGGAAACAGGCCCTTCGGCCCAACTTGTCCATGCTGTCCTTTTTTTTAAAAACCCGTAAACTAATCCCAATTGCTGGCATTTGGTCCATATCCCTCCATACCCACCTTACTCGTGTAACTATCTAAATGCTTTTTAAAAGACAAAATTATACACGCCTCTACTACTACCTCTGGCAGCTCGTTCCAGAAACGCACCACCCTTTGTGTGAAAAAATTGCCCCTCTGGACACTTTTGTATCTCTCCCCTCTCACCTTAAACCTGTGCCCTCTAGTTTTAGCCTCCCCTACTTTTGGAAAAAGACATTGACTATCTTGCTGATTTGTGCCCCTTATTATTTTACAGACCTTTATAAGATGACCCCTCAACCTCCTAACCGCCAGAGAGAAAAGTCCCAGTCTATCCAGCCTCCCCTTATAACTCAATCCATCAAGTCTCAGTAGCATCCTAGTAAATCTTTTCTGCACTCCTTCTAGTTTAATAATATCCTTTCTATAATAGAGTGACCAGAACTGTACACAGTGTTCCAAGTGTGGCCTCACCAATGTCTTGTACAACTTCAACAAGACATTCCAACTCCTGTATTCAATGTTCTGACCAATGAAACCAAGCATGCTGAATGCCTTCTTCACCACTCTGTCCACCTGTGACTCCACTTTCAAGGAACTATGCACATGTATCCCTAGATCTTTTTGCTCTGTAACTCTTCCCAACGCCCTACCATTAACTGAGTAAGTCCTGCCCTGGTTCAATCTACCAAAATGCATCACCTCGCATTTGTTTAAATTAAACTCCATCTGCCATTCGTCAGCCCGAATTGATCAAGATCCCGTTGCAATCTGAGATAACTTCCTTCACTGTCCACTATGCCACCAATCTTAGTATCATCTGCAGACTTACTAACCATGCCTCCTATATTCTCATCCAAATCATTAATATAAATGACAAATAACAGTGGACCCAGCACTAATCCCTGAGGCACACTGCTGGTCACAGGCCTCCAGTTTGAAAAATAACTCTCTACAACCACCCTCTGGCTTCTGTCAAGAAGCCAATTTTGAATCCATTTAGATATCTCACCCTGAATCCTGGGAGATTTAACCTTATGCAATGACCTACCATGGGTTACCTTGTCAAAGGCCTTCCTAAAGTCCATGTAGACAACATCAACTGCACTGTCCTCATCTATCTTCTTGGTTACCCCTTCAAAAAACTCAATCAAATTTGTGAAACATGATTTTCCACTCACAAAGCCATGCTTACTGTCCCTAATCAGTCCTTGCATCTCTAACTGCCTGCAGATTCTGTCTCTCAAAATACATTCCAACAGCTTATGCACCACAGATGCGAGGTTCACTGGCCTGTAGTTCCCAGGCTTTTCCCTGCAGCCCTTTTTAAACAAAGGCACAACATTTGCCACTCTCCAATCTTCAGGTACCTCACCTGTAACTATTGATGATTCAAATATCTCGGCTAGGGGACCCGCAATTTCCTCCCTAGCCTCCCACAATGTCCTGGGATACACATCATCAGGTCCCAGGGATTTGTCTACCTTGATGCGCTTTAAGACTTCTAGCACCTCCTTCTCTGTAATATGTGTACTCAAGACATCACTATTTATTTCTTTTTTCAGCAGTAGGCAAGCCTTACTCTTGTTTCTTTCTGCCTGGAGGAGTTAGAGATGAGAATATCAGAAACCCCTCAAAACTCTCAAAGATAAATTAACAAGTGATATACTGGTTAACATTGCTGCCACACAGCACTCGGGTTCAATTTCCGCCTTGGGTGACTATCTGTGTGGAGTCTGCACATTCTACCTGTGTCTGTGTGTGTTTCCAATTTCCTCCCAGAGTCCAAAGATGTGCAGGTTAGTTGGATTGGCCATGCTAAATTGACCCTTAGTGTCCAAAATGTCTAGGTTAGGAGGATTAGTGGAGTAAATGGGTGGGGTTACAAGGATAGGGCATGGGTAACATGCTCTTTTTGAGGGTCCGTACTGACTTGATGGGCCGAATTGCCTCCTTCTGCACTGTAGTGATTCTATGGCTCTGTAAAGTCTACCCATTAAGCTTTATATCATTGGATAAAACCACTCAGCTGGTGAGGACCGGTCAGTACTGGTCTCTATAAGTAGTTGTGTTTGACTTTATCAAATTGAAAATAAAAATGAAGAAGTTAAATCAATGAAATTGCACAGAACTTACAGAAACAGGCCATTTGGCCCATTACTTCTATACAGCTGTTAATGGCCCACATGAACCTTTCATAAAAGCCTTGATGGATATGCCTTTCCAAGAATTAGCACTGGTGAAATGGGTAATGACATCCTCCTGTAACCGTTTTCCAAAACATGGAATAAAGGACAATTGGAACAGATGGATACAGAAAGCCACAGGGAGCAGACGTTATAACGATATGAAAACTATGATCTAGATTGAACAACAGCAGGGGATGGGCAATAGATGCAGTTCAGTTTCGGAACAACTTTGGAAGCAAGGGGAGAGAAAGCAAACCAACTTTAAAGAGGATTGAGGAGTCCAAGGATTCCAATGGGTTCAGTCACAGGTCTTGAAATTGAACATCTCCTCTACCTACTGTGAGGGAATTAGTGACCATTGGATAGTTCCATGAGTCTGCTTGTCTTCCAGATTGAAGTAAACTCTCCAAGGAAGCTCCCGCCACTGCCAGCAGGCATATTGGAGGGACGTACAGGCTGGTAACCAACCTGTTCGACCACATTAGGGACACACCTTCCATGGTCATCAAGTCCCAGAGTGGGATTTGAATCTGGAGATTCTGACTCAAAGGTTAAAACTTTACCCACTGCACCACGAGTCCTCCTCACGGTGGCACAGTGGTACAGTGGTTAACGCTGCTGCCTCATAGGGCCAGGGATCCAGGCTTGATTCCCAGCTTGGATCACTGGTTATGTGAAGTCTGCACGTTATCCCTGTGTCTGTGTGGGTTTCCCCCGGGTGCACCTCCCACTGTCCGATAGACATGCTGGTTAGGTGGATTGGCCATGCTAAATTCTTCCTCAGTGAACCCGAACAGGTGCCTGAGTGTGGCGACTCGGGGATTTTCACAGTAACTTCATTGCAGTGTTAATGTAAGCCTGTTTGTGACACTAATAAATAAACTTAAATGCAGAACGCCACCATGTTAAAAATGGCCTCTCATTAAAGTTACTAACCCTGCAACATTGCGTTAGGATCTCTGTGAAATAATGAGTCATCTGCAGGGCCCTCCTCTGAGCAATATGGGATAAAAACAAATTAAGAATGAGTTTCTTTTCAAATTTTCCTTGTAAAATTTTCATTTTAGTGACAAAATATTGGAGATGCGAAAAAGAGCGATTTGATTAAGAGTCAAGAATCATTCAATCAATTTGATTGGAAAGTCTGTTCACCTATCGTTCGATGTACTGGCCCAGCTAATCACACCAGAGTCACCATTTTGCATTCCTTGTTTCTGAGGTGGCACAGTGGTTAGCACTGGTGCCTCACAGCACTAGGGACCTGGGTTCGATTCCCGGTTTGGGTCACTGTCTGTACATTCTCCCCGTGCCTGTGTGGGTTTTTCTCTGGGTGCTCCTGGTTCCTCCCACAGTCTCAAAGACCTGCTGGCTGGATACATTTATCTGAACAGGCGTCAGAATGTGGCGACGAGGGGGATTTCACAGTAACTCCATTGCAGTGTTAATGCAAGCCTTATTTGTGGCTAATGAATAAACTTTAAACTTTGATTGCCTGAAAGGAAAGGAGTGAACGTGCTTTGTTTATCAGTCACTTAGTCGAGCTCTGTAGATAGTTTGGAGGAGCTGGAATTCTTCTCCTTATACAAGTGAAGGCTCCAGAGGAGATTTGTTCGAGGTGTTCGAAATCTCGGGGGAGGCCTGAGCAAAGTAGAGAGGGAGGCCAGAATTTTACCAGCCTTCCCGCCCCACCACAGGAACTGGGGCGAGTGAGGGGCAGACAATGGAATGGTCCGTTAATCTTGGGAGGGATGAGCCAGACTGTAAACTCCCGCCCTGAGAAATTGTCCTCGTGGTAGGCAGCACGGTGGTACAGTGGTTAGCACTGCTGCCTCACAGCGCCAGGGACCTGGGTTCGATTCCAGCCTCGGGTCACTGTCTGTGTGGAGTTTTCTCCTTCTCCCCATGTCTATGTGGGTTTCCTCCGAGTGCTCCAGTTCCCTCCCACAATTAAAAGATGTGCAGGTTCTGCACATTAGATACATTGGCCATGCTAAATTGCCCCTTAATGATCTAAGGTGTGTAATATAGGGGAATTAGTGGGGTAAATACATGGGGTTAAGGAGATAGGGTAGGGAGTGGATACTCTGTCATCAGAGCAGACTTGATGGCTGTAGTGAGTCAATGGTTCTGTGTTGGCTGAATTGTGAACTGGAGAACACAGATTTAAGGTGATTACAAAAGAAGCAAATACAACATAAAAATACTTTGATGCAGCGAATGGCTTAAGATCTGGAATGCACCTAGAGTGTGGTGGAGACAGATTCACACAGTGAGTGGTTAGGATCTGGAATGCACTGTCTGAGAGTGTGGTGGAGACAGATTCATGTAGCGAATGGTTAGGATCTGGAATGCACTGTCTGACAGTGTGGTGGAGACAGATTCACACAGCGAGTGGTTAGGATCTGGAATGTTCTATCTGAGAGTGTGGTGGGGGCTGAACATTGATTTCAAAAGGAAATCGGTGAACACTTGAAGAGAAGGAAAATATTGCAGATCTGCGGGGAAATGGTGAGGAATGGCTAAATTGCTCTTTTAGGGAACATGACGGCACTGTGGTATAGTGGTTAACACACCACTCCAGGGACCTGGGTTCCATTCCGGGTTTGGGTCACTGTCTTTGTGGAGTCTACATGTTTTTCCCATATCTGCGTGGATTTCCTCCGAGCGCTCCTATTTCCTCCCACTGTCCAACGACATGTGGGTTGACTGGATTGGTCATGTTAAATTGCCCGTTAGTGTCATGGCGGATTATTAGGGTAAATGCATGGGGTTATGGGGATTGGGCCTAGGTGGTTGGTGCAGACGCAATGGGCCAAATGTCCTCCTTCTGCACTGTCGGATTCTACAACTCTAGAAGCTGTATGGCCTCCTGTGCTGTGACCATTCCGTGTTTCTAATCTGATGTCTTCATCCACCTAGGTCTTGGAATCCCCTTCCCAAATCTATCTCTCCCTTTCCTCCTTTAAGACACTCCTTAAGATTTATCTCTGCCTGACTAAATAATGCTTTTGTCAAATTCTTGGGATAGTTTACTCTATTAAATATATACCTGGGGGTGCAAGTGCACAAGTCTTTGAAGGTGGCCGTACAAGTGGAGAAGGTCGTGAAGAAAGCCTATGCTATGTTAGCCTTTATAGGAAGGGGTATAGAATATAAGAGCTGGAGTCTAATGTTGCAGTTGTACAGAACGTTGGTTAGGCCGCATTTAGAGTACTGCGTCCAGTTCTGGTTGCCTTACTACCGGAAGGACGTGGAGACTCTGGAGAGAGTGCAGAGGAGGTTTACCAGGATGTTGCCTGGTATGGAAGGACTGGGTTATGAGGAAAGATTGAGCAAATTGGGGCTGTTTTCCCTTGAAAGGTGGCGACTGAGGGGGGGATCTAATAGAGGTATATAAGATTATGAAGGTTATAGCTAGAGTAAACAGAGATAAGCTTTTCCTATGTTAGAGACACACAGCACGAGGGGCTATGGGCTTAAGGTGAGGGGGGAGAGGTATAACACGGATATTAGAGGGAGGTTTTTCACACAGAGGGTAATGGGGGTATGGAATGCTCTGCCAAGCAAGGTGGTGGAGGCAGGCACGCTGGAGTTGTTTAAGAGTTACTTAGACAGGCACATGAGTGGGTTGGAGATGGGAGGATATAGGAGATTGTTTTAAATAAGGTTCATTAGCACTGGGACATCCCTGGTAATGTATAAGAATGTGGTATGATAATAATGTTTTTCTCTTTTAATTCACAGGTTTTAAGTCGGTCCGCCTTGTTGTCCAACGAGGGGTGTACACACAATAGGTCGTATTTGGGCTGCTCCTGAATGTTCGAGAATAGCCTAGTGCTTCATGTCGTTAGTGTGTGCTTAAACTGGACCAGATACTGGGCAAGACGACAGCTCAGTGACTATCACTGATTGCTGTGCAGACACATGGATTTAGGCCAGTGTCTGTGGGAGTTTGCGCATTCTCCCCGTGCTTGCGTGGGTTTTCTCCGGGTGCTCCGGTTTCCTCCCACACCCCAAAGATGTGCTATTAGGCTGATTGGAAGTAATAAATTGTCCCTAAATTAGTTTCCCTCAATGTGGATGGCCATAAAACAATAGATAAGGGTCATGGGTGGAGGGGGGGACTGGTAATGTTAAAATGGCAGCGCGGGCTCGTTGGGCCGAAGGGCCTGTTTCCTGGGCTGTTTTTGTTCTTAATGGTGCTATATAAATACAAGTTGTTGTTGTCCCTTTAGTGAACCAAGGGATGGCATGGTGGCACAGTGCTTGGCCCTGCTACCTCACAACACCAAGGTTCCAGGTGCCAAGATAAGGAGGAATTTCTTCAGCGATAAGGTGGTGAATCTGTGGAACTTCTTGCTGCAGAGGCCTGTGGAGGGCAGGTCCTTGAGTGTCTTTAAGACAGAGATAGATAGGTTCTTGATCAATAGGAGGGTTAGGGGTTATGGGAAAAAGGCAGGACAATGGGGATGAGAAGAATATCAGCCATGATTGAATGGTGGAACGGACTTGATGGGCCGAGTGGCCTAATTCTGCTCCTATGTCTTATGGTCTTATGAGTTCAATTCCGAACTTGGGTCACTGTCTGTGCGGAGTCTGCTCCATCTCTCTGTGTCTGCTTGGGTTTCCTCTGGGTGCTCCAGCATCCTCCCATGCTCATAGATGTGTGCGTTAGGTGGATTAGTCGTAGTAAATTGTGCTTTGGTGTCCCAAAAATGTACACATTAGATGGATTAGTCATGTGTGGGGTTATAGGACTAAAGCAGGAAAGAGGGCCAGATAATATACTCTGTCAGAGAGCCGGTGCAGGCTCGATGGGCCGAGTGGCTGCCTTCTGCACTGTAGGGATTCTATTCCATGGGATCCTACGATCCCGTAAAAGGAAAGGCAGGGAAAAAAATAATTACCTCACCCTTCAGTCAGAGACCAGATGATCCTATTATTAACACCTCCTGCTACTTTGCTTTCAGACAGTGCTGACCTTTATTCTGTTACTAACACTGGTGTTAACCAAGCTTTGTGTTTTAATACTGTCATTACTATTCCTCTTTGTCTTCCATGACATCTTTCTCATTTTATCTCCTCACTCCCTAAACGATCTCTGACCTCTCTTGCTCCACCTGCCTGACTCCCAGCCCACTTTAACAGTATAAAGCCCATCACAAATATTGCCTCTATTCTTAGTTTCGTTTAAGTATCTTTGTTAGTGTCACAAGTAGGCTTACATTAACACTGCAATGATATTACTTGTGAAAATCCCCTAGTCACTACACTCCGGCGCCTGTTCGAATTTGGGGAGAATTTAGCACTAAACCAGCACATCTTTCCAGCACTTAACCAGCACATTTTTCAGACTGTGGGAGGAAACCAGAGCACCAGAGGAAACCCACGCAGACACGGGGAGAATGTGCAGCCTCTGCACAGACCCAAGCCGGGAATCGAACCCGGTTCCCTGGCGCTGTGAGGCAGCAGTGCTAACCACTGTGCCACCGTTCCGAAGCAGAATTTTATTACACTCAAAAGGTGGGTTATCACAGAGTGCAGAAGGAGGCCATTCGGCCCATCGAGTCTGTACTGACAACAATCCCACCAGACCTGCTGAGTTTTTCCACAACTTTCTGCTTTCCCCAGGATAGATCGGACCCCCTTGTGCCCTTAAACCCACCGTCGGTGCAGTTCCGTCCCTGATACTGACACACAGGCAATGATTGCAAAAGCTCGTCACTTTGGGGTTCTGTTTAATATTAACACTAAACACAGCGTTAACCGAATACTTTCCCAATGTACAAGTATCCGTTATATTAAAATAACTTATAATACATTAAACACCAGCAATAAGAAGAAAAAAAATGAACACACTATTACAGATAATTACATATTTCTATTTTTTTTTGACCCCCCCCCTCCCCACCCCTGTCTTTCTCTGGGTCGTTTAAAACTCTTTAAAATAATTCCTGAGCCTCTAAGGTTTTGCTGTGGTGGAGTGCGTCCTGTGAAATGCTCAAACCTCTTCCGTTGTAAAGGTGCGAGGAGAAAGGAAGCCGGAGTGGGGGGGAAAATCAATGCATTTGGCAGAGGTTTCTGCGGGCCCTCACTCCAGAGAGTTCCGAGGAACGATTCAGCCCGGTTCGAGAAAGGGAAGGGGGTTGGGTGGAAGTTTGCTCTGCCAGTCCTCCAAAGGCAGGCTTCCAAATACAGCAGTGCAGATTATATAGGGCCCGACGTCTCTTTGGCTGATCTGTGTCCTTTCTCCTTGGTTTGTGTTGGTTCCCCCAGCTTGATTCCTGTTCTCTCTCCCCTCTCCTGTTTCGCGCACACACACGAGCTCCTCCTTATTTACACACGCTGACCCACTCAGTCACCCTGCACTCCTCACACGCCACGTAGCAGCACCAGTGGAACTTGCAGTTGCACCTCTCCTGGCGCGTCTGCCGCAAGATGTTGTGGCCCCTGCCGCAGCACAGGCTCTCGCAGTTGTCCAGGCCGGGGCTGGTCTTGTTGCAGATCCGGCCCCGGGTCCCCGCCGAGTCCAGCCTGGGCTCGCTCTCGCAGAAGTTGGGCGACTCCTCGAAGAAGACCAGCTCGCCGGCGCTGGATTTCCGGCGGTGCGGGTGGTGGTGCGCGTGCTCCACCTGGCCCGTGTTGCGGTTGTGGGCCTTGATCAGGGTGGCGTTGTAGAACTTGTGCTTCAGCAGGGTGCCCACCATCCTGAAGTCCGGCGTCACCTGCCAGCAGGTCTTCAGCTGGCAGCTCCCAGACGTGCCGTGGCACTTGCATTTCCTTTTCATGTGCTCCGCTATCATCTACAGAGGAAACGGGAGGGGAAAAAAAAAGAGAGAGTATTTAAAGTTTTAATCTTATTTATGAGTGGTACATTAACACTGCAGTGAAGTTACTGTGAAATCGCCCAGCCGCTATACTCCGGCGCCTGCTCAGGTGCACCGAGGGAGAATTTAGCACGGCCGGTGCACCTAACCAGCACATCTTTCGGACTCCGCGAGGAAACTGGAGCGTCCAGAGGAAACCCACGCAGACTCGGGGAGAATGTGCAGACTCTCCAATGCACCTAACCAGCCTCGGCAAAACAGCCAGCCTAATTAAGAAACCCACGGACCCAAACATTCTCTCTTCCACCTTCTTCCATCAAGGAAAAAGGTACAAAAGTCTGAGGTCACGTGAGAACATAAGAACATAAGAAATAGGAGCAGGAGTAGGCCATCTAGCCCTTCGAGCCTGCCCCGCCATTCAATAAGATCATGGCTGATCTGTCGTGGCTCAGTTCCACTTTCCCGCCCTCTCCCCATAACCCTTAATCCCCTCTCTTATCAAGAACCCATCAACCCACGTCTTAAAAATGTTTAGCGAGGCAGCCTCCACCACTTCAACGGGCAGAGAATTCCAGAGATTCACCACCCTTTGAGTGAAGAAGTTCCTCCTCAACTCCGTTCTAAACCGCCTCCCCTTTATCTTGAGGCTGTGCCCCCTAGTCCTACTGTCTTTTTTGAGCGGGAAGAGTCTCTCCACCTCTATCCTATTCATCCCATTCATCATCTTATACGTCTCAATGAGATCTCCCCTCATTCTTCTAAACTCTAACGAGTACAAGCCTAGTTTATTCAGCCTCTCCTCATAGCTCAATCCCCTCAACCCCGTACCAACCGACTCAAGGACAGCTTCTTTCCTGCTGCTGCCAGACTATTGAATGGACCCACCTTGCATTAAGTTGATCTTTCTCTACACCCTAGCTATGACTGTAACACTACATTCTGCGCCCTCTCGTTTCCTTCTCTATGAACAGAATGTTTTGTCTGTGTAGCGCAAGAAACAATGCTTTTCACTGTATGTTAATACATGTGACAATAATAAATCAAATATCTTTCAGAGTTTTGGAGGAAACCAAAGCACCCAGAGGAAACCCACACACACATGGGGAGAACATGCAGACTCTGCACAGACAGTGACCCAAGCCAGGAATCAAACCCTGGTCCCTAGCACTGTGAGGCAGCAGCACTAACCACTGTGCCACCATGCTGTCCTACTGAGAAAGGCTTAGATCAGGCATTATCCACCATCCCGGGATAAGTATCCAAATATCTTTTTAAATGTCAGAATTTGAATTTTTATTTAGTCTCTCATGGGATGTGGGTGTTATTGGCAAGGACAGCATTTATTGCCCATCCCTAATTGCCTCTGAACTGAGTGCTTTGCTTGGCCATTTCAGAGGTCTGTTAATAGTCAACCTCATTGTTGTGGCTCTGGAATCACATGTAGGTCAGATTGGGTAAGGATGCAGATTTCCCTCCGTAATGGGGATATCAATGAACCAGATGGGTTTTTATAATAATCAATGATATTCCAAATTTGATTAATTGAATCAAAGGGTGGCACAGTAGCACAGTGGTTAGCACTACTTGCTTCACAGCTCCAGAGACCTGGGTTCGATTCACGGCTCGGGTCACTGTCTGTGCGGAGTTTGTACATTCTCCTCGTGTCTGCATGGGTTTCCTCCCACAGTCCAAAGATGCCCGGGTTAGGCTGATTGGCTATGCTAAAAATTGCCCATTAGTGTCCTGAGATGCGTAGCTTAGAGGGAGTAGTGGGTAAATGTGTAGGGATATGGGGATATCCCTGGGTGGGATGCGGACTCGATGGGCCGGGTGGCCTCCTTCTCCACTGTAGGGTTTCTATGATTCTATGAATTTCAATTCCACCAGCTGCCATTGTGGGATTTGAACCCAGGCCCTCAGAACATCAGCCTGAGCCTCTGGATTACTAACCCAGTGATATTACCAGTATGTTACTGTTCTCTAATTAAAGAACAAAGAAAAGTACAGCACAGGAACAGGCCCTTCAGCCCTCCAAGCCTGTGCCAATCATGATGTCCTAACTAAACTAAAAACCTTCGACCTTTACTCAGTCCACATCCCTCTATTCCCTCCCCATTCACGTACCCATCCAGATGCCTCTTAAATGTCGTTAATGTACCTGCTTCCACCATCTCCTTTGGCAGTGCATTCCAGGCACCCACCACTCTCTGTGTGGAAAACCTCCCCTGCACATCTCCCTTCAACTTTCCCCTCTCACCTTGAACCTGTGCCCCCTTGCGGATGTTTCTCTCTTAATGCTTTGACTGTGCTTTGAGACGTTTTTGAATAGCTGTTTTGCATTTATTATAAAGCCTTTCTTAACCTCCAGATGTCCCAAATTTCATCCAATTAAGTATCTGAGGTCTAGTCATCATTGTGTGTTTTCCTGCACTAAATGCATGAGTTAAATGAAAGTTTGCAGAGTGGATACAGCACCAAAGGAGACCATTAGACCCATCATGTCTGTACCAGCTCTCTGAATGCCATTCAACCACTTTCTCCCCAGAACCATGTACATCATTCCGCTTCAGCGAATTATCAGATTCCCTCCTGAAAGCCTTGATTGAATCTGTCTCCACCACACTCTCAGACAGTACATTCCAGATCCTAACCACTCGCTGTGTGAATCTGTCTCCACCACACTCTCAGACAGTACATTCCAGATCCTAACCACCCGCTGTGTGAATCTGTCTCCACCACACTCTCAGACAGTACATTCCAGATCCTAACCACTCGCTGTGTGAATCTGCCTCCACCACACTCTCAGTACATTCCAGATCCTAACCACTCGCTGTGTGAATCTGTCTCCACCATACTCTCAGACAGTACATTCCAGATCCTAACCACTCGCTGTGTGGATCTGTCTCCACCGCACTCTCAGACAGTACATTTCAGATCCCAACCAGTCGCTGTGTGAATCTGTCTCCATCACACTCCCAGTACATTCCAGATCCTAACCACTCACTGTGTGAATCTGTCTCCACCACACTCTCAGACAGTACATTCCAGACCCTAACCACTCGCTGTGTGAATCTGTCTCCACCACACTCTCAGACAGTGCATTCCAGATCCTAACAACTCACTGTGTGAATCTGTCTCCACCACACTCTCAGACAGTACATTCCAGATCCTAACCGCTCACTGTGTGAATCTGTCTCCACCACACTCTCAGACAGTGCATTCCAGATCCTAACCACTCACTGTGTGAATCTGTCTCCACCACACTCTCAGACAGTACATTCCAGACCCTAACCGCTCACTGTGTGAATCTGTCTCCACCACACTCTCAGACAGTGCATTCCAGATCCTAACAACTCACTGTGTGAATCTGTCTCCACCACACTCTCAGACAGTACATTCCAGATCCTAACCACTCGCTGTGTGAATCTGTCTCACATGGTAGGTGTTGGACTCATGCCTAGTTTACTCTGTTAGTAATTGTAATGACTTTTACGAGGCCCATGATGTAGATCTCTTAGAATACCAGCTCCCTGATTAAGGCAGTATTGGTTTGTCCAATCAGGGAGCCCGATATTTGTACATGATGTGGAGTGTCAGGGTTACTGGCACTCGGGGATTATATTCCATACAAGGAAGTATCTGCCTGAGTGTTGCTGACTATGTAAATAAATTTACATTTGGTGAAGGGACCTTGGAGGAGTTATTTCAGTAACATAACTCCAATGCTACTGTTCTCTCAAAGGCCACTTTATCCATTCAGATACTATTTCAAGCTCTGGCAAACTGGAGTTGTCAGGGTCCCTAGATCTTCTTAATACAAGTTACATCAGTAAAAACTAAGTGTGTGTGTCAAAAAGAGGGGGCAGTATCTTCAAAAAGTTTTTCCTCGTCGCTTTTATTTCTTTCCCCAATCACCTCAAGTTCATGCCCTCTCATTCTCAATCCTTCCACCATTGGTGATAGTTTCTTCCTGTCGTCTCTCCCCAGGCCCCTCCATCAAACCCTCTCTCTGTCCTCCAAGGTCCCCCACTTCTCCAATCTATCCACGTAACTATAGTCCCTCATTCCTGGAACCATTCACATCGATCTTTTCTGAGCTCTCTCTCCCATTGCCCTCACATCTTTCCTCAAGTGTAGCGCCCAGAGCGGGAAGCAATACTCCAAAGTTGTTGACAAGACGTTGAGAATGGGGAGCTTGTGGTGGATATTGTACAACAGCCAAATCCCATTGGCACGAGGCCACACACACAAGAATGGAAGGGATAATGCAAAGCTCACACAAGGTTTGGCCGATTGTTGGGGAATATAAATTTGAATGCTTTGTTAATTATACCTTACGTCAATTTGGAAGCATGTGCTTGTCTACTAAATTACAGATGCCTTAATGAAGTAATGGTGTGGAATGCAAGAGGCAGAAATTGAGGGCAGTCACCAAAGAATGGATCGCAAACACCTGTGGTCAATTATAACTTGTGCTGTGGCTGCAAGTTCATCAAAGACATTTTATTGGAACCAAGTGTTTTTCCAGCATTCATCTCAGTTTGTCTGGGGGTATCTCTGTGTGGGTAAAATGTGGCCACAGAGGATAGACCCCATCATCAAACGATGCATTGCAGCTTACTTGGGTCCCTGGGCTCACCACGTGGGTCCCTGAGGTCAAATGCAGTTCAGCTGGGTCAAAGGTGAGGGCCGGATTCTGTCCGCATCGCAAACTAGCCCCCCCATCCATTGACCCTTTCTACACTTCCCACTGCCTCAGCAAAACAGCCAGTTTAATTAAGGACGCACCCCGGACATTCTCTCTTCCACCTTCTGCTGTCTGGGAAAAGATATTAAAGTCTGAGGTCACGTACCAACCGACTCAAGATCAGCTTCTTCCCTGCTGCTGTCAGACTTTGGAATGGACCTACTTGCCCTAAGGTGATCTTTTTCTACACCCTAGCTCTGACTGTAACACTACATTTTGCACTCTCTCCTTTTCTTCTCCCCTATGTTCTCAATGAACGGTATGCTTCGTCTGTGTGGCACAAGAAACAATACTTTTCATTGTATACTAATATATATGACAATAATAGATCGAATCAAATCAAAGACATAGCCCAGCTGGGGAGGTGGTGGGTGGGGAGAGAAAGTCAGAGGGGTCAGGATAAGTTCAGCAAGATTGCAGATAGTTCAGAATGGCGGTCAGTTGGTCAATAAGGTCAGAGGTGATATCAATAGTTCAGAAACTGCTCTGTGAAGACAGTGGCAGCTCAGTTTGGTTTCAAACCTGGGAAAGCCAAGGAGTAAATTGAGAGAATTGTCATGTGAGAAAATCAGGGCCTGGTGAAAGATGTCAAAAAGGCCTTCCTAAAGTTTGAAGTAATTCCGTCAACTAATGTCCATTCTTTAGCATACACGTTTGGCTAGGAAATCTGGCATGTAATAGCCATGCCACACAACTGACCAATGAGAAAGAGCTTAAGCACCACCCTATCACATTCTTGACATGACCAACGTCCAATCCCACACTGGCATCATCGTTGACGAGAAACTTAAACTGTCGCAGCCGCAGAAATACTGGGGTTAAAAGGGCAGGTCAGAGGCTGGCAACTCCGCAGTGAGTAGCTCATGTCCTGACTCTCAAAACCTGTCAACCACCTACAAGGCACAAGTCAGGAGTGTGAAGGAATACTCTCCATTCGCCTGGATATCTGCAGCTCCCACAATACTCAATGTTCAACACCATCCAGGATAAAGCAGCCCACTTTAAAATAACAATACTCTATAAAGGCTGCCAATGTTTGAGGCTTTAAATACATCTTGCTTCATCTTTCCACTCAAACCCCACTGGCTTTTTGTGTTCATTTTTGTGACTGCCTCTAACTCACAGTACTCTCCATTCACCTGACGAAGGGGCTAACCCGAAAGCTTGCGAGTATATTATCAAATAAATAGGTTGGACTAAAACCTGGTGTTGTCAGACTTTTTACTGTGTTTACGCCAGTCCAACACCGGCATACCCACATCATGACATTCCCCCAGCCCCATTCAGCCCCATAGCTGTACAGAGGATGATGTGACCACCACAAACCGTGACTGGTGTCTTACCTCTCCTAATGCCAATCTGATCCAACCTCACTGTAGACAAAATGGGGGTCATAAAATAGTTGGAGTTTGTTACTAATCGTGTTTACTTCTGCGTAGTATCAGATTATATATTGATTTAGTTTGTTCGGCGGTGGGGAGAGAAAGGAACATCCAGTCCTTCTTGGTGACTGAGTGACTTTTCTCTCCAGTTCGTCCTCTCAGTGGCACAGTGGTTAGCACTGCTGCCAGGGACTCAGGTTCGATACCCACCTTGGGTCACTGTCTGTGTGGAGTCTGCACGTTCTCCCGTGTCTGTGTGGGTTTCCTCCGGGTGCTCCGGTTTCCTCCCACACTCAAAAGATGTGCAGGTTAGGTTGATTGGCCGTGCTGAATTGACCCTAGTAGCGGGGGGATTAGTAGGTTAAATTTGTGGGGTTACGGGGCCTGGGTGGGATTGTGATCGATGCAGACTCGATGGGCTGAATGACCTCCTTCTGTAGTGTAGGGATTTTATGATTCTATGGTACATACCCCTTGTCCTGCCCTTTCTGAAATCACTGCCTTCTGCCTTACTGATGCTGAGAAAATCTCCCTGCATCCTGTTGTTACAGAATCATAGAGATTTACACCACAGACAGAGGCTCTTCGGCCCATCGTATCTATGTCAGCTATCAAGCATCTATCTGTTCTAATCCCATTTTGCAGCACTCGATCTATAGCCTTGTATACTACCGTGTTTCGAGTGTTCATGTAAACGCTTCTTAAATGTTGTGAGGGTTCCCTCCTCTATCTCCCTTTTAAGTTTAAAGTTTATTTATTAGTGCCACAAATAGGCTTACATTAACACTGCAATGAAGTTACTGTGAAAATCCCCTAGTCACCACACTCCTGCGCCTGTTCGGGTACACTGAGGGAGAATTTAGCACGGCCAATGCACCTAACCAGCACATCTCTCAGACTGTGGGAGGAAACTGGAGCCCCAGGGGAAACCCACGCAGGGGAACTTGCAAACTCCACACAGAGAGTGACCCAAGCCAGGAGTCGAACCCGGGTCCCTGGCGCAGTTGAGCAGCAGTGCTAACAACTGTGCCACATGCCACCCACTGTTTGAGTTGCGGCGGTAAAATGCACTTTGACACACATGTCGCAGCCTGGAGCTCTGGGGGTTGACAGTAGAGGCTCAGAATTTCTTTCCATCGCAAGTTACTGACCTCTCCTTGGGGTGAATCTGTGCTGTCCACCTCCATCCTCAGTGGCAGCGAGCTCTGCGGGAGAACAAGTGCTGACACTGCAAACCGTCATAGTTTCCAAGCAAGTTGACCAGGGCTCCAATCTCTCCGTGTGCCATCACCCTGCCCTGCCCTGTCCCCCTCCTCCCCACCCCCTGGTAACAGCAAGCATCTGTCAGCGACAGAACAAACACGGCGTAACCAATTAATGCACAGGAACAAACAATGCTGAGGAGAACAGTCAGCTCTGAGCAAACAACAGCAGTCTATAAAACATTTCTAATCTGTCCACAAACCCTGGGCACTCCAGCCACTTTCATTTATATAGCTCCCACTTTTGAGGTAGTAAATCAGCCCCCAAAAAACACACACAGGAGCTTAAGCGGACAAGTAAGTTGCCAAAAGAAGCAAGCATAAGGAGAGATGGTCTAAAACTTTGGTCAGGGGGGTGGGTCTTAGGGAATGTCTGAAAGGAAGTAAGTCAGGTAGAGAGGCCGAGAGATTTAGGGAGGGAATTCCAGAGCTTAGGATCCAGGTAATCCAAGGTACGGCTACCAACAGTGAAGCCAAAATTGGAGGTCTGCAGAAATTGCGATGAATTTAAAGCATAAAGTTTATTTAGTGTCACAAGGAGGCTTACAATAACACTGCAATGAAGTTAGTGCAAAATTCCCTTAGTCGCCACACTGCTGCACCTGTTCGGGTACACTGAGGGAGAATTTAGCACGGCCAATGCACCTAACCAGCACGTCTTTCGGAGGAAACCGGAGCACCCGGAGGAAACCCGCGCAGATACGGGGAGAACATGCGGACTCTGCACAGACAGTGACCCAAGCCAGGAATCGAACCCGGGTCCCTGACGCCGTGAGGCAGCAGCGCTAACCACTGTGCCAACATGCCGGCTGGACAAGGTTCTCGTGGCAGAGGTGACAGGCCACAGAGGGAGGTGAGGCATGAGGATGAGAATGTTTAAATCGATGCATTGCCGGCCTGATTTGGGTAGGCAATCACAGGGAATGATGTGTAAAAGGGTACCCGGTTATCTTGCTTTTGTATAATTAATTGCTTATATATATGCAAAAATATCTAAGACGATTACAATTGGATTCAAAATTCCACTCATAAATGGTTTAACAACCATGCAATGTATATTAATCCCCGAGCCTTCGTATGCTGTGTCTGAACGTGTGTGTCTGTCTCACTGGTTTTGTCAGGGCCAATCCTGCAAACTCACAATGCCAGTGTGTTGCTGACTGCAGTGGCGTCAGTGGGGGAGAGTGTCGGAATCCGTTCTTTGAATCGCCCAGGAACATGGAAGAGGACACTCAGCCCTTCGAGCCTGCTCTATCACTCAGCAAAATCGTAGCTGTGATCTGGTTACGGCCTCCACTCCACTTTACCGTCTACCCCTCATGTCCCCGACTCCCCCACTCTGTCAAACTTCTCACATTTAAACGATGGTCTGTCCCACGTGCTCCCATAATCCACCCCATCAAGCCCCCCCCCCCTCAGGGTCTTAAATGTTTCAGTAAGACTTACACTCACACTGACTGAAGCTCCGTTCATAGGATCATGGCATTACATCTTCGAGTTACGTGTCACTTAGGCAGCACGGTGGCATGGTGGTTAGCACTGCCGCCTCACTGTGCCAAGGACCCGGGTTCAATTCCTGCCTCAGCTGGCTGTCTGTCTGTGTGGAGTTTGCACATTCTCCCCGTGTATGCGTGAGTTTTCTCCAGGTGCTCCAGCTTTCTCCCACAATCCAAAGATGTGTGGGGTTGGCCAGGCTAAATTGCCCCTTAGTGTCAGGGAGATGAGCAGAGTGGATACGTAGGGTTATGGGGATCGGACCTGGGTGGGATTGTTGTCGGTGCAGGTTCGATGGACTGAATGGCCTCCTTCCCGCACTGCGGGAATGCTATGACTTCTGATTCAAGGGGTAACCCTCCCCCCTCCCAGTCAGAGGCAAATGGGTTCAAGTCCCACTCCAGATACAAGCAAAAAATCCAGGCAGATAGTGCAGTGCTGAGGGAGTGCCACACTGTCAGAGGTGCCGTCTTTCAGATTAGACATTGACCCAAAGAATTGCCTGTCCTGTCAGCTGGATGTAAAAGATTCCTTGATGCTTTTCAAGGGCAGTTCACTCCTCATGGTGCCCCAGGGAACATTTATCCTTTAACAAATTCACCAGAACGGATAATCAGGCAATTATCACACAGCAGCTCGTGGGAGCTTGCTGTGCACAGGTGCATTTCCTGCACTTCAAAAGCATTTCATTGGCTGTGAAGGTGCCTGGGGATGTCCCAAAGCGGTGAAAGATGTTGTGAGAATGAAAGCATTTTCTTTCTCTTTGGGCTAACGTTAAAACAACCCATTTCAGAGGGCAGGTGTGGCCTTGGTTGTAACAATTCTGAGGCAGTTCCTCAGACAGTGCAGCACTCCCTCAGTGCAGTGCAAGCCTAGGATGAGGTACTTCAGCTGGACTCAGCGCCGTGAGATCATTGACTCAGAGGCGTGGGTGCGGATTCTGTCAACCGAGCCCAGATAGAGTGGGACTCGGTGAGTCAAGCAGGTTCCAGCCACTTCCTGTTCTCTGTACTTACCTGAGTTGTGAGGGAATGGGCAAACAATTGCTTCAAATCAAAGGGTCATGACTTGACCATCTCAGTCTGCCTTAATAGACTGTAAAACCATGCATTAATGTGGGCAGCACCGCTTCTAAAAGCCTCGTCCCTACGCTGTGATTTCTAACAAGCCGCAGATATAATTATAACCCAGAAGACTTCAAAGAGATCCGAGTACAAATGTTTACAGAATGAATGGTTTATAGGGAGGGGAAGGGAGGGAGGGAGGGAATGAGAAAGAGAGCATCTTGGAGTGAAATTACCCCTCTAAAACCTGCTATCATCCTTCATTGTTGAATGTATATACCTGCGGAGCAACTGTCAGCTGGGATTAGTCCAATTACCAAAGGAAAATGGCAAGCGAGGACTAACTGGTAGTTGGGAGAGGTGGCAGGAGGAAGTGTAGGTGTTAATAATTAGAAAGAAGTGCGTTCTTTAAACATGCACTTAACACAGGATAGCGTGCTTGCTGTTTGTCAAAGATTCAAAAATGTAAAAGAATACACAGACATTTAACACCTTTCATGACCTTGGAATGTTCCCAAAGTGCTACACATGGGTGGCACAGTGGGGTTAGCACTGCTGCCTCACAGCACCAGGGACCCGGGTTCAATCCCCAGCTTGCGTCACTGTCTGTGTGGAGTTTGTATGTTCTCCCCGTGCCTGCGTGGATCGTGAGAAGTAGGGGGAGCACCTGGCCTCACTGCGACATCTCCAAAGTACACCGGTAGAGCTATGGGATAGTGTAGTATGGGGTTGGGGCAGCGGTAGGGATGGCATCAGGGAGGGAGGAAATGATCAAGAAGGCCACCAGGCAGATGTAAAGCCGCCAATTTGCACTGGAGACCTGGCAAAAACCAGTAGAATCCAAATCTATCTATCTATCTCTCCGTGTTTCCTCCCACAGCACTGGTTAGGTGCATGGGCCGTGCTAAATTCTCTCTCAGTGTACCCGGACAGACGCTGGAGTGTGGCAACTAGGGAATTTTCACAGTAACTTCATTGCAGTGTTAATGTAAGCCTACTTGTGACACTAATAAATAAACTTAAATTGCTCTTTAATGGCTGTTTAGGCAGATTGGCCATGGTAAATTCACTGGGTTACAGGGATAAGAAGGGAAAATGAACCTGGGTTGAATGCTCTTTTGGAGTCGATGGAGACTCAATGGGTCAAATGGCCTCCCTTTGCACTGTAGGGATTCAATGACAGCCAACGATGTGTTTTTGATGGTGGTGAATGTTGTCATGTAGGGACAGAATACAGTATTTCCAATTCTGAAAAGTAACATAATTCCAGATTACCTGACAGAGTATCATTAAAAACAGGTCACTTTGATGTACTAGTTGTTCCCTACACCTCTGTACAACACTGTGTTTATTCAGGGTTTGTGAGATGGGTGAAAAAGGAGGGAGATGGTACATGAAATGTGTATGTTTGAGGGAGGAGAGCAGGAGATTTTGGGCTTTGTTTTTATTCTCTCTCTCATTCTCTCTCTATCACTCTCAGGGAAATCCACTGGGATCAAAATAGGAATGAAGAAAGAGACAGGATGGTCCACTTTGGTAGGAATAATGGTAGGAAGGACTATTACTTACGTGGAGAAAAACTGCAGCAGGCGACGGTGCAGAGGGACCTCGGGGTCCTTGTGCATGAGTCGCAAAAACCCAGCCTGCAGGTGCAGCAGGTGGTCAGGAAGGCGAATGGGATGCTGGCCTTCATAGCGAGGGGGATTGAATATAAAAGTAGGGAGGTCTTGCTGCAGCTGTATAGGGCATTGGTGAGGCCGCAGCTGGAGTACTGTGTGCAGTTTTGGGCGCCGCACCTGCGCAAAGATATTTTGGCCTTGGAGGGAGTGCAGAGGAGGTTTACTAGGCTGATACCAGAGTTGAGGGGATTGAGCTATGAGGAGAGGCTGAATAAACTAGGCTTGTACTCGTTAGAGTTTAGAAGAATGAGGGGAGATCTCATTGAGACGTATAAGATGATGAATGGGATGGATAGGATAGAGGTGGAGAGACTCTTCCCGCTCAAAAAAGACAATAAGACTAGGGGGCACAGCCTCAAGATAAAGGGGGGGCGGTTTAGAACGGAGTTGAGGAGGAACTTCTTCACTCAAAGGGTGGTGAATCTCTGGAATTCTCTGCCCGTTGAAGTGGTGGAGGCTACCTCGCTAAATATTTTTAAGACGCGGGTTGATGGGTTTTTGATAAGAGAGGGGATTAAAAGTTATGGGGAGAGGGTGGGAAAGTGGAACTGAGCAGTGACAGATCAGCCATGATCTTATTGAATGGCAGGGCAGGCTCGAAGGGCTAGATGGCCTACTCCTGCTCCTATTTCTTATGTTCTTATGTTCTTATGAAAGAGGGTAAACGCAAATAAGAGAAAGAAAAGAGAGAAAGAAAAGAAACAAAGAAGGAAAGAAAGAGGTAAAGAAAGAGAAAAAGAAAGAAAGCAGGAAAGAAAGAAAGATAGAAAGATAGATAGATAGATAGATTTGGATTCCACTGGTTTCTGCCAGGTCTCCAGTGCAGAATGGTGCCTTTACATCTGCCTGGAGGCCTTCTTCATCATTTCCTCCCTCCCTGATGCCCCCCCTACTCCCCACTCCCGCCCGAACCCCATACCACACTATCCCATAGCTCTACCGATGTACATTATCATTTTGAGATGTTGCAGTGAGGCCAGGCGCTCCCCCCACTTCTCACGATCCACTTTAACCCTTGAGTCAAATGCCCTGAGGATCGACAATTAGTGCCTCTCACTAGAGGATGGAGATTAGCTGACTATAATGAACCTTCCACTGGGAGCAGCGTAAAGTATTTCTGGAAGGAGAAGTCTGTAATCATAGAATAATTTGGCATACGTGGAGATCCTTCAGCCCATCACGACTATCCTGGTTCTTTCCCCATCAATCTATTCAAGTGTGTATCTAATTCCCAATTTAGTTCGTTATTATCGAATAACAGGTAATTATCCATTACCAGGTGTCAATGGCATGTTAATGATATTGTATGGATACACAGGTAAAGATCATTAGTCAATTAAGTGCTTGGAGTACCGGTAAAGAGAGACCGCTGTGGCACTGGGTTGGTAGGTAAGAAGCAGACAGACATAATTCTGCATTCTTTCAAGTGGTTTTGACTGAAACACAGAAAGAGAAACTTGAAACAGGAGTAGGCCATTCAGCCCTTCGAGCCTGCCCTGCCATTCATTTTGGTCATGGCTGATCATCAAATTCAATATCCTGATCCCCCCCGCCCCGCCCCGCCATGTTCCTTAAACCCCCAAGAGCTTTATATATACTTTCTTTATATCACACATTATGGCCTCAACTACTTTCTGTGGTGTTGAATTCCACACATTCACCACCTTCTGGGTGAAGAAATTTCTCCTCACCTCAGTTCTGAAAGGTTCACTCCTTATCGTCAAACTATGAGCCCTACTTCTGGACTCTCCCACCATTGGAAACATACTTTCCGAATCTATCTGTCCAATCCTGTTAAAATTTTATAAGTTTCTATGAGATCCCCTCTCACTCTTTTAAACTCCAATGAATACAATCCTAAACAAATTAATCTCTCCTCAGATGTCAATCCTGCCATCCCAGGAATTAGCCTGGTAAGCGTTCACTGCACTCCCTGTAGAGCAAGAACATCCTCCCTCACATCGAATTAACATTAATATCCTGTCAAAGTGCCTCCGCCATGGGATGATACAGCAGGACGTCAGATATATGCTATGTACTCATTTTTGTTCTGTGGTTGTGATTCTGTGATGAGGACGGCATAGTGACACAGTGGTTGGCACTGCTGCCTCACAGCACCAGAGACCTGGGTTTGATTCCCAGCTTGGGTCAATATCTGTGTGGAGTTTGCACATTCTCCTCATCTCTGCGTGGGTTTCCTCCGGGTGACTCCAGTTTCCTCCTACAGTCCAAAGATTTGCGGGTTAGGTTGATTGGCCAGGCTAAATGTCAGGGGGATTAGCAGGGTAAATGAGGGCTATGGTGATAGGGCCTGGCTGGGATTGTGGTCTGTACAGACTTGATGGGCCAAATGGCCTCCTTCTGCATTGTAGGATTCTATAATGCTATGATCATGCTGAGGGGCTACCTTTCTGAGCCTTTCTTTGTCTCTTCTTTAAACAGATCCTTCAAGTCCACCTGAACAGGTGGATGGATAACACAGCACTCTGCGGTTTCAGCACATTCACATGATCACAAACCGGAGAGCGGGGATTGAACCCACAAACCTCTGATTCAGCAGGTGAGAGACTGAGTTCCGCTGACACGTTACAAATTTGAATATTGATTTTCTGAAATGATCACTTCTTGATCGATCTCTGTTCATAACGATGCCTTGAGCTAGCTCTTTGGTGAGTTACAGAGGCAATATAGCACAGAAGGAGGCCATTCAGCCCAACAAGTCCATGTGAGCTCTTTGCAAGGATCCCTTGATCTAGCCCCATGATCCTGCCAGTTTATTTCCTCCAGGTACCCCTTAGATTTTGTGAAATCATTTATTATCTCCAGTCTGGGAGATGATAGCCTAGTGGTATTATTGCTAGATTATTAATGCAGAAACTCAGCTAATGTTCTGGGGACCCGGGTTCAAATCCCACCATAGTAGGTGGTGGAATTTGAATTCAATTAAAAATATCTGGCATTAAGAATCTACTGATGTTCATGAAACCATTGCTGATTGTCGGAAAAACCCATCTGGTTCACTAATGTCCTTTAGGGAAGGAAATCTGCCATCCTTACCTGGTCTGACCTACATATGACAGGAATGTGGTTGACTCTCAACTGTCCTCCAAAGGCAAGTAGGGATGGGCAGTAAGTGCTGGCCAGCCAATGACACCCATGTCCCACAAATGAACAAGAAAGCTTCCACCACCCAGTTCTTTACCATTCACTGCGTAAAAAACTTCTTTCTCACATCCCTATGGATCTCTTACCCAAAACTTTGGTACCATGGGTGGCACAGTAGCACAATGGGTAGCACTGCTGCTTCACAGCTTCAGGTTCCTGGGTTCGATTCCCGGCTCAGGTCATTGTCTATGTGGAGTTTGCACATTCTCCTCATGTCTGCATGGGTTTCCACTGGGTGCTCCAGTTTCCTCCCACAGTCCAAAGATGTGCGGGTTAAGTTGATTGGCCATGCTAAGAAATTACCCCGTAGTGTCCAGGGATGCGTAGGTTAGAGGGATTAGTGAGTGGGATATGGGGGTAGGGCCTGAGTGGATTGTGTTTGGTGCAGACTCGATGGGTCGATCAGCCTCTTTCTGCACTGTAGGGTTCTATGATTCTATTCTCCCATTAACCCTGGCCAGATGCATTGTTGGAGATCTCTTTTTGTGACCTCTGTCAGACAGTCCTGTGCTCTCCCCGTACCACACTGGGCCTAGGTATTGCACTCATTTCCTTGAAATTGGAACTTGGGTCCACTATCTCTAACTCAGGGGTGAGAGTGTTAGTTGATGGCCAACTAACAAAGAATAGAGCATACCTACACAGAAATAAGATGGAGGCCATTCAGCCCCTTGAGTCTGTTCTAACATTCCATGAGGTCATAAGTGATTTGTATCCTTTCCCTGCCTTTTCTTTCCACATTTCTTGATGACAAAAATCTATCAAGCTTAGTGTTGAAAACTTTAATATGTCCCCAGCATCCTCAGCCTACTTTCCTTTGAAAAAGTAGAGAAATTAAACACCTCACTTTTTATTTTCTGTAGTCAGTATGGGTCTGGTCTACATACAACTCCAGATCCACAGCAATCTTAACTGCACTTAACTCCTGCCTGTCCTCTCAGGTTGAAGTAAAAACAAATACAAATCCCGTGGAGCTATTTGAAGAGTGAATTCTTTTTAAAGAATGTAGTGTTCAATTGTCCTGTGTTTGATTGTGTGGGTCTGGTGACTGATCCGTGTTCACTGTGCTCAATTGATTATGCCTGAACATTGACTCAGAGCTAAGTGAACAGAATTTACAAGAAGCCGAGCGGTACACTGCACTTCACCACACTTTAGGAAGGGTATGACGGAGGGAGATTGAGCAGAATGTCTACATGGGACCCTTAAGTGGCGAGAGAAATGATCCACAGTATGGGAAATGTACCAGTGTCATATCCTTGAACAAGGATTTGGAATAGGAATCTCCACAGCAGAGGAGGGAAAAAATACACGGCATGTTCTATAAAATATGGAATGGGCCAATGGGCATCGACAGGTTGCCCACTGGCCTGGTGCCCTCGGCAGTGACAAAACACAAGGTAGCCATCCACACAGATGACAAAGATCTTTTCTTTCCAAGACAGTGCATCAACAATCTGTCTTCCCAGCAACAATCCAACAAAGGAACAATTGGTAACAGTTCTAGCCCCATCATTTATTGCCCATCCCTAATTGCCCTTGTACTGAGTGGGCAGTTAAGATTGCTATGGTTCTGGAGTTGCATGTAGGCCAGACAGAATAAGGGTGGCAGATTTCCTTCCCTAAAAGACATCAATGAACCAGTTGGGTTTTTACAACAATCAATGATATTCCAGATTTGATTAATTAAATTTAAATCCCACAAGCTCCCGTAGTGGGATTTGAATCCGTGTCCCCAGAACATCAGGATGGGCCTACTAGATTACTAGCACGGTGACATTACCATAATGCTGCCATTTAAAGTTTATTTATTAGTGTCACAAGAAGACTTACATTAATATTGCAACCATGTTACTGTGAAAATCCCCTAGTTGCCACGCTCAGGCGCCTGTTCGGGTACACTGAGGGAGAATTTAGCATGGCCAGTGCACCTAATTAGCATTTCCTTTGGACTGTGGGAGGAGACCAGAGCACCCGAAGGACGATGTGGGGAGAATATGCAGATTCTGCACAAACAGTGACCCAAGCCGGGAATGGAACCTGGGTCCCTTGCGCTGTGAGGCAGCAGTGCTCAGACTGTGCCACCGTGCCACCTAGTTAAAAACCAAAGAAAAGTACAGCACAGGAACAAGCTCTTCAGCCTTCCACACTCATGTCAATCATGATGCCCTGACTAAACCGCAAAAACAGACCTTCTGGCCTTAATTGGTCCAGATTCCCTCCCTGTTCACATCCAGATGCCTCTTAGATGTTGCAAATGTGCCTCTTTCCACCACCTCCAATCAATGGCAGTTTCATGGTCACCATTACTGAGACTAGCTTTATATTCCCGATTTGTATCCATCGGAGCTTAGAGAGTAAGAGGCGATCGAATCATACAAGATGCCCCTTAGTGTCCTGAGATGCGTAGATTAGCGGGTAGATTAGCGGGTTTAGAACGGAGTTGAGGAGGAACTTCTTCACTCAAAGGGTGGTGAATCTCTGGAATTCTCTGCCCGTTGAAGTGGTGGAGGCTGCCTCGCTAAATATTTTTAAGAAGCGGGTTGATGGGTTTTTGATAAGAGAGGGGATTAAGGGTTATGGGGAGAGGGCGGGAAAGTGGAACTGAGCCACGACAGATCAGCCATGATCTTATTGAATGGCGGGGCAGGCTCGAAGGGCTAGATGGCCTACTCCTGCTCCTATTTCTTATGTTCTTATGTTCTTATTAGCAGGTAAAGTGTGTAGGGATATGGGAGTAGGGCCTGGGTGGGATTATGGTCAGTGCAGACTTGATGGGCCGAATGGCCCTTTTCTGCACTGTAGGGTTTCTATGATTCTATGTTGAGGGGTGGATGTGGAAAGGGCGATTCCTCTTTTGGGAGGCTCTAGAACTAGGGGTCACTGTTTAAAACTTTTGAGACAGAGAGTAGGAAAATTTGTTTTTTCCCCAGAAGGCAGTGAGTCTCTGGAACTCGTTCCCCCAGAAGGCAGCGGAAGCAGAGTTTTTGAATATTTTTAAAGACAGAAGTAGATAGATTCTGGATAAACAAGGGCAGGGGGGGAGTGAAGGGTTATCAGAGGGGAAGTGGGAATGTGGGGTTGAGGATGCAATCAGTACAGTCATGATCTTATTGAATGACGGAGCAGGTTCGAGGGGGCCAAGTAACTTACTCCTGCCCCAAATTTGTATGATGCTATGTCACTAACCTGTGGCCTCGTTAAACACAGCCCCTCGCTGGGAGTGACAGGCTGGAAAAAGCCGTCTCAAGTGGAAAAGATAAGGCAAATAAATATGTGGTCAGGTGACAGTAAAGCTGGGTGGCAGCCGTGGTGGTTTCATGATAATCCCCTTGCTTCTGAGTCACAGAGGTTGGTGAGTTCAAATCCCACTGCAGGCAATCTGGGCTAACTCACACAGTGCACTGGCAGAGTGTTGCACTGTTGGAGCGAGCGTTTTTGGGATGAGCTATTAAGCAGGATTCCTGCCTGCCCTCACAGGTAGAAGTGAAAACAAATACAAATCCCATGGAACTATTGGAAGAGTGAATTCTTCTCAATGGTGTTGCTGAATGTCGTGTTCAATTGTTCTGTGTTTGATTGTGTGGGTCTGGTAACTGATCTATGTTTCTGCGCACAATTGATTAAGCCTGAATGTTGATTCTGAGCTAAGTGAACAGAAGCTGAGCTGTAAACATAGTGTGGTCGTTTTGTGACTGGAGAGATATTTTAAAATCCTTGTAAATAAACCTTTTGCACCCTTGGAAATTAGTGTCATCTCTACATTGCACTGGGGGAAATCAAATGTATAAAATACGCAACACAGAAAATAGATTAGCTGCTCAATATCACATAATCAAATCGAGTACCAAGTAATCAAATATACACACTCCATCAACTTCCAGACTGTGTATTGACCTGTGTGTAACCCACCCCATAATGTGTTAACCTGTGTGCAACCCACTCTAGACTGTGTATTAACCTGTATATAACCCATGCCAGACTGTGTACTGACCTGTGTGTGACCCACTCCAATCTGCGTATTAACTTGTGTGTAACTCACTCCAAGCAGTGTTAACCTGTGTGCAACCCACTCCACACAGTGTGTAACCCTTGTGTTACACCTGTGTGTAAACCCCTCCAGATTGTGTATTAACTGTGTGTAACCAACTCCAGATTGTGAATTGACCTGTTTAACTCACTCCAGACTGTGTATTAACTGTGTGTAACCCACTTCAGACTGTGTATTGACTGTGTGTAACCCACTTCAGACTGTGTATTAACTGTGTGTAACCCACTCCAGACTGTGTATTAACCTGTGTGTAACCTACTCCAGACTGTGTATTAACTATGTGTAATCAACTCCAGACTGTGTACTGACCTGTGTAACCCACTACAGACTGTATTAAACTGTGTGTAACCCACTATAGACTGTGTAGTGACAGGTTGGATCAGTTACCCACTATCTAGGAGCTTTGTTTGTTTTTCTTTCTCGTCATGTTTGAATGCATGTTGAGGGTTTTCTAAACATTGAGATTAGAAAAGAGGGATTGAAAGCTCCTGGTTAGTAGGTAACTGATCCAATCTGTCAATCAAAGGCAGAATGTTTATAAACATTGCGGTTAGGAACAAAGGCCGCATTGGGGAAGCATGAAGCTATGAAGGGAAAGAAAAACAAACAAAGCTCCTGGCTAGTGGATCCAGCCTCTTAATCAAAGGCTAGTTAGAGGTAATAAAGCATTATATTGAAGGAACACAAAGCATTTTGATACTTTTGAGCTTTCCAGGAAGGCGCAGGGACCTGAAACAATGCTGTATAGAAAGAACGGGGCTGAGGTCTGGTGGAATTAGGTGGTTCATGAGGTTTACTGGATTGTGTGTACAATGAATTGTCTGATCTGCTATGCAGCAGATCAAAGTGGCCAAGTTGCACCTATTACTCATTCAGGTTACAGAAGGGAATTCCCTGGTGAAACTGACATCTCCTATCAGTCTGCAGACTTCAAAGGTATCTTCTGGGGCTTCGGAGAGAGAGAAAGGGTAGAATGGAGCGCTGCTGTGATTTTAATCCTTTCAGGTGTCCATGGGGTTTAGAATCATAGAACCCTACAATGCAGAAAGAGGCCCTTCAGCCCATCAAGTCTGCACCAAACACAATCCCACCTAGGCCCTACCCCCATATCTCTACACATTATACCCGCTAATCCCGCTAATCTACGCACCCCTGGATGCTAAGGGACAATTTCTAGCATGGCCAACCAACCTAACTCGCACATCTTTAGACTGTGGGAGGAAACCGGAGCACCTGGAGGAAACCCACGCAGAGACGAGGAGAATGTGCAAACTCCACACAGACAGTGACATGAGCCGGGAATCGAACCCAGGATCCTGGAGCTGTGAAACAGCAGTGCTAACCACTGTTCTACCATACCGCCCATGGATATCAAAGTGACCAGGGCACTTTAAAGATTTCGCAGTACACAGACAGAATGAAGATTTTGAACTGAAATCTTTTTGAGATCACCATGATAAGACTGATCTCCATCTTTCCCAGGGCTAGAAGGGGCAATCCAGCCATGATGCCCCCATCCTGGGGGAGAGTCCCAAGATCAATCCCTTCCCTCCAGCCTATGCCCACCATACCCCCAGGTCCTCTGCCGCCTAGGAACGGCAGGGAGCCATTCATTCCAAGGTGCAAGGTTTAGGGTTGTCAGGACCTGCACCAACATCTACTCAGTGGACATCCCACTGTGGGGGGCAGGGTAGGTTAGGGTTGGTGGGGAGGAGGGTGGGGGATGATGAAGCAGCAAACCAGGAGGATGGAGCATCCAGCCTCAAATCTGGTAATGATATTTCGTGCTGGAGGAATGGGTCAGGAAAATCACAGTAGGTCTGATGACCAATGTGATTTCTTAGTGTGATGTGATAATTTAGCCCTGACGCCCAATTCACCGACCGACAGGATTCCCGCCAGCGGATAGTGGGACCAGTGAATCCTGCCATGTATTAATCTGAGTGTAACTCTTTCTTTTAAATTCATTTGTGGGACATGGGAGTCACTAGCTGGCCAGCATTTATTGCCCATCCCTAGTTACCTAAAGGCAGTTGAGAATCAACCACATTGGGCTGTGGCTCTGGACCACATGTAGGCCAGACCAGGTAAGGACAGTCGATTTCCTTCCCTAAAAGACATTAATGAACTGCGAACTTGATGGGTTTTTCCAACAATCGACAGTGGTTTTATGGTCATCAGTAGATTTTCAATTCCAGATAATCTTTTATTGAATTCAAATTCCACCACCTGCCTTGGTGGGATTCGAACCCAGGTCCCCAGAACATTAGCTGATTTTCTGGGCAAGCAATAATACCACATCCATTGCCTCCCCAACTCACTGCAGACTGTGTGTTAACCAGTGTGTAATCTTCTCCAGACTGTGCTAAACTGTAGGTAACCCACAGCAGACTGTGTATAACTTGTGTGTAACCCAATGCAGACTGCGCATTAACGTGTGTGTAACCAGACCAAGACTGTTGATTAACCCACTCCAGACTGTGTGTTAATCTGTGTGTGTATTTCACCACAGACAACATGTTAACTACATGTATCCCATTGGAAGTTCTGTATTAACCTGTGTGTAACCAACTGAAGGCTGTTTTTTGACAGGTTGGGCCTTTACCTCATTGAAGTTGAGAGGAATGAGAGATGATCTTATTGAAACAGACAAGATCCTGAGGGGACTCAAGGGGGTGAATACCAGGAGGATGTTTCCCCTTTGTGGGGGAGATTAGAACCTGGGTTTCAGAATAAATGGCCTCACCTTTACGATGGAGTTGAAGAGAATGTTATTGTCTCAGAGGGTTGTCAGTCTGTGGAGTTGTCCGTCCCAGAGAGCCGTGGAGGCTGGCTGTTGAATTTATTCAGGACTGAATGTGATAGAATTTCAACAGACGCAGGAGGCAAGGGTTTTGGGAACAGACAGGAAAGTGGGCGAGGATTTTATAGCCCCACTACAGTGAGCTTGGCCAATGCAGTGGGCCATTTCAACTGACCTTTACTTCAGTGGGTCCGTGAATATCCTGCCAGGCAGGAGGGGCTGGACAATCCTGGCCACATTTAGAATCATCACAGAATCCCTACAGTGCAGAAGGAGGCCACTCAGCCCATCAGCTCAGCACCGACTCTCTAGCAGGGTATCTTACCCAGGCCCTCTCCCCCATCCTATCGCGGTAACCCCACACATTTACCATGACTAATCCATTTCACCTGCACATCTGAGGACATTAAGAGGCAACTTAGCATGACTTATATTAACACGGCAATGAAGTTACTGTGAAAATCCCCGAGTCGTCACATTCCGGCGCCTGCTCGGGTACACTGAGGGAAAATTTAGCATGGCCAATGTACCTTACCAGCGCGTCTTTCAGACTATGGGAGGAAACTGGAGCAACATAATAAGAACATGAGAACATAAGAAATAGGAGCAGGAGTAGGCCATCTAGCCCTTTGAGCCTGCCCCGCTATTCAATAAGATCATGGCTGATCTGAAGTGGATCAGTTCCACTTTCCCGCTTTCTCCCCATAACCCTTAATTCCCTTGTCTATCAGAAATCTATCTACCCGTGACTTAAATATATTCAGCGAGGTAGCCTCCACCACTTCAATGGGCAGAGAATTCCAGAGATTCACCACCCTTTAAGTGAAGAAGTTCCCCCTCAACTCCGATCTAAACTGTCCCCCCCTTATTTTGAGGCTGTGCCCTCTAGTCCTGCTATCCTTTCTAAGCGAGAAGAATCTCTCTACCTCTACCCTATCCATCCTTTCATTATCTTATACATCTCTATAAGATCCCCCCTCAGCCTTCTAAACTCTAATGAGTACAGACCTAGTCTATTCAGTAGATCCGGAGGAAACCCACGCAGACACAGGGAGAATGTGCAGACTCCACACAGTGACCCAACCTGGGAATTGAACCCAGGACCCTGGCACTGTGAGGCAACAGTGCTCACCACTGTGACACCGCGCCGCACTAATTAATTATCAAATGGTGGTGCTGGATCAAAGAGCTGGATGGCTCCTATGTTCTTAACCGGTGTGTAATCTGCTCCAACCTGTGTGTTAACTTACATGAGAGTTGGTTGTTGGTTAGCTCGTGTACAGTTCACTCCAGAACACATGTGCACTGTGGGCGTATTTGTTGAAACAACTGGAATCCCCTCGGCAGATTTTTAAAGGATTGTGGAAGGACCTCAACACAAGGCGAATCCACTTAGCTCCCAACACCTGGCTTTGATTCCAGCCCAGACATTTGCAGTGAAGCCTTCGCTCACTGCAGGAGGTCCAAGTGAAACAAGTTCAGGACAGTCTTAACACAGCTCCCGTGGAGATCAGTTTCTGCACAGAAGCCCTCAGAGACTTGGCACACATTTGCAGCGAGTTAGCAATCTCAGTCAGGAAGGTCACTCATTGCAAAACTTATTTTCATCTGAAGGGCTACACCCAAATCACTGAACTACCTGTTCACTTTCAGGTGCTGACAGATTAATTGACAGCAGCGCTTTGTAATTCCAGCAAAAATTTGCGGTTTCGTTTCTTTTTTGATCTTTGGCCATATGTGCCGGGGGTGGGGAGAGAAGACACAGGAATCCACGTTATGGATCCAGAGTCATGGTTTCGTAGACTGGTTGACGCACGGATGGAGGCGATTTGTTCCGTTGTGTCTGTGTCTGTCAGAGGAACCCAGCCAGTGCCACCCTCTGGATAGACTGGGACTCTCTTCTCTGGAGCGCAGGAGGCTTAGGGGAGAGGTCTACAAAATAATGAGGGGCATAGATCAGCTAGATAGTCAACACCTTCTCCCAAAGGCAGGGGAGTCTAAAGCTACACGGCATAGGTGAGAGGGGAGAGATACAAAAAAGAGTCCAGAGGGGCAGTTTTTTCAACACAGAGGGTGGTGAGTATCTGGAATGATCTGCCAGAGGCAGTAGCAGAGGCGGCTACAATTTTGTCTTTTAGAAAGCATTTCGACAGTTACACGGGTATTGAGAGATATGGGCCAGATGCAGGCAAATGGGACTAGCTTAGTAGTTAAAAACATAAGGGCAGCATGGACAAGTTGGGCCGAATGGCCTGTTTTCATGCTGTAAACCTCTATGTCCCTCGTCATCGATTCATAGATTGGTTGCAGCATAGACAGAGGCCATTCGCCGGCTCTCTGTCAGAGCCAGTCCCACACTCTGCCTCTCTCCAATAGCCGTGTAACTTCTTTGTCTTCAATGCCGGAAGATAAAATAACATTAGAGAAATTAATGAGACTGAAAGCTGACGAATCCCCAGGGCCTGATAATCTACATCCCTAAGGAGATGGCCATGGAAATAATGGATGCGTTGGTTATCGTCATCCAAAACTCTGTAGATTCCGGAACAGTCCCAGCAGATTGGAGGGTGGAAAATGTTTGAAAAAAGGAGGGAGGGACAAAACAGGGAATTACAGACTGGTTAGTCAAACATCATCTTAGGGAAAATGCTAGAATCTATTATAGAGGATGTGACAACGGGACTCTTTGAAAATATCAATATTAGGTAAAGAACAAAGAGCATTGAAAATTACAACACAGGAACAGGCCGTTCGGCCCTCCAAGACTGCACCGACCATGCTGCCCGACTTAACTAAAACCCCCTATGCTTCTGGGGACCGTATCCCTCTATTCTCATCTCATTCATTTACTTGTCAAGACACCCCTTAAAAGTCACTACTGTATCCACTTCCACTACCTCCCCCTGCAATGTGTTCCAGGCACCCACCACTCTCTGTGTAAAAAATCTGCCTCATACATCTCTCTTAAAACTTGCCCCTTGCACCTTAAACCTATGCCCCCTAGTAATTGACTCTTCTACCCTGGGAAAAAGCTTCTGACTATCCACTCTGTCTATGCCTCTCGTAATCTTATAGACTTCAATCAGGTCTCCCCTCAACCTCCGTTGCTCCAGTGAGAACAAACCAAGTTGCTCCAAAAGATATACTCGCCATAGAGGGAGTGAAGCATAGAAAATAGGAGCATCATCTGCCATCTCTCTGCCCAAGTCTCCAACTGATCTATATCCTGCTGTATGCTCTGATTGTTCTCATTGCTATCCACAAATCCACCAACCTTTGCGTCGTCCACAAACTTAGTAATCAATCCAGCTACATTTTCCTCCAAATCATTTATATATATTACAAACAGCACTGATCCCTAAGGAACACTACTTGTACACAGCCCTTCATTCAGAAATGCACTCTTCCACTGCTTCCAAATTAATCTATAAACTCAACATGGATTTACAAAAGGGAAATCATGTTTGACAAACCTGCTAGAGTTTTTTGAGGATATAGCCAGTAGAATAGATAAGGATGAATCAGTGGATGTGGTGTATTTGGATTTTCATAAACCTTTCGATAAAGTCTCATTAGTCCCAAAGGTTAGTGTACAAAATTAAAGCAGATGGGATGGGGGGGGTGGTAATATATTGGCATGGATTGAGAATTGGTCAGCAGACAGGAAACAGAGAGTTGGAATAAATGGGTCTTTTTCAAAGTGGAAGACTCTGTGGGGTACTAGTGGGGTACTACAGAAGATTAGTGGGGTACTACAGGATCAGTAGCTATTAATCCAGTTATTTACAATGTACATCACCAATTTGGCCAGAGAATTAAATGCAATATTTCCAAGTTTGCTGATGAGATGAAACTAGGGGAAATTGGGAGTGGTGATGAGGAAGAAAATAAGCTTCAAGATGACTTAGATGAGTTGAATGAGTGGAGAAATACATGGCTGATGCAGTGTAATCTAGATATATGTGAAGTTATCCACAGAAGGAAAAACAGAATGGGAAAGTATTATTTAAATTGTGATTAAATGGGAAAAGTTGATGTACAAAGAGACCTGGGGGTTCTAGTAACATGATGTGGCGATGCCGGCGTTGGACTGGGGTAAACACAGGAAGAAGTTTCACGACACCAGGTTAAAGTCCAACAGGTTTATTTGGTAGAAAATGCTATGATAGCCAAGTTCCGCACATGAGGATGGCCTCAACCGGGACATTGGGTTCATGTCACTCTATTTGTAACCCCCATGACTTGCCTGGGCTTGTAACAGCTCACTTACTGTCCTGTCTGGAGACAACACACATCTCTTTAACCTATGCTTAATGCTATCTCCACTCACATTGTCCGCACCTTTAAGACTTGATTATCTGTAAAGACTCACATTCTAATCAGTATTCTGTAAACTGAGTGTGCTCCTATTTCTTATGTTCTTATGTTCTTATATGCCCTGTTTGTGATCAGAATTCCCCACTCACCTGACGAAGGGGCAGAGCCCCAAAAGCTAGTGGTGTTTGCTACCAAAATAAACCTGTTGGACTTTAACCTGGTGTTGTAAGACTTCTTACAGTCCGAGTAACATGTAGGTACAGCAAGCAGTTAGGAAGGCGAATGGTACATTGGCCTTCATTGCAAGACTTGTGTGAGCAGCAATGTCTTATTGCAGCTGTACAGGGCCTTGGTGAGACCATGACTGGAGCACTACATGTAGTTTTGATCTCCTTACCCAAGAAAAGATATACTCGCCATAGAGGGAGTAAAGCATAGAAAATAGGAGCAGGGGTAGACCCCATTCAGCCTGCTTCACTATCCATTATAATCAAAGTGACCCAACAACCTTCTTAGGTGTTGATTGAGGGATACATATTCGCCAGGATATATGAAGGAAAGAATCTTGCCATCCTTACTCAGTCTGGGCTTTTATATGGCACCAGATCCAAGTTACTGTGGTTGATCCCTCACTGCCCTCTGGAGTGTCCGTATGATCCAAGCTGGTCAGTGAAGTTGATACCAAGACACTGAGATTTTCTATGTTGACAGAGTTTATTGATTTTGTTCAGTCTCCCTTCTCAACCCCTGCATACCTCAATGTCCCAACTAGTTATACACTTCCGAGTGTACCCAATAACAATAATAACCTAATTAACAAATTAACCAATTAACAGGGGTCACTGTAACTAAAAGATGACACTTTGAAGGAAACTTCACAAAACAAATTTCCAGGGCTGGGAATACACTCCGGCATCTTCAGCACCGACCGTTTACGGATGACCTCGAGAGAACCTGCACATACTGCGTTCTCCCTCTTCAGGCACAACACCAGCTGTGAACATAGCCACAGAATATGGGCAGACAGTGGGTCAAACAACTCCTTCCGTGGCCCGATACTTGGATCTCTTTACTGCCACTTTGAACAGGGACAGGATCGGACGCATGAAGTGGTCCTCCGATCTACACCGGCCCTTCCCCTCCCCTTCTCCACCTCCACAACTCCCAGCAGCCAGAGATCAATGGCATGGAGCTGAACCAAAATTTGCAGAGCAGTTTGTCATCCCTTATTTATATGTGCTCTGTGTACATAATCGGTTCCTTGCCTCCTATTTATCTGTCCTGAATGTACTTAATCAGTTCCTTATTCCTGATTTATATGTACTCAATACACGTATTCAGTTTGTTATCCCCTATTTACATGTACTCAATGCACTTATTCAGTTTGTTATCCCCTATTTATATGTACTCAACACACTTATTCAGTTTGTAATCCCCTATTTAGATGTACTCAATGCACTTGATTAAATGATGCCTTTCACCTGTGTATTGTGACAATATAAGTAACAAACCATCAACATGAAGTGTCTTAGCACAATTAACTACTACCAGGGTGCCTAAGCACAGGTATTAAATGTCAGTGACACCTGCGTTCCAAGAATGTTTGCCTTTAAAACAAAATAAACAATTTTTAACTAAAAGGTAGGGGTTAATGTTAATCATGGGTGAATGTGTGAAAAGAACGATATTGTGTTGGGAGCTGATTACACACCCAGGCTGATAGTCTCCTTCCATTCACTTCAAAGTCAGAATGAGCAATCTGAAGCAATTCATTATCTGTGGAAGAT